>NW_025963568.1:0-310591 GCF_910591885.1 Bombus terrestris | reverse complement strand
GTGTCCCACGTTGTCCCACGTTGTCCCACGTTGTCCCACGTTGTCCCACGTTGTCCAACGGTGTCCCACGGTGTCCAACGGTGTCCCACGTTGTCCCACGTTGTCCCACGTTGTCCCACGTTGTCCAACGATGTCCAACGGTGTCCAACGGTGTCCCACGGTGTCCAACGGTGTCCAACGATGTCCAACGGTGTCCCACGATGTCCAACGATGTCCAACGATGTCCAACGGTGTCCAACGATGTCCCACTTTGTCCCACGTTGTCCCACGTTGTCCCACGGTGTCCAACGATGTCCAACGGTGTCCCACGTTGTCCAACGGTGTCCCACGTTGTCCCACGTTGTCCCACGTTGTTCCATGGTTTCCCACGTTGTCCCACGTTGTCCCACGTTGTCCCACATCGTCCCACGTTGTCCCACGGTGTCCAACGATGTCCAACGGTGTCCCACGTTGTCCCACGTTGTCCCACGTTGTCCCACGTTGTCCCACGTTGTCCCACGTTGTCCCACGTTGTCCCACGTTGTCCCACGTTGTCGCACGTTGTCCCACGTTGTCCCACGGTGTCCAACGGTGTCCCACGTTGTCCCACGTTGTCCCACGTTGTCCCACGTTGTCCCACGTTGTCCAACGGTGTCCCACGGTGTCCAACGGTGTCCCACGTTGTCCCACGTTGTCCCACGGTGTCCAACGATGTCCAGCGGTGTCCAACGGTGTCCCACGGTGTCCAACGGTGTCCCACGTTGTCCCACGTTGTCCCACGTTGTCCAACGGTGTCCCACGGTGTCCAACGGTGTCCAACGGTGTCCAACGGTGTCCCACGGTGTCCAACGGTGTCCCACGTTGTCCCACGTTGTCCCACGTTGTCCCACGTTGTCCCACGATGTCCAACGTTGACCAACGATGTCCAACGGTGTCCCACGTTGTCCCACGTTGTCCTACGTTGTCCCACGTTGTCCCACGTTGTCCCACGTTGTCCCACGTTGTCCCACGTTGTCCCACGATGTCCCACGTTGTCCAACGATGTCCAACGGTGTCCCACGTTGTCCCACGTTGTCCCACGTTGTCCCACGTTGTCCCACGTTGTCCCACGTTGTCCCACGCTGTCCCACGTTGTCCCACGTTGTCCCACGTTGTCCCACGTTGTCCCACGTTGTCCCACGTTGTCCCACGTTGTCCCACGTTGTCCCACGTTGTCCCACGTTGTCCCACGTTGTCCCACGTTGTCCCACGGTGTCCAACGGTGTCCAACGGTGTCCAACGGTGTCCAACGATGTCCAACGGTGTCCAACGGTGTCCCACGGTGTCCAACGGTGTCCAACGGTGTCCAACGGTGTCCCACGGTGTCCAACGGTGTCCCACGTTGTCCCACGTTGTCCCACGTTGTCCCACGTTGTCCCACGATGTCCAACGTTGTCCCACGTTGTCCCACGTTGTCCCACGTTGTCCCACGTTGTCCCACGTTGTCCCACGTTGTCCCACGTTGTCCCACGTTGTCCCACGTTGTCCCACGTTGTCCCACGTTGTCCCACGTTGTCCCACGTTGTCCCACGTTGTCCCACGTTGTCCCACGTTGTCCAACGGTGTCCAACGGTGTCCCACGTTGTCCCACGTTGTCCAACGTTGTCCCACGGTGTCCAACGATGTCCAACGGTGTCCCACGTTGTCCCACGTTGTCCCACGGTGTCCAACGGTGTCCAACGATGTCCAACGGTGTCCAACGGTGTCCCACGATGTCCACCGATGTCCAACGGTGTCCAACGGTGTCCAACGGTGTCCAACGGTGTCCAACGATGTCCAACGATGTCCAACGATGTCCAACGGTGTCCAACGATGTCCAACGATGTCCAACGGTGTCCCACGATGTCCAACGATGTCCAACGATGTCCAACGGTGTCCAACGGTGTCCCACGTTGTCCCACGTTGTCCCACGTTGTCCCACGGTGTCCAACGATGTCCAACGGTGTCCCACGTTGTCCCACGTTGTCCCACGTTGTCCCACGTTGTCCCACGTTGTCCCACGTTGTTCCATGGTTTCCCACGTTGTCCCACGTTGTCCCACGTTGTCCCACGGTGTCCAACGATGTCCAACGGTGTCCAACGGTGTCCCACGGTGTCCAACGGTGTCCCACGTTGTCCCACGTTGTCCCACGGTGTCCAACGATGTCCAACGGTGTCCCACGGTGTCCCACGTTGTCCCACGTTGTCCCACGTTGTCCCACGTTGTTCCATGGTTTCCCACGTTGTCCCACGTTGTCCCACGTTGTCCCACGGTGTCCAACGATGTCCAACGGTGTCCAACGGTGTCCCACGTTGTCCCACGTTGTCCCACGGTGTCCAACGATGTCCAACGGTGTCCCACGTTGTCCGACGTTGTCCCACGTTGTCCCACGTTGTCCCACGTTGTTCCATGGTTTCCCACGTTGTCCCACGTTGTCCCACGTTGTCCCACGGTGTCCAACGATGTCCAACGGTGTCCAACGGTGTCCCACGGTGTCCAACGGTGTCCCACGTTGTCCCACGTTGTCCCACGTTGTCCCACGTTGTCCCACGTTGTCCAACGGTGTCCCACGGTGTCCAACGGTGTCCCACGT
This sequence comes from Bombus terrestris, assembly GCF_910591885.1. Lineage (NCBI taxonomy): Eukaryota > Metazoa > Arthropoda > Insecta > Hymenoptera > Apidae > Bombus > Bombus terrestris. Next base: position 308,000 of record NW_025963568.1, on the reverse strand, counting down.
TGTCCCACGTTGTCCCACGTTGTCCCACGTTGTCCCACGTTGTCCCACGTTGTCCCACGTTGTCCAACGGTGTCCCACGGTGTCCAACGGTGTCCCACGTTGTCCCACGTTGTCCCACGTTGTCCCACGTTGTCCCACGTTGTCCCACGTTGTCCCACGTTGTCCCACGGTGTCCAACGGTGTCCAACGATGTCCAACGGTGTCCAACGGTGTCCCACGATGTCCACCGATGTCCAACGGTGTCCAACGGTGTCCAACGGTGTCCAACGGTGTCCAACGGTGTCCAACGATGTCCAACGATGTCCAACGATGTCCAACGGTGTCCCACGTTGTCCCACGTTGTCCCACGTTGTCCCACGGTGTCCAACGGTGTCCCACGTTGTCCCACGTTGTCCCACGTTGTCCCACGGTGTCCAACGATGTCCAACGGTGTCCAACGGTGTCCCACGGTGTCCAACGGTGTCCCACGTTGTCCCACGTTGTCCCACGTTGTCCCACGTTGTCCCACGTTGTCCCACGTTGTCCAACGATGTCCAACGGTGTCCCACGTTGTCCCACGTTGTCCCACGTTGTCCCACGTTGTCCCACGTTGTCCCACGTTGTCCCACGTTGTCCCACGTTGTCCCACGTTGTCCCACGTTGTCCCACGTTGTCCCACGTTGTCCCACGTTGTCCCACGTTGTCCCACGTTGTCCCACGTTGTTCCATGGTTTCCCACGTTGTCCCCCGTTGTCCCACGTTGTCCCACGTTGTCCCACGTTGTCCCACGTTGTTCCATGGTTTCCCACGTTGTCCCACGTTGTCCCACGTTGTCCCACGGTGTCCAACGATGTCCAACGGTGTCCAACGGTGTCCCACGGTGTCCAACGGTGTCCCACGTTGTCCCACGTTGTCCCACGTTGTCCCACGTTGTCCCACGTTGTCCAACGGTGTCCCACGGGGTCCAACGGTGTCCCACGTTGTCCCACGTTGTCCCACGTTGTCCCACGTTGTCCCACGTTGTCCCACGTTGTCCCACGTTGTCCCACGTTGTCCCACGTTGTCCAACGGTGTCCCACGGTGTCCAACGGTGTCCCACGTTGTCCCACGTTGTCCCACGTTGTCCCACGGTGTCCAACGATGTCCAACGGTGTCCCACGTTGTCCCACGTTGTCCCACGTTGTCCCACGTTGTCCCACGTTGTTCCATGGTTTCCCACGTTGTCCCACGGTGTCCAACGATGTCCAACGGTGTCCAACGGTGTCCCACGGTGTCCAACGGTGTCCCACGTTGTCCCACGTTGTCCCACGTTGTCCCACGTTGTCCCACGTTGTCCAACGATGTCCCACGGTGTCCAACGGTGTCCCACGTTGTCCCACGTTGTCCCACGTTGTCCCACGTTGTCCCACGGTGTCCAACGATGTCCAACGATGTCCAACGGTGTCCAACGGTGTCCCACGTTGTCCCACGTTGTCCCACGTTGTCCCACGGTGTCCAACGATGTCCAACGGTGTCCCACGTTGTCCAACGGTGTCCCACGTTGTCCCACGTTGTCCCACGTTGTCCCACGTTGTCCCACGTTGTCCCACGGTGTCCAACGATGTCCAACGGTGTCCCACGTTGTCCCACGTTGTCCCACGTTGTCCCACGGTGTCCAACGATGTCCAACGGTGTCCAACGATGTCCAAGGGTGTCCAACGGTGTCCCACGATGTCCACCGATGTCCAACGGTGTCCAACGATGTCCAACGGTGTCCCACGTTGTCCCACGTTGTCCCACGTTGTCCCACTGTGTCCAACGATGTCCAACGGTGTCCAACGGTGTCCAACGGTGTCCAACGGTGTCCAACGATGTCCAACGGTGTCCCACGTTGTCCCACGTTGTCCCACGTTGTCCCACGGTGTCCAACGATGTCCAACGGTGTCCAACGATGTCCAACGGTGTCCCACGTTGTCCCACGTTGTCCCACGTTGTCCCACGTTGTCCAACGGTGTCCCACGGTGTCCAACGGTGTCCCACGTTGTCCCACGTTGTCCCACGTTGTCCCACGTTGTCCAACGATGTCCAACGGTGTCCAACGGTGTCCCACGGTGTCCAACGGTGTCCAACGATGTCCAACGGTGTCCCACGATGTCCAACGATGTCCAACGATGTCCAACGGTGTCCAACGATGTCCCACTTTGTCCCACGTTGTCCCACGTTGTCCCACGGTGTCCAACGATGTCCAACGGTGTCCCACGTTGTCCAACGGTGTCCCACGTTGTCCCACGTTGTCCCACGTTGTTCCATGGTTTCCCACGTTGTCCCACGTTGTCCCACGTTGTCCCACATTGTCCCACGTTGTCCCACGGTGTCCAACGATGTCCAACGGTGTCCCACGTTGTCCCACGTTGTCCCACGTTGTCCCACGTTGTCCCACGTTGTCCCACGTTGTCCCACGTTGTCCCACGTTGTCCCACGTTGTCGCACGTTGTCCCACGTTGTCCCACGGTGTCCAACGGTGTCCCACGTTGTCCCACGTTGTCCCACGTTGTCCCACGTTGTCCCACGTTGTCCAACGGTGTCCCACGGTGTCCAACGGTGTCCCACGTTGTCCCACGTTGTCCCACGGTGTCCAACGATGTCCAACGGTGTCCCACGGTGTCCAACGGTGTCCCACGTTGTCCCACGTTGTCCCACGTTGTCCCACGTTGTCCCACGGTGTCCAACGATGTCCAACGGTGTCCAACGGTGTCCCACGGTGTCCAACGGTGTCCCACGTTGTCCCACGTTGTCCCACGTTGTCCCACGTTGTCCCACGTTGTCCAACGGTGTCCCACGGTGTCCAACGGTGTCCCACGTTGTCCCACGTTGTCCCACGTTGTCCCACGTTGTCCCACGTTGTCCCACGTTGTCCCACGTTGTCCAACGGTGTCCCACGGTGTCCAACGGTGTCCCACGTTGTCCCACGTTGTCCCACGTTGTCCCACGTTGTCCCACGTTGTCCCACGTTGTCCCACGTTGTCCCACGGTGTCCAACGGTGTCCAACGATGTCCAACGGTGTCCAACGGTGTCCCACGATGTCCACCGATGTCCAACGGTGTCCAACGGTGTCCAACGGTGTCCAACGGTGTCCAACGGTGTCCAACGATGTCCAACGATGTCCAACGATGTCCAACGGTGTCCCACGTTGTCCCACGTTGTCCCACGTTGTCCCACGGTGTCCAACGGTGTCCCACGTTGTCCCACGTTGTCCCACGTTGTCCCACGGTGTCCAACGATGTCCAACGGTGTCCAACGGTGTCCCACGGTGTCCAACGGTGTCCCACGTTGTCCCACGTTGTCCCACGTTGTCCCACGTTGTCCCACGTTGTCCCACGTTGTCCAACGATGTCCAACGGTGTCCCACGTTGTCCCACGTTGTCCCACGTTGTCCCACGTTGTCCCACGTTGTCCCACGTTGTCCCACGTTGTCCCACGTTGTCCCACGTTGTCCCACGTTGTCCCACGTTGTCCCACGTTGTCCCACGTTGTCCCACGTTGTCCCACGTTGTCCCACGTTGTTCCATGGTTTCCCACGTTGTCCCACGTTGTCCCACGTTGTCCCACGTTGTCCCACGTTGTCCCACGTTGTTCCATGGTTTCCCACGTTGTCCCACGTTGTCCCACGTTGTCCCACGGTGTCCAACGATGTCCAACGGTGTCCAACGGTGTCCCACGGTGTCCAACGGTGTCCCACGTTGTCCCACGTTGTCCCACGTTGTCCCACGTTGTCCCACGTTGTCCAACGGTGTCCCACGGGGTCCAACGGTGTCCCACGTTGTCCCACGTTGTCCCACGTTGTCCCACGTTGTCCCACGTTGTCCCACGTTGTCCCACGTTGTCCCACGTTGTCCCACGTTGTCCATCGGTGTCCCACGGTGTCCAACGGTGTCCCACGTTGTCCCACGTTGTCCCACGTTGTCCCACGGTGTCCAACGATGTCCAACGGTGTCCCACGTTGTCCCACGTTGTCCCACGTTGTCCCACGTTGTCCCACGTTGTTCCATGGTTTCCCACGTTGTCCCACGGTGTCCAACGATGTCCAACGGTGTCCAACGGTGTCCCACGGTGTCCAACGGTGTCCCACGTTGTCCCACGTTGTCCCACGTTGTCCCACGTTGTCCCACGTTGTCCAACGAAGTCCCACGGTGTCCAACGGTGTCCCACGTTGTCCCACGTTGTCCCACGTTGTCCCACGTTGTCCCACGGTGTCCAACGATGTCCAACGGTGTCCAACGATGTCCAAGGGTGTCCAACGGTGTCCCACGATGTCCACCGATGTCCAACGGTGTCCAACGATGTCCAACGGTGTCCCACGTTGTCCCACGTTGTCCCACGTTGTCCCACTCTGTCCAACGATGTCCAACGGTGTCCAACGGTGTCCAACGGTGTCCAACGGTGTCCAACGATGTCCAACGGTGTCCCACGTTGTCCCACGTTGTCCCACGTTGTCCCACGGTGTCCAACGATGTCCAACGGTGTCCAACGATGTCCAACGGTGTCCCACGATGTCCCACGATGTCCCACGATGTCCAACGGTGTCCAACGGTGTCCAACGTTGTCCCACGGTGTCCAACGGTGTCCAACGATGTCCAACGGTGTCCAACGGTGTCCCACGATGTCCACCGATGTCCAACGGTGTCCAACGGTGTCCAACGGTGTCCAACGGTGTCCAACGATGTCCAACGATGTCCAACGATGTCCAACGGTGTCCCACGTTGTCCCACGTTGTCCCACGTTGTCCCACGTTGTCCCACGTTGTCCCACGTTGTCCCACGTTGTCCCACGGTGTCCAACGGTGTCCAACGGTGTCCAACGGTGTCCAACGATGTCCAACGGTGTCCAGCGGTGTCCCACGGTGTCCAACGGTGTCCAACGGTGTCCAACGGTGTCCAACGGTGTCCAACGGTGTCCCACGTTGTCCAACGATGTCCAACGATGTCCAACGGTGTCCCACGATGTCCAACGATGTCCAACAATGTCCAACGGTGTCCAACGGTGTCCCACGTTGTCCCACGTTGTCCCACGTTGTCCCACGGTGTCCAAAGATGCCCAACGGTGTCCCACGTTGTCCCACGTTGTCCCACGTTGTCCCACGTTGTCCCACGTTGTCCCACGCTGTCCCACGTTGTCCCACGTTGTCCCACGTTGTCCCACGTTGTCCCACGTTGTCCCACGTTGTCCCACGTTGTCCCACGTTGTCCCACGTTGTCCCACGTTGTCCCACGTTGTCCCACGTTGTCCCACGGTGTCCAACGGTGTCCAACGGTGTCCAACGGTGTCCAACGATGTCCAACGGTGTCCAACGGTGTCCCACGGTGTCCAACGGTGTCCAACGGTGTCCAACGGTGTCCCACGGTGTCCAACGGTGTCCCACGTTGTCCCACGTTGTCCCACGTTGTCCCACGTTGTCCCACGATGTCCCACGTTGTCCAACGATGTCCAACGGTGTCCCACGTTGTCCCACGTTGTCCTACGTTGTCCCACGTTGTTCCACGTTGTCCCACGTTGTCCCACGTTGTCCCACGTTGTCCCACGATGTCCCACGTTGTCCAACGATGTCCAACGGTGTCCCACGTTGTCCCACGTTGTCCTACGTTGTCCCACGTTGTCCCACGTTGTCCCACGTTGTCCCACGTTGTCCCACGGTGTCCAACGGTGTCCAACGATGTCCCACGTTGTCCCACGTTGTCCCACGTTGTCCCACGTTGTCCCACGTTGTCCCACGTTGTCCAACGGTGTCCAACGGTGTCCAACGGTGTCCCACGTTGTCCCACGTTGTCCCACGTTGTCCCACGTTGTCCCACGTTGTCCCACGTTGTCCAACGGTGTCCCACGTTGTCCCACGTTGTACCACGTTGTCCCACGGTGTCCAAAGATGCCCAACGGTGTCCCACGTTGTCCCACGTTGTCCCACGTTGTCCCACGTTGTCCCACGTTGTCCCACGCTGTCCCACGTTGTCCCACGTTGTCCCACGTTGTCCCACGTTGTCCCACGTTGTCCCACGTTGTCCCACGTTGTCCCACGTTGTCCCACGTTGTCCCACGTTGTCCCACGTTGTCCCACGTTGTCCCACGGTGTCCAACGGTGTCCAACGGTGTCCAACGGTGTCCAACGATGTCCAACGGTGTCCAACGGTGTCCCACGGTGTCCAACGGTGTCCAACGGTGTCCAACGGCGTCCCACGGTGTCCAACGGTGTCCCACGTTGTCCCACGTTGTCCCACGTTGTCCCACGTTGTCCCACGATGTCCAACGTTGACCAACGATGTCCAACGGTGTCCCACGTTGTCCCACGTTGTCCTACGTTGTCCCACGTTGTCCCACGTTGTCCCACGTTGTCCCACGTTGTCCCACGTTGTCCCACGATGTCCCACGTTGTCCAACGATGTCCAACGGTGTCCCACGTTGTCCCACGTTGTCCTACGTTGTCCCACGTTGTCCCACGTTGTCCCACGTTGTCCCACGTTGTCCCACGGTGTCCAACGGTGTCCAACGATGTCCCACGTTGTCCCACGTTGTCCAACGGTGTCCAACGGTGTCCCACGTTGTCCCACGTTGTCCCACGTTGTCCCACGTTGTCCCACGTTGTCCCACGCTGTCCCACGTTGTCCCACGTTGTCCCACGTTGTCCCACGTTGTCCCACGTTGTCCCACGTTGTCCCACGTTGTCCCACGTTGTCCCACGTTGTTCCATGGTTTCCCACGTTGTCCCACGTTGTCCCACGTTGTCCCACGGTGTCCAACGATGTCCAACGGTGTCCAACGGTGTCCCACGGTGTCCAACGGTGTCCCACGTTGTCCCACGTTGTCCCACGTTGTCCCACGTTGTCCCACGTTGTCCAACGGTGTCCCACGGTGTCCAACGGTGTCCCACGTTGTCCCACGTTGTCCCACGTTGTCCCACGTTGTCCAACGATGTCCAACGGTGTCCAACGGTGTCCCACGGTGTCCAACGGTGTCCAACGATGTCCAACGGTGTCCCACGATGTCCAACGATGTCCAACGATGTCCAACGGTGTCCAACGATGTCCCACTTTGTCCCACGTTGTCCCACGTTGTCCCACGGTGTCCAACGATGTCCAACGGTGTCCCACGTTGTCCAACGGTGTCCCACGTTGTCCCACGTTGTCCCACGTTGTTCCATGGTTTCCCACGTTGTCCCACGTTGTCCCACGTTGTCCCACATTGTCCCACGTTGTCCCACGGTGTCCAACGATGTCCAACGGTGTCCCACGTTGTCCCACGTTGTCCCACGTTGTCCCACGTTGTCCCACGTTGTCCCACGTTGTCCCACGTTGTCCCACGTTGTCCCACGTTGTCGCACGTTGTCCCACGTTGTCCCACGGTGTCCAACGGTGTCCCACGTTGTCCCACGTTGTCCCACGTTGTCCCACGTTGTCCCACGTTGTCCAACGGTGTCCCACGGTGTCCAACGGTGTCCCACGTTGTCCCACGTTGTCCCACGGTGTCCAACGATGTCCAGCGGTGTCCAACGGTGTCCCACGGTGTCCAACGGTGTCCCACGTTGTCCCACGTTGTCCCACGTTGTCCCACGTTGTCCCACGTTGTCCAAAGGTGTCCCACGGGGTCCAACGGTGTCCCACGTTGACCCACGTTGTCCCACGTTGTCCCACGGTGTCCAACGATGTCCAACGGTGTCCAACGGTGTCCCACGGTGTCCAACGGTGTCCCACGTTGTCCCACGTTGTCCCACGTTGTCCCACGTTGTCCCACGTTGTCCAACGGTGTCCCACGGTGTCCAACGGTGTCCCACGTTGTCCCACGTTGTCCCACGTTGTCCCACGGTGTCCAACGATGTCCAACGGTGTCCCACGTTGTCCCACGTTGTCCCACGTTGTCCCACGTTGTCCCACGTTGTCCCACGTTGTCCCACGTTGTCCCACGTTGTCCCACGTTGTCGCACGTTGTCCCACGTTGTCCCACGGTGTCCAACGGTGTCCCACGTTGTCCCACGTTGTCCCACGTTGTCCCACGTTGTCCCACGTTGTCCAACGGTGTCCCACGGTGTCCAACGGTGTCCCACGTTGTCCCACGTTGTCCCACGGTGTCCAACGATGTCCAGCGGTGTCCAACGGTGTCCCACGGTGTCCAACGGTGTCCCACGTTGTCCCACGTTGTCCCACGTTGTCCCACGTTGTCCCACGTTGTCCAAAGGTGTCCCACGGGGTCCAACGGTGTCCCACGTTGACCCACGTTGTCCCACGTTGTCCCACGTTGTCCCACGTTGTCCCACGTTGTCCCACGTTGTCCCACGTTGTCCCACGTTGTCCAACGGTGTCCCACGGTGTCCAACGGTGACCCACGTTGTCCCACGTTGTCCCACGTTGTCCCACGGTGTCCAACGATGTCCAACGGTGTCCCACGTTGTCCCACGTTGTCCCACGTTGCCCCACGTTGTCCCACGTTGTCCCACGTTGTCCCACGGTGTCCAACGATGTCCAACGGTGTCCAACGGTGTCCCACGGTGTCCAACGGTGTCCCACGTTGTCCCACGTTGTCCCACGTTGTCCCACGTTGTCCCACGTTGTCCAACGAAGTCCCACGGTGTCCAACGGTGTCCCACGTTGTCCCACGTTGTCCCACGTTGTCCCACGTTGTCCCACGTTGTCCCACGTTGTCCCACGTTGTCCCACGTTGTCCCACGTTGTCCCACGGTGTCCAACGGTGTCCAACGATGTCCAACGGTGTCCAACGGTGTCCCACGATGTCCACCGATGTCCAACGGTGTCCAACGGTGTCCAACGGTGTCCCACGATGTCCACCGATGTCCAACGGTGTCCAACGGTGTCCAACGGTGTCCCACGGTGTCCAACGATGTCCAACGGTGTCCAACGATGTCCAACGGTGTCCCACGTTGTCCCACGTTGTCCCACGTTGTCCCACGTTGTCCCACGTTGTCCCACGTTGTCCCACGTTGTCCCACGTTGTCCCACGTTGTCCCACGTTGTCCCACGTTGTCCCACGTTGTCCCACGGTGTCCAACGGTGTCCAACGGTGTCCCACGGTGTCCAACCGTGTCCCACGTTGTCCCACGTTGTCCCACGTTGTCCCACGGTGTCCAACGATGTCCAACGGTGTCCAACGGTGTCCCACGGTGTCCAACGGTGTCCCACGTTGTCCCACGTTGTCCCACGTTGTCCCACGTTGTCCCACGTTGTCCAACGGTGTCCCACGGGGTCCAACGGTGTCCCACGTTGTCCCACGTTGTCCCACGTTGTCCCACGTTGTCCCACGTTGTCCCACGTTGTCCCACGTTGTCCAACGGTGTCCCACGGTGTCCAACGGTGTCCCACGTTGTCCCACGTTGTCCCACGTTGTCCCACGGTGTCCAACGATGTCCAACGGTGTCCCACGTTGTCCCACGTTGTCCCACGTTGTCCCACGGTGTCCAACGATGTCCAACGGTGTCCAACGGTGTCCCACGTTGTCCCACGTTGTCCCACGTTGTCCCACGTTGTCCCACGTTGTCCCACGTTGTCCCACGTTGTCCCACGGTGTCCAACGGTGTCCAACGATGTCCAACGGTGTCCAACGGTGTCCCACGATGTCCACCGATGTCCAACGGTGTCCAACGGTGTCCAACGGTGTCCCACGATGTCCACCGATGTCCAACGGTGTCCAACGGTGTCCAACGGTGTCCCACGGTGTCCAACGATGTCCAACGGTGTCCAACGATGTCCAACGGTGTCCCACGTTGTCCCACGTTGTCCCACGTTGTCCCACGTTGTCCCACGTTGTCCCACGTTGTCCCACGTTGTCCCACGTTGTCCCACGTTGTCCCACGTTGTCCCACGTTGTCCCACGTTGTCCCACGTTGTCCCACGTTGTCCCACGTTGTCCCACGTTGTCCCACGTTGTCCCACGTTGTCCCAGGGTGTCCAACGGTGTCCAACGGTGTCCAACGGTGTCCAACGATGTCCAACGGTGTCCAACGGTGTCCCACGGTGTCCAACGGTGTCCAACGGTGCCCCACGGTGTCCAACGGTGTCCCACGTTGTCCCACGATGTCCCACGTTGTCCAACGATGTCCAACGGTGTCCCACGATGTCCAACGGTGTCCAACGATGTCCAACGGTGTCCCACGTTGTCCCACGTTGTCCCACGTTGTCCCACGGTGTCCAACGATGTCCAACGGTGTCCAACGATGTCCAACGGTGTCCAACGATGTCCAACGGTGTCCCACGTTGTCCCACGTTGTCCCACGTTGTCCCACGGTGTCCAACGATGTCCAACGGTGTCCAACGATGTCCAACGGTGTCCCACGATGTCCAACGATGTCCAACAATGTCCAACGGTGTCCAACGGTGTCCCACGTTGTCCCACGTTGTCCAACGTTGTCCCACGTTGTCCCACGTTGTCCCACGTTGTCCCACGTTGTCCCACGTTGTCCCACGGTGTCCAACGGTGTCCAACGATGTCCAACGGTGTCCAACGGTGTCCCACGATGTCCACCGATGTCCAACGGTGTCCAACGATGTCCAACGGTGTCCCACGTTGTCCCACGTTGTCCCACGTTGTCCCACGGTGTCCAACGATGTCCAACGGTGTCCAACGATGTCCAACGGTGTCCCACGATGTCCAACGATGTCCAACGATGTCCAACGGTGTCCAACGGTGTCCCACGTTGTCCCACGTTGTCCCACGATGTCCACCGATGTCCAACGATGTCCAACGGTGTCCAACGGTGTCCAACGGTGTCCAACGATGTCCAACGATGTCCAACGATGTCCAACGGTGTCCAACGATGTCCAACGATGTCCAACGGTGTCCCACGATGTCCAACGATGTCCAACGATGTTCAACGGTGTCCAACGGTGTCTCACGTTGTCCCACGTTGTCCCACGTTGTCCCACGGTGTCCAACGATGTCCAACGGTGTCCCACGTTGTCCCACGTTGTCCCACGTTGTCCCACGTTGTCCCACGTTGTCCCACGTTGTTCCATGGTTTCCCACGTTGTCCCACGTTGTCCCACGTTGTCCCACGGTGTCCAACGATGTCCAACGGTGTCCAACGGTGTCCCACGGTGTCCAACGGTGTCCCACGTTGTCCCACGTTGTCCCACGGTGTCCAACGATGTCCAACGGTGTCCCACGTTGTCCCACGTTGTCCCACGTTGTCCCACGTTGTCCCACGTTGTTCCATGGTTTCCCACGTTGTCCCACGTTGTCCCACGTTGTCCCACGGTGTCCAACGATGTCCAACGGTGTCCAACGGTGTCCCACGTTGTCCCACGTTGTCCCACGGTGTCCAACGATGTCCAACGGTGTCCCACGTTGTCCGACGTTGTCCCACGTTGTCCCACGTTGTCCCACGTTGTTCCATGGTTTCCCACGTTGTCCCACGTTGTCCCACGTTGTCCCACGGTGTCCAACGATGTCCAACGGTGTCCAACGGTGTCCCACGGTGTCCAACGGTGTCCCACGTTGTCCCACGTTGTCCCACGTTGTCCCACGTTGTCCCACGTTGTCCAACGGTGTCCCACGGTGTCCAACGGTGTCCCACGTTGTCCCACGTTGTCCCACGTTGTCCCACGTTGTCCCACGTTGTCCCACGTTGTCCCACGTTGTCCAATGGTGTCCCACGGTGTCCAACGGTGTCCCACGTTGTCCCACGTTGTCCCACGTTGTCCCACGTTGTCCCACGTTGTCCCACGTTGTCCCACGTTGTCCCACGTTGTCCCACGTTGTCCCACGTTGTCCCACGTCGTCCCACGTTGTCCCACGTTGTCCCACGTTGTTCCATGGTTTCCCACGTTGTCCCACGTTGTCCCACGTTGTCCCACGTTGTCCCACGTTGTCCCACGTTGTCCCACGTTGTTCCATGGTTTCCCACGTTGTCCCACGTTGTCCCACGTTGTCCCACGGTGTCCAACGATGTCCAACGGTGTCCAACGGTGTCCCACGGTGTCCAACGGTGTCCCACGTTGTCCCACGTTGTCCCACGTTGTCCCACGTTGTCCCACGTTGTCCAACGGTGTCCCACGGGGTCCAACGGTGTCCCACGTTGTCCCACGTTGTCCCACGTTGTCCCACGTTGTCCCACGTTGTCCCACGTTGTCCAACGGTGTCCCACGGTGTCCAACGGTGTCCCACGTTGTCCCACGTTGTCCCACGTTGTCCCACGGTGTCCAACGGTGTCCAACGGTGTCCCACGTTGTCCCACGTTGTCCCACGTTGTCCCACGTTGTCCCACGTTGTTCCATGGTTTCCCACGTTGTCCCACGGTGTCCAACGATGTCCAACGGTGTCCAACGGTGTCCCACGGTGTCCAACGGTGTCCCACGTTGTCCCACGTTGTCCCACGTTGTCCCACGTTGTCCCACGTTGTCCAACGAAGTCCCACGGTGTCCAACGGTGTCCCACGTTGTCCCACGTTGTCCCACGTTGTCCCACGTTGTCCCACGGTGTCCAACGGTGTCCAACGATGTCCAACGGTGTCCAACGGTGTCCCACGATGTCCACCGATGTCCAACGGTGTCCAACGGTGTCCAACGGTGTCCAACGGTGTCCAACGATGTCCAACGATGTCCAACGGTGTCCAACGGTGTCCCACGTTGTCCCACGTTGTCCCACGTTGTCCCACGGTGTCCAACGATGTCCAACGGTGTCCCACGTTGTCCAACGGTGTCCCACGTTGTCCCACGTTGTCCCACGTTGTCCCACGTTGTCCCACGTTGTCCCACGTTGTCCCACGTTGTCCCACGGTGTCCAACGATGTCCAACGGTGTCCCACGTTGTCCCACGTTGTCCCACGTTGTCCCACGGTGTCCAACGATGTCCAACGGTGTCCAACGATGTCCAAGGGTGTCCAACGGTGTCCCACGATGTCCACCGATGTCCAACGGTGTCCAACGATGTCCAACGGTGTCCCACGTTGTCCCACGTTGTCCCACGTTGTCCCACTGTGTCCAACGATGTCCAACGGTGTCCAACGGTGTCCAACGGTGTCCAACGGTGTCCAACGATGTCCAACGGTGTCCCACGTTGTCCCACGTTGTCCCACGTTGTCCCACGGTGTCCAACGATGTCCAACGGTGTCCAACGATGTCCAACGGTGTCCCACGATGTCCCACGTTGTCCCACGATGTCCAACGGTGTCCAACGGTGTCCAACGTTGTCCCACGGTGTCCAACGGTGTCCAACGATGTCCAACGGTGTCCAACGGTGTCCCACGATGTCCACCGATGTCCAACGGTGTCCAACGGTGTCCAACGGTGTCCAACGGTGTCCAACGATGTCCAACGATGTCCAACGATGTCCAACGGTGTCCCACGTTGTCCCACGTTGTCCCACGTTGTCCCACGGTGACCAACGGTGTCCCACGTTGTCCCACGTTGTCCCACGTTGTCCCACGGTGTCCAACGGTGTCCCACGTTGTCCCACGTTGTCCCACGTTGTCCCACGTTGTCCCACGATGTCCCACGTTGTCCTACGTTGTCCCACGTTGTCCCACGTTGTCCCACGTTGTCCCACGTTGTTCCATGGTTTCCCACGTTGTCCCACGTTGTCCCACGTTGTCCCGCGGTGTCCAACGATGTCCAACGGTGTCCAACGGTGTCCCACGGTGTCCAAAGGTGTCCCACGTTGTCCCACGTTGTCCCACGTTGTCCCACGTTGTCCCACGTTGTCCAACGGTGTCCCACGGTGTCCAACGGTGTCCCACGTTGTCCCACGTTGTCCCACGTTGTCCCACGTTGTCCCACGTTGTCCCACGTTGTCCCACGTTGTCCCACGTTGTCCCACGGTGTCCAACGGTGTCCAACGGTGTCCCACGGTGTCCAACGATGTCCAACGGTGTCCAACGATGTCCAACGGTGTCCCACGTTGTCCCACGTTGTCCCACGTTGTCCCACGTTGTCCCACGGTGTCCAACGATGTCCAACGGTGTCCCACGTTGTCCCACGGTGTCCAACGATGTCCAACGGTGTCCCACGTTGTCCCACGTTGTCCCACGTTGTCCCACGTTGTCCCACGTTGTTCCATGGTTTCCCACGTTGTCCCACGTTGTCCCACGTTGTCCCACGGTGTCCAACGATGTCCAACGGTGTCCAACGGTGTCCCACGGTGTCCAACGGTGTCCCACGTTGTCCCACGTTGTCCCACGGTGTCCAACGATGTCCAACGGTGTCCCACGTTGTCCCACGTTGTCCCACGTTGTCCCACGTTGTCCCACGTTGTTCCATGGTTTCCCACGTTGTCCCACGTTGTCCCACGTTGTCCCACGGTGTCCAACGATGTCCAACGGTGTCCAACGGTGTCCCACGTTGTCCCACGTTGTCCCACGGTGTCCAACGATGTCCAACGGTGTCCCACGTTGTCCGACGTTGTCCCACGTTGTCCCACGTTGTCCCACGTTGTTCCATGGTTTCCCACGTTGTCCCACGTTGTCCCACGTTGTCCCACGGTGTCCAACGATGTCCAACGGTGTCCAACGGTGTCCCACGGTGTCCAACGGTGTCCCACGTTGTCCCACGTTGTCCCACGTTGTCCCACGTTGTCCCACGTTGTCCAACGGTGTCCCACGGTGTCCAACGGTGTCCCACGTTGTCCCACGTTGTCCCACGTTGTCCCACGTTGTCCCACGTTGTCCCACGTTGTCCCACGTTGTCCAATGGTGTCCCACGGTGTCCAACGGTGTCCCACGTTGTCCCACGTTGTCCCACGTTGTCCCACGTTGTCCCACGTTGTCCCACGTTGTCCCACGTTGTCCCACGGTGTCCAACGGTGTCCAACGATGTCCAACGGTGTCCAACGGTGTCCCACGATGTCCACCGATGTCCAACGGTGTCCAACGGTGTCCAACGGTGTCCAACGGTGTCCAACGGTGTCCAACGATGTCCAACGATGTCCAACGATGTCCAACGGTGTCCCACGTTGTCCCACGTTGTCCAACGTTGTCCCACGGTGTCCAACGGTGTCCCACGTTGTCCCACGTTGTCCCACGTTGTCCCACGGTGTCCAACGATGTCCAACGGTGTCCAACGGTGTCCCACGGTGTCCAACGGTGTCCCACGTTGTCCCACGTTGTCCCACGTTGTCCCACGTTGTCCAACGAAGTCCCACGGTGTCCAACAGTGTCCCACGTTGTCCCACGTTGTCCCACGTTGTCCCACGTTGTCCCACGGTGTCCAACGGTGTCCAACGATGTCCAACGGTGTCCAACGGTGTCCCACGATGTCCACCGATGTCCAACGGTGTCCAACGGTGTCCAACGGTGTCCAACGGTGTCCAACGATGTCCAACGATGTCCAACGGTGTCCAACGGTGTCCCACGTTGTCCCACGTTGTCCCACGTTGTCCCACGGTGTCCAACGATGTCCAACGGTGTCCCACGTTGTCCGACGTTGTCCCACGTTGTCCCACGTTGTCCCACGTTGTTCCATGGTTTCCCACGTTGTCCCACGTTGTCCCACGTTGTCCCACGGTGTCCAACGATGTCCAACGGTGTCCAACGGTGTCCCACGGTGTCCAACGGTGTCCCACGTTGTCCCACGTTGTCCCACGTTGTCCCACGTTGTACCACGTTGTCCAACGGTGTCCCACGGTGTCCAACGGTGTCCCACGTTGTCCCACGTTGTCCCACGTTGTCCCACGTTGTCCCACGTTGTCCCACGTTGTCCCACGTTGTCCAATGGTGTCCCACGGTGTCCAACGGTGTCCCACGTTGTCCCACGTTGTCCCACGTTGTCCCACGTTGTCCCACGTTGTCCCACGTTGTCCCACGTTGTCCCACGGTGTCCAACGGTGTCCAACGATGTCCAACGGTGTCCAACGGTGTCCCACGATGTCCACCGATGTCCAACGGTGTCCAACGGTGTCCAACGGTGTCCAACGGTGTCCAACGGTGTCCAACGATGTCCAACGATGTCCAACGATGTCCAACGGTGTCCCACGTTGTCCCACGTTGTCCCACGTTGTCCCACGGTGTCCAACGGTGTCCCACGTTGTCCCACGTTGTCCCACGTTGTCCCACGGTGTCCAACGATGTCCAACGGTGTCCAACGGTGTCCCACGGTGTCCAACGGTGTCCCACGTTGTCCCACGTTGTCCCACGTTGTCCCACGTTGTCCCACGGTGTCCCACGTTGTCCCACGTTGTCCCACGTTGTCCCACGGTGACCAACGGTGTCCCACGTTGTCCCACGTTGTCCCACGTTGTCCCACGGTGTCCAACGGTGTCCCACGTTGTCCCACGTTGTCCCACGTTGTCCCACGTTGTCCCACGATGTCCCACGTTGTCCTACGTTGTCCCACGTTGTCCCACGTTGTCCCACGTTGTCCCACGTTGTTCCATGGTTTCCCACGTTGTCCCACGTTGTCCCACGTTGTCCCGCGGTGTCCAACGATGTCCAACGGTGTCCAACGGTGTCCCACGGTGTCCAAAGGTGTCCCACGTTGTCCCACGTTGTCCCACGTTGTCCCACGTTGTCCCACGTTGTCCCACGTTGTCCCACGATGTCCCACGTTGTCCCACGTTGTCCCACGTTGTCCCACGTTGTCCCACGTTGTCCCACGGTGTCCAACGGTGTCCCACGTTGTTCCATGGTTTCCCACGTTGTCCCACGTTGTCCCACGTTGTCCCACGTTGTCCCACGTTGTCCAATGGTGTCCCACGGTGTCCAACGGTGTCCCACGTTGTCCCACGTTGTCCCACGTTGTCCCACGTTGTCCCACGTTGTCCCACGTTGTCCCACGTTGTCCCACGGTGTCCAACGGTGTCCAACGGTGTCCCACGGTGTCCAACGGTGTCCCACGTTGTCCCACGTTGTTCCATGGTTTCCCACGTTGTCCCACGTTGTCCCACGTTGTCCCACGGTGTCCAACGATGTCCAACGGTGTCCAACGGTGTCCCACGGTGTCCAACGGTGTCCCACGTTGTCCCACGTTGTCCCACGTTGTCCCACGTTGTCCCACGTTGTCCAACGGTGTCCCACGGTGTCCAACGGTGTCCCACGTTGTCCCACGTTGTCCCACGTTGTCCCACGTTGTCCCACGTTGTCCCACGTTGTCCCACGTTGTCCAATGGTGTCCCACGGTGTCCAACGGTGTCCCACGTTGTCCCACGTTGTCCCACGTTGTCCCACGTTGTCCCACGTTGTCCCACGTTGTCCCACGTTGTCCCACGGTGTCCAACGGTGTCCAACGATGTCCAACGGTGTCCAACGGTGTCCCACGATGTCCACCGATGTCCAACGGTGTCCAACGGTGTCCAACGGTGTCCAACGGTGTCCAACGGTGTCCAACGATGTCCAACGATGTCCAACGATGTCCAACGGTGTCCCACGTTGTCCCACGTTGTCCAACGTTGTCCCACGGTGTCCAACGGTGTCCCACGTTGTCCCACGTTGTCCCACGTTGTCCCACGGTGTCCAACGATGTCCAACGGTGTCCAACGGTGTCCCACGGTGTCCAACGGTGTCCCACGTTGTCCCACGTTGTCCCACGTTGTCCCACGTTGTCCAACGAAGTCCCACGGTGTCCAACAGTGTCCCACGTTGTCCCACGTTGTCCCACGTTGTCCCACGTTGTCCCACGGTGTCCAACGGTGTCCAACGATGTCCAACGGTGTCCAACGGTGTCCCACGATGTCCACCGATGTCCAACGGTGTCCAACGGTGTCCAACGGTGTCCAACGGTGTCCAACGATGTCCAACGATGTCCAACGGTGTCCAACGGTGTCCCACGTTGTCCCACGTTGTCCCACGTTGTCCCACGGTGTCCAACGATGTCCAACGGTGTCCCACGTTGTCCGACGGTGTCCCACGTTGTCCCACGTTGTCCCACGTTGTTCCATGGTTTCCCACGTTGTCCCACGTTGTCCCACGTTGTCCCACGGTGTCCAACGATGTCCAACGGTGTCCAACGGTGTCCCACGGTGTCCAACGGTGTCCCACGTTGTCCCACGTTGTCCCACGTTGTCCCACGTTGTACCACGTTGTCCAACGGTGTCCCACGGTGTCCAACGGTGTCCCACGTTGTCCCACGTTGTCCCACGTTGTCCCACGTTGTCCCACGTTGTCCCACGTTGTCCCACGTTGTCCAATGGTGTCCCACGGTGTCCAACGGTGTCCCACGTTGTCCCACGTTGTCCCACGTTGTCCCACGTTGTCCCACGTTGTCCCACGTTGTCCCACGTTGTCCCACGGTGTCCAACGGTGTCCAACGATGTCCAACGGTGTCCAACGGTGTCCCACGATGTCCACCGATGTCCAACGGTGTCCAACGGTGTCCAACGGTGTCCAACGGTGTCCAACGGTGTCCAACGATGTCCAACGATGTCCAACGATGTCCAACGGTGTCCCACGTTGTCCCACGTTGTCCCACGTTGTCCCACGGTGTCCAACGGTGTCCCACGTTGTCCCACGTTGTCCCACGTTGTCCCACGGTGTCCAACGATGTCCAACGGTGTCCAACGGTGTCCCACGGTGTCCAACGGTGTCCCACGTTGTCCCACGTTGTCCCACGTTGTCCCACGTTGTCCCACGGTGTCCCACGTTGTCCCACGTTGTCCCACGTTGTCCCACGGTGACCAACGGTGTCCCACGTTGTCCCACGTTGTCCCACGTTGTCCCACGGTGTCCAACGGTGTCCCACGTTGTCCCACGTTGTCCCACGTTGTCCCACGTTGTCCCACGTTGTCCCACGTTGTCCTACGTTGTCCCACGTTGTCCCACGTTGTCCCACGTTGTCCCACGTTGTTCCATGGTTTCCCACGTTGTCCCACGTTGTCCCACGTTGTCCCGCGGTGTCCAACGATGTCCAACGGTGTCCAACGGTGTCCCACGGTGTCCAAAGGTGTCCCACGTTGTCCCACGTTGTCCCACGTTGTCCCACGTTGTCCCACGTTGTCCCACGTTGTCCCACGATGTCCCACGTTGTCCCACGTTGTCCCACGTTGTCCCACGTTGTCCCACGTTGTCCCACGGTGTCCAACGGTGTCCCACGTTGTTCCATGGTTTCCCACGTTGTCCCACGTTGTCCCACGTTGTCCCACGTTGTCCCACGTTGTCCCACGGTGTCCAACGGTGTCCAACGGTGTCCAACGGTGTCCAACGATGTCCAACGGTGTCCAACGGTGTCCCACGGTGTCCAACGGTGTCCAACGGTGTCCCACGGTGTCCCACGTTGTCCCACGGTGTCCAACGGTGTCCCACGTTGTCCCACGTTGTCCCACGTTGTCCCACGTTGTCCCACGTTGTCCAACGGTGTCCCACGGTGTCCAACGGTGTCCAACGGTGTCCAACGATGTCCAACGGTGTCCAACGGTGTCCAACGATGTCCCACGGAGTCCAACGGTGTCCCACGTTGTCCCACGTTGTCCCACGTTGTCCCACGGTGTCCAACGATGTCCAACGGTGTCCAACGGTGTCCCACGTTGTCCCACGTTGTCCCACGTTGTCCCACGGTGTCCAACGATGTCCCACGGTGTCCAACGATGTCCAACGGTGTCCAACGGTGTCCCACGGTGTCCAACGGTGTCCCACGTTGTCCCACGTTGTCCCACGTTGTCCCACGATGTCCCACGTTGTCCAACGATGTCCAACGGTGTCCCACGTTGTCCCACGTTGTCCCACGTTGTCCCACGTTGTTCCATGGTTTCCCACGTTGTCCCACGTTGTCCCACGTTGTCCCACGGTGTCCAACGATGTCGAACGGTGTCCAACGGTGTCCCACGGTGTCCAACGGTGCCCCACGTTGTCCCACGTTGTCCCACGTTGTCCCACGTTGTCCCACGTTGTCCCACGGTGTCCAACGGTGTCCCACGTTGTTCCATGGTTTCCCACGTTGTCCCACGTTGTCCCACGTTGTCCCACGGTGTCCAACGATGTCCAACGGTGTCCAACGGTGTCCCACGGTGTCCAACGGTGTCCCACGTTGTCCCACGTTGTCCCACGTTGTCCCACGTTGTCCCACGTTGTCCCACGATGTCCCACGTTGTCCAACGATGTCCAACGGTGTCCCACGTTGTCCCACGTTGTCCCACGTTGTCCCACGTTGTTCCATGGTTTCCCACGTTGTCCCACGTTGTCCCACGTTGTCCCACGGTGTCCAACGATGTCCAACGGTGTCCAACGGTGTCCCACGGTGTCCAACGGTGACCCACGTTGTCCCACGTTGTCCCACGTTGTCCCACGTTGTCCAACGGTGTCCCACGGTGTCCAACGGTGTCCCACGTTGTCCCACGTTGTCCCACGTTGTCCCACGTTGTCCCACGTTGTCCCACGTTGTCCCACGTTGTCCCACGTTGTCCCACGTTGTCCAACGGTGTCCCACCGTGTCCAACGGTGTCCCACGTTGTCCCACGTTGTCCCACGTTGTCCCACGGTGTCCAACGATGTCCAACGGTGTCCCACGTTGTCCGACGTTGTCCCACGTTGTCCCACGTTGTCCTACGTTGTCCCACGTTGTCCCACGTTGTCCCACGTTGTCCCACGTTGTCCCACGGTGTCCAACGGTGTCCCACGTTGTTCCATGGTTTCCCACGTTGTCCCACGTTGTCCCACGTTGTCCCACGGTGTCCAACGATGTCCAACGGTGTCCAACGGTGTCCCACGGTGTCCAACGGTGCCCCACGTTGTCCCACGTTGTCCCACGTTGTCCCACGATGTCCCACGTTGTCCAACGATGTCCAACGGTGTCCCACGTTGTCCCACGTTGTCCCACGTTGTCCCACGTTGTTCCATGGTTTCCCACGTTGTCCCACGTTGTCCCACGTTGTCCCACGGTGTCCAACGATGTCGAACGGTGTCCAACGGTGTCCCACGGTGTCCAACGGTGCCCCACGTTGTCCCACGTTGTCCCACGTTGTCCCACGTTGTCCCACGTTGTCCCACGGTGTCCAACGGTGTCCCACGTTGTTCCATGGTTTCCCACGTTGTCCCACGTTGTCCCACGTTGTCCCACGGTGTCCAACGATGTCCAACGGTGTCCAACGGTGTCCCACGGTGTCCAACGGTGTCCCACGTTGTCCCACGTTGTCCCACGTTGTCCCACGTTGTCCCACGTTGTCCCACGATGTCCCACGTTGTCCAACGATGTCCAACGGTGTCCCACGTTGTCCCACGTTGTCCCACGTTGTCCCACGTTGTTCCATGGTTTCCCACGTTGTCCCACGTTGTCCCACGTTGTCCCACGGTGTCCAACGATGTCCAACGGTGTCCCACGTTGTCCGACGTTGTCCCACGTTGTCCCACGTTGTCCTACGTTGTCCCACGTTGTCCCACGTTGTCCCACGTTGTCCCACGTTGTCCCACGTTGTCCCACGTTGTCCCACGTTGTCCCACGGTGTCCAGCGGTGTCCAACGGTGTCCAACGATGTCCAACGGTGTCCAACGGTGTCCCACGGTGTCCAACGGTGTCCAGCGGTGTCCCACGGTGTCCAACGGTGTCCCACGTTGTCCCACGTTGTCCCACGTTGTCCCACGTTGTCCCACGATGTCCCACGTTGTCCAACGATGTCCAACGGTGTCCCACGTTGTCCCACGTTGTCCTACGTTGTCCCACGTTGTCCCACGTTGTCCCACGTTGTCCCACGT
The DNA here is from genome assembly GCF_910591885.1 of Bombus terrestris. Taxonomy (NCBI): domain Eukaryota; kingdom Metazoa; phylum Arthropoda; class Insecta; order Hymenoptera; family Apidae; genus Bombus; species Bombus terrestris. The sequence continues at coordinate 286,440 of NW_025963568.1, read as the reverse complement.
TGTCCCACGGTGTCCAACGGTGTCCAACGATGTCCAACGGTGTCCCACGTTGTCCCACGTTGTCCCACGTTGTCCCACGTTGTCCCACGATGTCCCACGTTGTCCAACGATGTCCAACGGTGTCCCACGTTGTCCCACGTTGTCCTACGTTGTCCCACGTTGTCCCACGTTGTCCCACGTTGTCCCACGTTGTCCCACGGTGTCCAACGGTGTCCAACGATGTCCAACGGTGTCCAACGGTGTCCCACGTTGTCCCACGTTGTCCCACGGTGTCCAACGATGTCCAACGGTGTCCCACGTTGTCCCACGTTGTCCCACGTTGTCCCACGTTGTCCCACGGTGTCCAGCGGTGTCCAACGGTGTCCCACGGTGTCCAACGGTGTCCAAGGGTGTCCCACGGTGTCCAACGGTGTCCAGCGGTGTCCCACGGTGTCCAACGGCGTCCCACGTTGTCCCACGTTGTCCCACGTTGTCCCACGTTGTCCCACGATGTCCCACGTTGTCCAACGATGTCCAACGGTGTCCCACGTTGTCCCACGTTGTCCTACGTTGTCCCACGTTGTCCCACGTTGTCCCACGTTGTCCCACGTTGTCCCACGGTGTCCAACGGTGTCCAACGATGTCCAACGGTGTCCAACGGTGTCCCACGTTGTCCCACGTTGTCCCACGGTGTCCAACGATGTCCAACGGTGTCCCACGTTGTCCCACGTTGTCCCACGTTGTTCCATGGTTTCCCACGTTGTCCCACGTTGTCCCACGTTGTCCCGCGGTGTCCAAAGGTGTCCCACGTTGTCCCACGTTGTCCCACGTTGTCCCACGTTGTCCAACGGTGTCCCACGGTGTCCAACGGTGTCCCACGTTGTCCCACGTTGTCCCACGTTGTCCCACGTTGTCCCACGTTGTCCCACGTTGTCCCACGGTGTCCAACGGTGTCCAACGATGTCCAACGGTGTCCAACGGTGTCCCACGATGTCCACCGATGTCCAACGGTGTCCAACGGTGTCCAACGGTGTCCCACGGTGTCCAACGATGTCCAACGGTGTCCAACGATGTCCAACGGTGTCCCACGTTGTCCCACGTTGTCCCACGTTGTCCCACGTTGTCCCACGGTGTCCAACGATGTCCAACAGTGTCCCACGTTGTCCAACGGTGTCCCACGTTGTCCCACGTTGTCCTACGGTGTCCAACGGTGTCCCACGTTGTCCCACGTTGTCCCACGTTGTCCCACGTTGTCCCACGATGTCCCACGTTGTCCAACGATGTCCAACGGTGTCCCACGTTGTCCCACGTTGTCCTACGTTGTCCCACGTTGTCCCACGTTGTCCCACGGTGTCCAACGATGTCCAACGGTGTCCCACGTTGTCCAACGGTGTCCCACGTTGTCCCACGTTGTCCTACGGTGTCCAACGGTGTCCCACGTTGTCCCACGTTGTCCCACGTTGTCCCACGTTGTCCCACGGTGTCCAACGATGTCCAACGGTGTCCAACGGTGTCCCACGGTGTCCAACGGTGCCCCACGTTGTCCCACGTTGTCCCACGTTGTCCCACGTTGTCCCACGTTGTCCAACGGTGTCCCACGGTGTCCAACGGTGTCCCACGTTGTCCCACGTTGTCCCACGTTGTCCCACGTTGTCCAACGATGTCCAACGGTGTCCCACGTTGTCCCACGTTGTCCTACGTTGTCCCACGTTGTCCCACGTTGTCCCACGGTGTCCAACGATGTCCAACGGTGTCCCACGTTGTCCAACGGTGTCCCACGTTGTCCCACGTTGTCCTACGGTGTCCAACGGTGTCCCACGTTGTCCCACGTTGTCCCACGTTGTCCCACGTTGTCCCACGGTGTCCAACGATGTCCAACGGTGTCCAACGGTGTCCCACGGTGTCCAACGGTGCCCCACGTTGTCCCACGTTGTCCCACGTTGTCCCACGTTGTCCCACGTTGTCCCACGTTTTCCCACGGTGTCCAGCGGTGTCCAACTGTGTCCAACGATGTCCAACGGTGTCCCACGTTGTCCCACGTTGTCCCACGTTGTCCCACGTTGTCCCACGATGTCCCACGTTGTCCAACGCTGTCCAACGGTGTCCCACGTTGTCCCACGTTGTCCTACGTTGTCCCACGTTGTCCCACGTTGTCCCACGTTGTCCCACGTTGTCCCACGGTGTCCAACGGTGTCCAACGATGTCCAACGGTGTCCAACGGTGTCCCACGTTGTCCCACGTTGTCCCACGGTGTCCAACGATGTCCAACGGTGTCCCACGTTGTCCCACGTTGTCCCACGTTGTTCCATGGTTTCCCACGTTGTCCCACGTTGTCCCACGTTGTCCCACGGTGTCCAACGATGTCCAACGATGTCCAACGGTGTCCAACGGTGTCCCACGGTGTCCAACGGTGTCCCACGTTGTCCCACGTTGTCCCACGTTGTCCCACGTTGTCCAACGGTGTCCCACGGTGTCCAACGGTGTCCCACGTTGTCCCACGTTGTCCCACGTTGTCCCACGTTGTCCCACGTTGTTCCATGGTTTCCCACGTTGTCCCACGTTGTCCCACGTTGTCCCGCGGTGTCCAACGATGTCCAACGGTGTCCAACGGTGTCCCACGGTGTCCAAAGGTGTCCCACGTTGTCCCACGTTGTCCCACGTTGTCCCACGTTGTCCCACGTTGTCCAACGGTGTCCCACGGTGTCCAACGGTGTCCCACGTTGTCCCACGTTGTCCCACGTTGTCCCACGTTGTCCCACGTTGTCCCACGTTGTCCCACGTTGTCCCACGGTGTCCAACGGTGTCCAACGATGTCCAACGGTGTCCAACGGTGTCCCACGATGTCCACCGATGTCCAACGGTGTCCAACGGTGTCCAACGGTGTCCCACGGTGTCCAACGATGTCCAACGGTGTCCAACGATGTCCAACGGTGTCCCACGTTGTCCCACGTTGTCCCACGTTGTCCCACGTTGTCCCACGGTGTCCAACGATGTCCAACAGTGTCCCACGTTGTCCAACGGTGTCCCACGTTGTCCCACGTTGTCCTACGGTGTCCAACGGCGTCCCACGTTGTCCCACGTTGTCCCACGTTGTCCCACGTTGTCCCACGATGTCCCACGTTGTCCAACGATGTCCAACGGTGTCCCACGTTGTCCCACGTTGTCCTACGTTGTCCCACGTTGTCCCACGTTGTCCCACGGTGTCCAACGATGTCCAACGGTGTCCCACGTTGTCCAACGGTGTCCCACGTTGTCCCACGTTGTCCTACGGTGTCCAACGGTGTCCCACGTTGTCCCACGTTGTCCCACGTTGTCCCACGTTGTCCCACGGTGTCCAACGATGTCCAACGGTGTCCAACGGTGTCCCACGGTGTCCAACGGTGCCCCACGTTGTCCCACGTTGTCCCACGTTGTCCCACGTTGTCCCACGTTGTCCAACGTTGTCCCACGGTGTCCAACGATGTCCAACGGTGTCCAACGGTGTCCCACGGTGTCCAACGGTGTCCCACGTTGTCCCACGTTGTCCCACGGTGTCCCACGTTGTCCCACGTTGTCCCACGATGTCCCACGTTGTCCAACGATGTCCAACGGTGTCCCACGTTGTCCCACGTTGTCCTACGTTGTCCCACATTGTCCCACGTTGTCCCACGTTGTCCCACGTTGTCCCACGTTGTCCCACGTTGTCCCACGGTGTCCAACGGTGTCCAACGGTGTCCAACGGTGTCCAACGATGTCCAACGATGTCCAACGGTGTCCAACGGTGTTACGTCGCCTAAACATCTGCATGCCAGCCCTCGCGACCGGACAGCCAGCGGCCTGCGTAACGTCACTCCGACCCTCAATAAACCTAAGGACCCAATATATTCTTTCGCTGTCACTGTATTGTATTAACAGGCGTCTTCAGTCAACCCCTTTGTGCTGAAGAATTTCTTAAGCCAAAAAATATTTTCGAAGCACATCTGGTTTTTAGAGTGGTCCTTGGGTTTATTAGGCGCGCTGAAAAAATACGGAGAAAGCGAACACGCACCCATCGGGAAGAATCGAATGTCTGGCTAATAAATCAATCAGGTTTTTCCACCACAAGGTCTCCTATCAACCACGATGGTAGGGGACCTTCTACCCATCCCTTCAAGCATCAGCGTAGGGCATAACCAATCGACATCGCGGATCGTTACCCTCACTTTTCTTAACGAAAAGTGCGAACAACGAATCCGCGTTCGTCATGCAAAAGGGCACACCCACACTTACCCTCTTCCATCTCAACGCAAGAGCGACCAATCATTCAAACTTCTAACGCCAAACGTCTAACTCAGAACAGAACGCCAAGTCGATCCGCGACATTGCCAAACATTCGCTTATCCTGTTAAGTATCATATCGTGCTACGTCCACCAAGAGACTAACTTCAAGTGTAAGAGCCTTGCTCGATACTGTATACAGTTACATTATCTGCGTGCGATAAAGTTGTTAATTGTTTATATCTTTTCAATCGTGTAGACTAGTTGTTGGAAATATACATTATTATAATTCTGTGACTCTCAGTGTTATACCGCATCAACCACCCCGATTATCCTAACCGAAATACGGGGATCGAACTATTCGTGGTGTCGATTATTCTAATCGTAACGGGAATTTACGACTCTCGTTGACGCGTATTCTAACGACCGCGTCTCCCCGCGATAGTACGAATTTACAAACGGTGTCCCACGTTGTCCCACGTTGTCCCACGGTGTCCAACGATGTCCAACGGTGTCCCACGTTGTCCCACGTTGTCCCACGTTGTCCCACGTTGTTCCATGGTTTCCCACGTTGTCCCACGTTGTCCCACGTTGTCCCACGGTGTCCAACGATGTCCAACGGTGTCCAACGGTGTCCCACGTTGTCCCACGTTGTCCCACGTTGTCCAACGGTGTCCCACGGTGTCCCACGTTGTCCCACGTTGTCCCACGTTGTCCCACGGTGTCCAACGGTGTCCCACGGTGTCCAACGGTGTCCCACGTTGTCCCACGTTGTCCCACGTTGTCCCACGTTGTCCCACGTTGTCCAACGGTGTCCCACGGTGTCCCACGTTGTCCCACGTTGTCCCACGTTGTCCCACGGTGTCCAACGGTGTCCAACGGTGTCCAACGATGTCCAACGGTGTCCAACGGTGTCCCACGATGTCCACCGATGTCCAACGGTGTCCAACGATGTCCAACGGTGTCCAACGATGTCCAACGGTGTCCCACGATGTCCAACGATGTCCAACGATGTCCAACGGTGTCCAACGGTGTCCCACGTTGTCCCACGTTGTCCCACGTTGTCCCACGGTGTCCAACGATGTCCAACGGTGTCCAACGATGTCCAACGGTGTCCCACGATGTCCAACGATGTCCAACGATGTCCAACGGTGTCCAACGGTGTCCCACGTTGTCCCACGTTGTCCCACGTTGTCCCACGGTGTCCACCGATGTCCAACGGTGTCCAACGGTGTCCAACGGTGTCCAACGATGTCCAACGGTGTCCCACGTTGTCCCACGTTGTCCCACGTTGTCCCACGGTGTCCAACGATGTCCAACGGTGTCCAACGATGTCCAACGGTGTCCCACGATGTCCAACGATGTCCAACGATGTCCAACGGTGTCCAACGGTGTCCCACGTTGTCCCACGTTGTCCCACGTTGTCCCACGGTGTCCAACGATGTCCAACGGTGTCCAACGATGTCCAACGGTGTCCCACGATGTCCAACGATGTCCAACGATGTCCAACGGTGTCCAACGGTGTCCCACGTTGTCCCACGTTGTCCCACGTTGTCCCACGTTGTCCCACGGTGTCCAACGATGTCCAACGGTGTCCAACGGTGTCCCACGGTGTCCAACGGTGTCCCACGTTGTCCCACGTTGTCCCACGTTGTCCCACGTTGTCCCACGTTGTCCAACGGTGTCCCACGGTGTCCAACGGTGTCCCACGTTGTCCCACGTTGTCCCACGTTGTCCCACGTTGTCCCACGTTGTCCCACGTTGTCCCACGTTGTCCCACGGTGTCCAACGGTGTCCAACGATGTCCAACGGTGTCCAACGGTGTCCCACGATGTCCACCGATGTCCAACGGTGTCCAACGGTATCCAACGGTGTCCAACGGTGTCCAACGGTGTCCAACGATGTCCAACGATGTCCAACGATGTCCAACGGTGTCCCACGTTGTCCCACGTTGTCCCACGTTGTCCCACGTTGTCCCACGTTGTCCCACGTTGTTCCATGGTTTCCCACGTTGTCCCACGTTGTCCCACGTTGTCCCACGGTGTCCAACGATGTCCAACGGTGTCCAACGGTGTCCCACGGTGTCCAACGGTGTCCCACGTTGTCCCACGTTGTCCCACGTTGTCCCACGTTGTCCCACGTTGTCCAACGGTGTCCCACGGTGTCCCACGTTGTCCCACGTTGTCCCACGTTGTCCCACGGTGTCCAACGGTGTCCAACGGTGTCCAACGATGTCCAACGGTGTCCAACGGTGTCCCACGATGTCCACCGATGTCCAACGGTGTCCAACGGTGTCCACCGGTGTCCAACGGTGTCCAACGGTGTCCAACGGTGTCCAACGGTGTCCAACGGTGTCCAACGGTGTCCAACGATGTCCAACGGTGTCCCACGTTGTCCCACGTTGTCCCACGTTGTCCCACGGTGTCCAACGATGTCCAACGGTGTCCAACGATGTCCAACGGTGTCCCACGATGTCCAACGATGTCCAACGATGTCCAACGGTGTCCAACGGTGTCCCACGTTGTCCCACGTTGTCCCACGTTGTCCCACGGTGTCCAACGATGTCCAACGGTGTCCAACGATGTCCAACGGTGTCCTACGTTGTCCCACATTGTCCCACGTTGTCCCACGTTGTCCCACGTTGTCCCACGTTGTCCCACGTTGTCCCACGGTGTCCAACGGTGTCCAACGGTGTCCAACGGTGTCCAACGATGTCCAACGATGTCCAACGGTGTCCAACGGTGTTACGTCGCCTAAACATCTGCATGCCAGCCCTCGCGACCGGACAGCCAGCGGCCTGCGTAACGTCACTCCGACCCTCAATAAACCTAAGGACCCAATATATTCTTTCGCTGTCACTGTATTGTATTAACAGGCGTCTTCAGTCAACCCCTTTGTGCTGAAGAATTTCTTAAGCCAAAAAATATTTTCGAAGCACATCTGGTTTTTAGAGTGGTCCTTGGGTTTATTAGGCGCGCTGAAAAAATACGGAGAAAGCGAACACGCACCCATCGGGAAGAATCGAATGTCTGGCTAATAAATCAATCAGGTTTTTCCACCACAAGGTCTCCTATCAACCACGATGGTAGGGGACCTTCTACCCATCCCTTCAAGCATCAGCGTAGGGCATAACCAATCGACATCGCGGATCGTTACCCTCACTTTTCTTAACGAAAAGTGCGAACAACGAATCCGCGTTCGTCATGCAAAAGGGCACACCCACACTTACCCTCTTCCATCTCAACGCAAGAGCGACCAATCATTCAAACTTCTAACGCCAAACGTCTAACTCAGAACAGAACGCCAAGTCGATCCGCGACATTGCCAAACATTCGCTTATCCTGTTAAGTATCATATCGTGCTACGTCCACCAAGAGACTAACTTCAAGTGTAAGAGCCTTGCTCGATACTGTATACAGTTACATTATCTGCGTGCGATAAAGTTGTTAATTGTTTATATCTTTTCAATCGTGTAGACTAGTTGTTGGAAATATACATTATTATAATTCTGTGACTCTCAGTGTTATACCGCATCAACCACCCCGATTATCCTAACCGAAATACGGGGATCGAACTATTCGTGGTGTCGATTATTCTAATCGTAACGGGAATTTACGACTCTCGTTGACGCGTATTCTAACGACCGCGTCTCCCCGCGATAGTACGAATTTACAAACGGTGTCCCACGTTGTCCCACGTTGTCCCACGGTGTCCAACGATGTCCAACGGTGTCCCACGTTGTCCCACGTTGTCCCACGTTGTCCCACGTTGTTCCATGGTTTCCCACGTTGTCCCACGTTGTCCCACGTTGTCCCACGGTGTCCAACGATGTCCAACGGTGTCCAACGGTGTCCCACGGTGTCCAACGGTGTCCCACGTTGTCCCACGTTGTCCCACGTTGTCCCACGTTGTCCCACGTTGTCCAACGGTGTCCCACGGTGTCCAACGGTGTCCCACGTTGTCCCACGTTGTCCCACGTTGTCCCACGTTGTCCCACGTTGTCCCACGTTGTCCCACGTTGTCCCACGGTGTCCAACGGTGTCCAACGATGTCCAACGGTGTCCAACGGTGTCCCACGATGTCCACCGATGTCCAACGGTGTCCAACGGTATCCAACGGTGTCCAACGGTGTCCAACGGTGTCCAACGATGTCCAACGATGTCCAACGATGTCCAACGGTGTCCCACGTTGTCCCACGTTGTCCCACGTTGTCCCACGTTGTCCCACGTTGTCCCACGTTGTTCCATGGTTTCCCACGTTGTCCCACGTTGTCCCACGTTGTCCCACGGTGTCCAACGATGTCCAACGGTGTCCAACGGTGTCCCACGGTGTCCAACGGTGTCCCACGTTGTCCCACGTTGTCCCACGTTGTCCCACGTTGTCCCACGGTGTCCAACGATGTCCAACGGTGTCCAACGATGTCCAACGGTGTCCCACGATGTCCAACGATGTCCAACGATGTCCAACGGTGTCCAACGGTGTCCCACGTTGTCCCACGTTGTCCCACGTTGTCCCACGGTGTCCAACGATGTCCAACGGTGTCCAACGATGTCCAACGGTGTCCCACGTTGTCCCACGTTGTCCCACGTTGTCCCACGTTGTCCCACGTTGTCCCACGGTGTCCAACGGTGTCCAACGATGTCCAACGGTGTCCCACGATGTCCACCGATGTCCAACGGTGTCCCACGGTGTCCCACGTTGTCCCACGTTGTCCCACGTTGTCCCACGTTGTCCCACGGTGTCCAACGGTGTCCCACGTTGTCCAACGGTGTCCCACGTTGTCCCACGTTGTCCCACGTTGTCCCACGTTGTCCCACGTTGTCCCACGATGTCCCACGTTGTCCCACGTTGTCCCACGTTGTCCCACGTTGTCCCACGTTGTCCCACGTTGTCCCACGTTGTCCCACGTTGTCCCACGTTGTCCCACGTTGTCCCACGATGTCCAACGGTGTCCAACGGTGTCCAACGATGTCCAACGGTGTCCAACGGTGTCCCACGGTGTCCAACGGTGTCCAACGGTGTCCCACGGTGTCCAACGGTGTCCCACGTTGTCCCACGTTGTCCCACGTTGTCCCACGTTGTCCAACGAAGTCCCACGGTGTCCCACGTTGTCCCACGTTGTCCCACGTTGTCCCACGTTGTTCCATGGTTTCCCACGTTGTCCCACGTTGTCCCACGTTGTCCCACGATGTCCAACGGTGTCCAACGGTGTCCAACGGTGTCCCACGGTGTCCAACGATGTCCAACGGTGTCCAACGATGTCCAACGGTGTCCCACGTTGTCCCACGTTGTCCCACGTTGTCCCACGGTGTCCAACGATGTCCAACGGTGTCCAACGATGTCCAACGGTGTCCCACGATGTCCAACGATGTCCAACGATGTCCAACGGTGTCCAACGGTGTCCCACGTTGTCCCACGTTGTCCCACGTTGTCCCACGGTGTCCAACGATGTCCAACAGTGTCCCACGTTGTCCAACGGTGTCCCACGTTGTCCCACGATGTCCCACGTTGTCCCACGTTGTCCCACGTAGTCCCACGTTGTCCCACGGTGTCCAACGATGTCCAACGGTGTCCAACGATGTCCAACGGTGTCCCACGATGTCCAACGATGTCCAACGATGTCCAACGGTGTCCAACGGTGTCCCACGTTGTCCCACGTTGTCCCACGTTGTCCCACGTTGTCCCACGATGTCCCACGTTGTCCAACGCTGTCCAACGGTGTCCCACGTTGTCCCACGTTGTCCTACGTTGTCCCACGTTGTCCCACGTTGTCCCACGTTGTCCCACGTTGTCCCACGGTGTCCAACGGTGTCCAACGATGTCCAACGGTGTCCAACGGTGTCCCACGTTGTCCCACGTTGTCCCACGGTGTCCAACGATGTCCAACGGTGTCCCACGTTGTCCCACGTTGTCCCACGTTGTTCCATGGTTTCCCACGTTGTCCCACGTTGTCCCACGTTGTCCCACGTTGTCCCACGTTGTCCCACGGTGTCCAACGATGTCCAACGATGTCCAACGGTGTCCAACGGTGTCCCACGGTGTCCAACGGTGTCCCACGTTGTCCCACGTTGTCCCACGTTGTCCCACGTTGTCCAACGGTGTCCCACGGTGTCCAACGGTGTCCCACGTTGTCCCACGTTGTCCCACGTTGTCCCACGTTGTCCCACGTTGTTCCATGGTTTCCCACGTTGTCCCACGTTGTCCCACGTTGTCCCGCGGTGTCCAACGATGTCCAACGGTGTCCAACGGTGTCCCACGGTGTCCAAAGGTGTCCCACGTTGTCCCACGTTGTCCCACGTTGTCCCACGTTGTCCCACGTTGTCCAACGGTGTCCCACGGTGTCCAACGGTGTCCCACGTTGTCCCACGTTGTCCCACGTTGTCCCACGTTGTCCCACGTTGTCCCACGTTGTCCCACGGTGTCCAACGGTGTCCAACGATGTCCAACGGTGTCCAACGGTGTCCCACGATGTCCACCGATGTCCAACGGTGTCCAACGGTGTCCAACGGTGTCCAACGGTGTCCAACGATGTCCAACGGTGTCCAACGATGTCCAACGGTGTCCCACGTTGTCCCACGTTGTCCCACGTTGTCCCACGTTGTCCCACGGTGTCCAACGATGTCCAACAGTGTCCCACGTTGTCCAACGGTGTCCCACGTTGTCCCACGTTGTCCTACGGTGTCCAACGGTGTCCCACGTTGTCCCACGTTGTCCCACGTTGTCCCACGTTGTCCCACGATGTCCCACGTTGTCCAACGATGTCCAACGGTGTCCCACGTTGTCCCACGTTGTCCTACGTTGTCCCACGTTGTCCCACGTTGTCCCACGGTGTCCAACGATGTCCAACGGTGTCCCACGTTGTCCAACGGTGTCCCACGTTGTCCCACGTTGTCCTACGGTGTCCAACGGTGTCCCACGTTGTCCCACGTTGTCCCACGTTGTCCCACGTTGTCCCACGGTGTCCAACGATGTCCAACGGTGTCCAACGGTGTCCCACGGTGTCCAACGGTGCCCCACGTTGTCCCACGTTGTCCCACGTTGTCCCACGTTGTCCCACGTTGTCCAACGTTGTCCCACGGTGTCCAACGATGTCCAACGGTGTCCAACGGTGTCCCACGGTGTCCAACGGTGTCCCACGTTGTCCCACGTTGTCCCACGTTGTCCCACGTTGTCCCACGTTGTCCCACGATGTCCCACGTTGTCCAACGATGTCCAACGGTGTCCCACGTTGTCCCACGTTGTCCTACGTTGTCCCACATTGTCCCACGTTGTCCCACGTTGTCCCACGTTGTCCCACGTTGTCCCACGTTGTCCCACGGTGTCCAACGGTGTCCAACGGTGTCCAACGGTGTCCAACGATGTCCAACGATGTCCAACGGTGTCCAACGGTGTTACGTCGCCTAAACATCTGCATGCCAGCCCTCGCGACCGGACAGCCAGCGGCCTGCGTAACGTCACTCCGACCCTCAATAAACCTAAGGACCCAATATATTCTTTCGCTGTCACTGTATTGTATTAACAGGCGTCTTCAGTCAACCCCTTTGTGCTGAAGAATTTCTTAAGCCAAAAAATATTTTCGAAGCACATCTGGTTTTTAGAGTGGTCCTTGGGTTTATTAGGCGCGCTGAAAAAATACGGAGAAAGCGAACACGCACCCATCGGGAAGAATCGAATGTCTGGCTAATAAATCAATCAGGTTTTTCCACCACAAGGTCTCCTATCAACCACGATGGTAGGGGACCTTCTACCCATCCCTTCAAGCATCAGCGTAGGGCATAACCAATCGACATCGCGGATCGTTACCCTCACTTTTCTTAACGAAAAGTGCGAACAACGAATCCGCGTTCGTCATGCAAAAGGGCACACCCACACTTACCCTCTTCCATCTCAACGCAAGAGCGACCAATCATTCAAACTTCTAACGCCAAACGTCTAACTCAGAACAGAACGCCAAGTCGATCCGCGACATTGCCAAACATTCGCTTATCCTGTTAAGTATCATATCGTGCTACGTCCACCAAGAGACTAACTTCAAGTGTAAGAGCCTTGCTCGATACTGTATACAGTTACATTATCTGCGTGCGATAAAGTTGTTAATTGTTTATATCTTTTCAATCGTGTAGACTAGTTGTTGGAAATATACATTATTATAATTCTGTGACTCTCAGTGTTATACCGCATCAACCACCCCGATTATCCTAACCGAAATACGGGGATCGAACTATTCGTGGTGTCGATTATTCTAATCGTAACGGGAATTTACGACTCTCGTTGACGCGTATTCTAACGACCGCGTCTCCCCGCGATAGTACGAATTTACAAACGGTGTCCCACGTTGTCCCACGTTGTCCCACGGTGTCCAACGATGTCCAACGGTGTCCCACGTTGTCCCACGTTGTCCCACGTTGTCCCACGTTGTTCCATGGTTTCCCACGTTGTCCCACGTTGTCCCACGTTGTCCCACGGTGTCCAACGATGTCCAACGGTGTCCAACGGTGTCCCACGGTGTCCAACGGTGTCCCACGTTGTCCCACGTTGTCCCACGTTGTCCCACGTTGTCCCACGTTGTCCAACGGTGTCCCACGGTGTCCAACGGTGTCCCACGTTGTCCCACGTTGTCCCACGTTGTCCCACGTTGTCCCACGTTGTCCCACGTTGTCCCACGTTGTCCCACGGTGTCCAACGGTGTCCAACGATGTCCAACGGTGTCCAACGGTGTCCCACGATGTCCACCGATGTCCAACGGTGTCCAACGGTATCCAACGGTGTCCAACGGTGTCCAACGGTGTCCAACGATGTCCAACGATGCCCAACGATGTCCAACGGTGTCCCACTTTGTCCCACGTTGTCCCACGTTGTCCCACGTTGTCCCACGTTGTCCCACGTTGTTCCATGGTTTCCCACGTTGTCCCACGTTGTCCCACGTTGTCCCACGGTGTCCAACGATGTCCAACGGTGTCCAACGGTGTCCCACGGTGTCCAACGGTGTCCCACGTTGTCCCACGTTGTCCCACGTTGTCCCACGTTGTCCCACGTTGTCCAACGGTGTCCCACGGTGTCCCACGTTGTCCCACGTTGTCCCACGTTGTCCCACGGTGTCCAACGGTGTCCAACGGTGTCCAACGATGTCCAACGGTGTCCAACGGTGTCCCACGATGTCCACCGATGTCCAACGGTGTCCAACGGTGTCCACCGATGTCCAACGGTGTCCAACGGTGTCCAACGGTGTCCAACGGTGTCCAACGGTGTCCAACGGTGTCCAACGGTGTCCAACGGTGTCCCACGTTGTCCCACGTTGTCCCACGTTGTCCCACGGTGTCCAACGATGTCCAACGGTGTCCAACGATGTCCAACGGTGTCCCACGATGTCCAACGATGTCCAACGATGTCCAACGGTGTCCAACGGTGTCCCACGTTGTCCCACGTTGTCCCACGTTGTCCCACGGTGTCCAACGATGTCCAACGGTGTCCAACGATGTCCAACGGTGTCCCACGATGTCCAACGATGTCCAACGATGTCCAACGGTGTCCAACGGTGTCCCACGTTGTCCCACGTTGTCCCACGTTGTCCCACGGTGTCCACCGATGTCCAACGGTGTCCAACGGTGTCCAACGGTGTCCAACGATGTCCAACGGTGTCCCACGTTGTCCCACGTTGTCCCACGTTGTCCCACGGTGTCCAACGATGTCCAACGGTGTCCAACGATGTCCAACGGTGTCCCACGATGTCCAACGATGTCCAACGATGTCCAACGGTGTCCAACGGTGTCCCACGTTGTCCCACGTTGTCCCACGTTGTCCCACGGTGTCCAACGGTGTCCAACGGTGTCCAACGATGTCCAACGATGTCCAACGATGTCCAACGGTGTCCCACGTTGTCCCACGTTGTCCCACGTTGTCCCACGTTGTCCCACGTTGTCCCACGTTGTTCCATGGTTTCCCACGTTGTCCCACGTTGTCCCACGTTGTCCCACGGTGTCCAACGATGTCCAACGGTGTCCAACGGTGTCCCACGGTGTCCAACGATGTCCAACGGTGTCCCACGATGTCCAACGATGTCCAACGATGTCCAACGGTGTCCAACGGTGTCCCACGTTGTCCCACGTTGTCCCACGTTGTCCCACGGTGTCCAACGATGTCCAACAGTGTCCCACGTTGTCCAACGGTGTCCCACGTTGTCCCACGATGTCCCACGTTGTCCCACGTTGTCCCACGTAGTCCCACGTTGTCCCACGGTGTCCAACGATGTCCAACGGTGTCCAACGATGTCCAACGGTGTCCCACGATGTCCAACGATGTCCAACGATGTCCAACGGTGTCCAACGGTGTCCCACGTTGTCCCACGTTGTCCCACGTTGTCCCACGGTGTCCAACGATGTCCAACGGTGTCCAACGATGTCCAACGGTGTCCCACGATGTCCAACGATGTCCAACGGTGTCCAACGGTGTCCCACGTTGTCCCACGTTGTCCCACGTTGTCCCACGGTGCCCACCGATGTCCAACGGTGTCCAACGGTGTCCAACGGTGTCCAACGATGTCCAACGGTGTCCCACGTTGTCCCACGTTGTCCCACGTTGTCCCACGGTGTCCAACGATGTCCAACGGTGTCCAACGATGTCCAACGGTGTCCCACGATGTCCAACGATGTCCAACGATGTCCAACGGTGTCCAACGGTGTCCCACGTTGTCCCACGTTTGTCCCACGTTGTCCCACGGTGTCCAACGATGTCCAACGGTGTCCAACGATGTCCAACGGTGTCCCACGATGTCCAACGATGTCCAACGATGTCCAACGGTGTCCAACGGTGTCCCACGTTGTCCCACGTTGTCCCACGTTGTCCCACGGTGTCCAACGGTGTCCAACGATGTCCAACGGTGTCCAACGGTGTCCCACGATGTCCACCGATGTCCAACGGTGTCCCACGGTGTCCCACGGTGTCCCACGTTGTCCCACGTTGTCCCACGTTGTCCCACGGTGTCCAACGGTGTCCCACGTTGTCCCACGTTGTCCCACGTTGTCCCACGTTGTCCCACGTTGTCCCACGGTGTCCAACGGTGTCCAACGATGTCCAACGGTGTCCAACGGTGTCCCACGTTGTCCCACGTTGTCCCACGGTGTCCAACGATGTCCAACGGTGTCCCACGTTGTCCCACGTTGTCCCACGTTGTCCCACGTTGTCCCACGTTGTTCCATGGTTTCCCACGTTGTCCCACGTTGTCCCACGGTGTCCAACGATGTCCAACGGTGTCCAACGGTGTCCCACGGTGTCCAACGGTGTCCCAAGTTGTCCCACGTTGTCCCACGTTGTCCCACGTTGTCCCACGTTGTCCAACGGTGTCCCACGGTGTTCAACGGTGTCCCACGTTGTCCCACGTTGTCCCACGTTGTCCCACGTTGTCCCACGGTGTCCAACGATGTCCAACGGTGTCCCACGTTGTCCCACGTTGTCCCACGTTGTCCCACGTTGTTCCATGGTTTCCCACGTTGTCCCACGTTGTCCCACGTTGTCCCACGGTGTCCAACGATGTCCAACGGTGTCCAACGGTGTCCCACGGTGTCCAACGGTGTCCCACGTTGTCCCACGTTGTCCCACGTTGTCCCACGTTGTCCCACGTTGTCCAACGGTGTCCCACGGTGTCCAACGGTGTCCCACGTTGTCCCACGTTGTCCCACGTTGTCCCACGTTGTCCCACGTTGTCCCACGTTGTCCCACGTTGTCCCACGGTGTCCAACGGTGTCCAACGATGTCCAACGGTGTCCAACGGTGTCCCACGATGTCCACCGATGTCCAACGGTGTCCAACGGTATCCAACGGTGTCCAACGGTGTCCAACGGTGTCCAACGATGTCCAACGATGTCCAACGATGTCCAACGGTGTCCCACGTTGTCCCACGTTGTCCCACGTTGTCCCACGTTGTCCCACGTTGTCCCACGTTGTTCCATGGTTTCCCACGTTGTCCCACGTTGTCCCACGTTGTCCCACGGTGTCCAACGATGTCCAACGGTGTCCAACGGTGTCCCACGGTGTCCAACGGTGTCCCACGTTGTCCCACGTTGTCCCACGTTGTCCCACGTTGTCCCACGTTGTCCAACGGTGTCCCACGGTGTCCCACGTTGTCCCACGTTGTCCCACGTTGTCCCACGGTGTCCAACGGTGTCCAACGGTGTCCAACGATGTCCAACGGTGTCCAACGGTGTCCCACGATGTCCACCGATGTCCAACGGTGTCCAACGGTGTCCACCGATGTCCAACGGTGTCCAACGGTGTCCAACGGTGTCCAACGGTGTCCAACGGTGTCCAACGGTGTCCAACGATGTCCAACGGTGTCCCACGTTGTCCCACGTTGTCCCACGTTGTCCCACGGTGTCCAACGATGTCCAACGGTGTCCAACGATGTCCAACGGTGTCCCACGATGTCCAACGATGTCCAACGATGTCCAACGGTGTCCAACGGTGTCCCACGTTGTCCCACGTTGTCCCACGTTTTCCCACGGTGTCCAACGATGTCCAACGGTGTCCAACGATGTCCAACGGTGTCCTACGTTGTCCCACATTGTCCCACGTTGTCCCACGTTGTCCCACGTTGTCCCACGTTGTCCCACGTTGTCCCACGGTGTCCAACGGTGTCCAACGGTGTCCAACGGTGTCCAACGATGTCCAACGATGTCCAACGGTGTCCAACGGTGTTACGTCGCCTAAACATCTGCATGCCAGCCCTCGCGACCGGACAGCCAGCGGCCTGCGTAACGTCACTCCGACCCTCAATAAACCTAAGGACCCAATATATTCTTTCGCTGTCACTGTATTGTATTAACAGGCGTCTTCAGTCAACCCCTTTGTGCTGAAGAATTTCTTAAGCCAAAAAATATTTTCGAAGCACATCTGGTTTTTAGAGTGGTCCTTGGGTTTATTAGGCGCGCTGAAAAAATACGGAGAAAGCGAACACGCACCCATCGGGAAGAATCGAATGTCTGGCTAATAAATCAATCAGGTTTTTCCACCACAAGGTCTCCTATCAACCACGATGGTAGGGGACCTTCTACCCATCCCTTCAAGCATCAGCGTAGGGCATAACCAATCGACATCGCGGATCGTTACCCTCACTTTTCTTAACGAAAAGTGCGAACAACGAATCCGCGTTCGTCATGCAAAAGGGCACACCCACACTTACCCTCTTCCATCTCAACGCAAGAGCGACCAATCATTCAAACTTCTAACGCCAAACGTCTAACTCAGAACAGAACGCCAAGTCGATCCGCGACATTGCCAAACATTCGCTTATCCTGTTAAGTATCATATCGTGCTACGTCCACCAAGAGACTAACTTCAAGTGTAAGAGCCTTGCTCGATACTGTATACAGTTACATTATCTGCGTGCGATAAAGTTGTTAATTGTTTATATCTTTTCAATCGTGTAGACTAGTTGTTGGAAATATACATTATTATAATTCTGTGACTCTCAGTGTTATACCGCATCAACCACCCCGATTATCCTAACCGAAATACGGGGATCGAACTATTCGTGGTGTCGATTATTCTAATCGTAACGGGAATTTACGACTCTCGTTGACGCGTATTCTAACGACCGCGTCTCCCCGCGATAGTACGAATTTACAAACGGTGTCCCACGTTGTCCCACGTTGTCCCACGGTGTCCAACGATGTCCAACGGTGTCCCACGTTGTCCCACGTTGTCCCACGTTGTCCCACGTTGTTCCATGGTTTCCCACGTTGTCCCACGTTGTCCCACGTTGTCCCACGGTGTCCAACGATGTCCAACGGTGTCCAACGGTGTCCCACGGTGTCCAACGGTGTCCCACGTTGTCCCACGTTGTCCCACGTTGTCCCACGTTGTCCCACGTTGTCCAACGGTGTCCCACGGTGTCCAACGGTGTCCCACGTTGTCCCACGTTGTCCCACGTTGTCCCACGTTGTCCCACGTTGTCCCACGTTGTCCCACGTTGTCCCACGGTGTCCAACGGTGTCCAACGATGTCCAACGGTGTCCAACGGTGTCCCACGATGTCCACCGATGTCCAACGGTGTCCAACGGTATCCAACGGTGTCCAACGGTGTCCAACGGTGTCCAACGATGTCCAACGATGTCCAACGATGTCCAACGGTGTCCCACGTTGTCCCACGTTGTCCCACGTTGTCCCACGTTGTCCCACGTTGTCCCACGTTGTTCCATGGTTTCCCACGTTGTCCCACGTTGTCCCACGTTGTCCCACGGTGTCCAACGATGTCCAACGGTGTCCAACGGTGTCCCACGGTGTCCAACGGTGTCCCACGTTGTCCCACGTTGTCCCACGTTGTCCCACGTTGTCCCACGTTGTCCAACGGTGTCCCACGGTGTCCCACGTTGTCCCACGTTGTCCCACGTTGTCCCACGGTGTCCAACGGTGTCCAACGGTGTCCAACGATGTCCAACGGTGTCCCACGATGTCCACCGATGTCCAACGGTGTCCAACGGTGTCCACCGATGTCCAACGGTGTCCAACGGTGTCCAACGGTGTCCAACGGTGTCCAACGGTGTCCAACGGTGTCCAACGGTGTCCAACGGTGTCCCACGTTGTCCCACGTTGTCCCACGTTGTCCCACGGTGTCCAACGATGTCCAACGGTGTCCAACGATGTCCAACGGTGTCCCACGATGTCCAACGATGTCCAACGATGTCCAACGGTGTCCAACGGTGTCCCACGTTGTCCCACGTTGTCCCACGTTGTCCCACGCTGTCCAACGATGTCCAACGGTGTCCAACGATGTCCAACGGTGTCCCACGATGTCCAACGATGTCCAACGATGTCCAACGGTGTCCAACGGTGTCCCACGTTGTCCCACGTTGTCCCACGTTGTCCCACGGTGTCCACCGATGTCCAACGGTGTCCAACGGTGTCCAACGGTGTTCAACGATGTCCAACGGTGTCCCACGTTGTCCCACGTTGTCCCACGTTGTCCCACGGTGTCCAACGATGTCCAACGGTGTCCAACGATGTCCAACGGTGTCCCACGATGTCCAACGATGTCCAACGATGTCCAACGGTGTCCAACGGTGTCCCACGTTGTCCCACGTTGTCCCACGTTGTCCCACGGTGTCCAACGATGTCCAACGGTGTCCAACGATGTCCAACGGTGTCCCACGATGTCCAACGATGTCCAACGATGTCCAACGGTGTCCAACGGTGTCCCACGTTGTCCCACGTTGTCCCACGTTGTCCCACGGTGTCCAACGATGTCCAACGGTGTCCAACGATGTCCAACGGTGTCCCACGTTGTCCCACGTTGTCCCACGTTGTCCCACGTTGTCCCACGTTGTCCCACGGTGTCCAACGTTGTCCAACGATGTCCAACGGTGTCCCACGATGTCCACCGATGTCCAACGGTGTCCCACGGTGTCCCACGTTGTCCCACGTTGTCCCACGTTGTCCCACGTTGTCCCACGGTGTCCAACGGTGTCCCACGTTGTCCAACGGTGTCCCACGTTGTCCCACGTTGTCCCACGTTGTCCCACGTTGTCCCACGTTGTCCCACGATGTCCCACGTTGTCCCACGTTGTCCCACGTTGTCCCACGTTGTCCCACGTTGTCCCACGTTGTCCCACGTTGTCCCACGTTGTCCCACGTTGTCCCACGTTGTCCCACGATGTCCAACGGTGTCCAACGGTGTCCAACGACGTCCAACGGTGTCCAACGGTGTCCCACGGTGTCCAACGGTGTCCAACGGTGTCCCACGGTGTCCAACGGTGTCCCACGTTGTCCCACGTTGTCCCACGTTGTCCCACGTTGTCCAACGAAGTCCCACGGTGTCCCACGTTGTCCCACGTTGTCCCACGTTGTCCCACGTTGTTCCATGGTTTCCCACGTTGTCCCACGTTGTCCCA
This sequence comes from Bombus terrestris, assembly GCF_910591885.1. Classification (NCBI taxonomy): domain Eukaryota; kingdom Metazoa; phylum Arthropoda; class Insecta; order Hymenoptera; family Apidae; genus Bombus; species Bombus terrestris. The sequence goes on along the minus strand of NW_025963568.1, from coordinate 266,344 downwards.
CGTTGTCCCACGATGTCCAACGGTGTCCAACGGTGTCCAACGGTGTCCCACGGTGTCCAACGATGTCCAACGGTGTCCAACGATGTCCAACGGTGTCCCACGTTGTCCCACGTTGTCCCACGTTGTCCCACGGTGTCCAACGATGTCCAACGGTGTCCAACGATGTCCAACGGTGTCCCACGATGTCCAACGGTGTCCAACGGTGTCCCACGTTGTCCCACGTTGTCCCACGTTGTCCCACGGTGTCCAACGATGTCCAACAGTGTCCCACGTTGTCCAACGGTGTCCCACGTTGTCCCACGATGTCCCACGTTGTCCCACGTTGTCCCACGTAGTCCCACGTTGTCCCACGGTGTCCAACGATGTCCAACGGTGTCCAACGATGTCCAACGGTGTCCCACGATGTCCAACGATGTCCAACGATGTCCAACGGTGTCCAACGGTGTCCCACGTTGTCCCACGTTGTCCCACGTTGTCCCACGGTGTCCAACGATGTCCAACGGTGTCCAACGATGTCCAACGGTGTCCCACGATGTCCAACGATGTCCAACGGTGTCCAACGGTGTCCCACGTTGTCCCACGTTGTCCCACGTTGTCCCACGGTGTCCACCGATGTCCAACGGTGTCCAACGGTGTCCAACGGTGTCCAACGATGTCCAACGGTGTTCCACGTTGTCCCACGTTGTCCCACGTTGTCCCACGGTGTCCAACGATGTCCAACGGTGTCCAACGATGTCCAACGGTGTCCCACGATGTCCAACGATGTCCAACGATGTCCAACGGTGTCCAACGGTGTCCCACGTTGTCCCACGTTTGTCCCACATTGTCCCACGGTGTCCAACGATGTCCAACGGTGTCCAACGATGTCCAACGGTGTCCCACGATGTCCAACGATGTCCAACGATGTCCAACGGTGTCCAACGGTGTCCCACGTTGTCCCACGTTGTCCCACGTTGTCCCACGGTGTCCAACGGTGTCCAACGATGTCCAACGGTGTCCAACGGTGTCCCACGATGTCCACCGATGTCCAACGGTGTCCAACGGTGTCCCACGTTGTCCCACGTTGTCCCACGTTGTCCCACGGTGTCCAACGGTGTCCAACGATGTCCAACGGTGTCCAACGGTGTCCCACGATGTCCACCGATGTCCAACGGTGTCCCACGGTGTCCCACGTTGTCCCACGTTGTCCCACGTTGTCCCACGTTGTCCCACGGTGTCCAACGGTGTCCCACGTTGTCCAACGATGTCCAACGGTGTCCCACGATGTCCAACGATGTCCAACGGTGTCCAACGGTGTCCCACGTTGTCCCACGTTGTCCCACGTTGTCCCACGGTGTCCACCGATGTCCAACGGTGTCCAACGGTGTCCAACGGTGTCCAACGATGTCCAACGGTGTTCCACGTTGTCCCACGTTGTCCCACGTTGTCCCACGGTGTCCAACGATGTCCAACGGTGTCCAACGATGTCCAACGGTGTCCCACGATGTCCAACGATGTCCAACGATGTCCAACGGTGTCCAACGGTGTCCCACGTTGTCCCACGTTTGTCCCACGTTGTCCCACGGTGTCCAACGATGTCCAACGGTGTCCAACGATGTCCAACGGTGTCCCACGATGTCCAACGATGTCCAACGATGTCCAACGGTGTCCAACGGTGTCCCACGTTGTCCCACGTTGTCCCACGTTGTCCCACGGTGTCCAACGGTGTCCAACGATGTCCAACGGTGTCCAACGGTGTCCCACGATGTCCACCGATGTCCAACGGTGTCCCACGGTGTCCCACGTTGTCCCACGTTGTCCCACGTTGTCCCACGTTGTCCCACGGTGTCCAACGGTGTCCCACGTTGTCCCACGTTGTCCCACGTTGTCCCACGTTGTCCCACGTTGTCCCACGGTGTCCAACGGTGTCCAACGATGTCCAACGGTGTCCAACGGTGTCCCACGTTGTCCCACGTTGTCCCACGGTGTCCAACGATGTCCAACGGTGTCCCACGTTGTCCCACGTTGTCCCACGTTGTCCCACGTTGTCCCACGTTGTTCCATGGTTTCCCACGTTGTCCCACGTTGTCCCACGGTGTCCAACGATGTCCAACGGTGTCCAACGGTGTCCCACGGTGTCCAACGGTGTCCCACGTTGTCCCACGTTGTCCCACGTTGTCCCACGTTGTCCCACGTTGTCCAACGGTGTCCCACGGTGTCCAACGGTGTCCCACGTTGTCCCACGTTGTCCCACGTTGTCCCACGTTGTCCCACGGTGTCCAACGATGTCCAACGGTGTCCCACGTTGTCCCACGTTGTCCCACGTTGTCCCACGTTGTTCCATGGTTTCCCACGTTGTCCCACGTTGTCCCACGTTGTCCCACGGTGTCCAACGATGTCCAACGGTGTCCAACGGTGTCCCACGGTGTCCAACGGTGTCCCACGTTGTCCCACGTTGTCCCACGTTGTCCCACGTTGTCCCACGTTGTCCAACGGTGTCCCACGGTGTCCAACGGTGTCCCACGTTGTCCCACGTTGTCCCACGTTGTCCCACGTTGTCCCACGTTGTCCCACGTTGTCCCACGTTGTCCCACGGTGTCCAACGGTGTCCAACGATGTCCAACGGTGTCCAACGGTGTCCCACGATGTCCACCGATGTCCAACGGTGTCCAACGGTATCCAACGGTGTCCAACGGTGTCCAACGGTGTCCAACGATGTCCAACGATGTCCAACGATGTCCAACGGTGTCCCACGTTGTCCCACGTTGTCCCACGTTGTCCCACGTTGTCCCACGTTGTCCCACGTTGTTCCATGGTTTCCCACGTTGTCCCACGTTGTCCCACGTTGTCCCACGGTGTCCAACGATGTCCAACGGTGTCCAACGGTGTCCCACGGTGTCCAACGGTGTCCCACGTTGTCCCACGTTGTCCCACGTTGTCCCACGTTGTCCCACGTTGTCCAACGGTGTCCCACGGTGTCCCACGTTGTCCCACGTTGTCCCACGTTGTCCCACGGTGTCCAACGGTGTCCAACGGTGTCCAACGGTGTCCCACGGTGTCCAACGGTGTCCCACGTTGTCCCACGTTGTCCCACGTTGTCCCACGTTGTCCCACGTTGTCCAACGGTGTCCCACGGTGTCCAACGGTGTCCCACGTTGTCCCACGTTGTCCCACGTTGTCCCACGTTGTCCCACGGTGTCCAACGATGTCCAACGGTGTCCCACGTTGTCCCACGTTGTCCCACGTTGTCCCACGTTGTTCCATGGTTTCCCACGTTGTCCCACGTTGTCCCACGTTGTCCCACGGTGTCCAACGATGTCCAACGGTGTCCAACGGTGTCCCACGGTGTCCAACGGTGTCCCACGTTGTCCCACGTTGTCCCACGTTGTCCCACGTTGTCCCAGGTTGTCCAACGGTGTCCCACGGTGTCCAACGGTGTCCCACGTTGTCCCACGTTGTCCCACGTTGTCCCACGTTGTCCCACGTTGTCCCACGTTGTCCCACGTTGTCCCACGGTGTCCAACGGTGTCCAACGATGTCCAACGGTGTCCAACGGTGTCCCACGATGTCCACCGATGTCCAACGGTGTCCAACGGTATCCAACGGTGTCCAACGGTGTCCAACGGTGTCCAACGATGTCCAACGATGTCCAACGATGTCCAACGGTGTCCCACGTTGTCCCACGTTGTCCCACGTTGTCCCACGTTGTCCCACGTTGTCCCACGTTGTTCCATGGTTTCCCACGTTGTCCCACGTTGTCCCACGTTGTCCCACGGTGTCCAACGATGTCCAACGGTGTCCAACGGTGTCCCACGGTGTCCAACGGTGTCCCACGTTGTCCCACGTTGTCCCACGTTGTCCCACGTTGTCCCACGTTGTCCAACGGTGTCCCACGGTGTCCCACGTTGTCCCACGTTGTCCCACGTTGTCCCACGGTGTCCAACGGTGTCCAACGGTGTCCAACGATGTCCAACGGTGTCCAACGGTGTCCCACGATGTCCACCGATGTCCAACGGTGTCCAACGGTGTCCACCGATGTCCAACGGTGTCCAACGGTGTCCAACGGTGTCCAACGGTGTCCAACGGTGTCCAACGGTGTCCAACGATGTCCAACGGTGTCCCACGTTGTCCCACGTTGTCCCACGTTGTCCCACGGTGTCCAACGATGTCCAACGGTGTCCAACGATGTCCAACGGTGTCCCACGATGTCCAACGATGTCCAACGATGTCCAACGGTGTCCAACGGTGTCCCACGTTGTCCCACGTTGTCCCACGTTGTCCCACGGTGTCCAACGATGTCCAACGGTGTCCAACGATGTCCAACGGTGTCCCACGATGTCCAACGATGTCCAACGATGTCCAACGGTGTCCAACGGTGTCCCACGTTGTCCCACGTTGTCCCACGTTGTCCCACGGTGTCCAACGATGTCCAACGGTGTCCAACGATGTCCAACGGTGTCCCACGTTGTCCCACGTTGTCCCACGTTGTCCCACGTTGTCCCACGTTGTCCCACGGTGTCCAACGGTGTCCAACGATGTCCAACGGTGTCCCACGATGTCCACCGATGTCCAACGGTGTCCAACGATGTCCAACGGTGTCCAACGGTGTCCCACGGTGTCCAACGGTGTCCAACGGTGTCCCACGGTGTCCAACGGTGTCCCACGTTGTCCCACGTTGTCCCACGTTGTCCCACGTTGTCCAACGAAGTCCCACGGTGTCCCACGTTGTCCCACGTTGTCCCACGTTGTCCCACGTTGTTCCATGGTTTCCCACGTTGTCCCACGTTGTCCCACGTTGTCCCACGATGTCCAACGGTGTCCAACGGTGTCCAACGGTGTCCCACGGTGTCCAACGATGTCCAACGGTGTCCAACGATGTCCAACGGTGTCCCACGTTGTCCCACGTTGTCCCACGTTGTCCCACGGTGTCCAACGATGTCCAACGGTGTCCAACGATGTCCAACGGTGTCCCACGATGTCCAACGATGTCCAACGATGTCCAACGGTGTCCAACGGTGTCCCACGTTGTCCCACGTTGTCCCACGTTGTCCCACGGTGTCCAACGATGTCCAACAGTGTCCCACGTTGTCCAACGGTGTCCCACGTTGTCCCACGATGTCCCACGTTGTCCCACGTTGTCCCACGTAGTCCCACGTTGTCCCACGGTGTCCAACGATGTCCAACGGTGTCCAACGATGTCCAACGGTGTCCCACGATGTCCAACGATGTCCAACGATGTCCAACGGTGTCCAACGGTGTCCCACGTTGTCCCACGTTGTCCCACGTTGTCCCACGGTGTCCAACGATGTCCAACGGTGTCCAACGATGTCCAACGGTGTCCCACGATGTCCAACGATGTCCAACGGTGTCCAACGGTGTCCCACGTTGTCCCACGTTGTCCCACGTTGTCCCACGGTGTCCACCGATGTCCAACGGTGTCCAACGGTGTCCAACGGTGTCCAACGATGTCCAACGGTGTCCCACGTTGTCCCACGTTGTCCCACGTTGTCCCACGGTGTCCAACGATGTCCAACGGTGTCCAACGATGTCCAACGGTGTCCCACGATGTCCAACGATGTCCAACGATGTCCAACGGTGTCCAACGGTGTCCCACGTTGTCCCACGTTTGTCCCACGTTGTCCCACGGTGTCCAACGATGTCCAACGGTGTCCAACGATGTCCAACGGTGTCCCACGATGTCCAACGATGTCCAACGATGTCCAACGGTGTCCAACGGTGTCCCACGTTGTCCCACGTTGTCCCACGTTGTCCCACGGTGTCCAACGGTGTCCAACGATGTCCAACGGTGTCCAACGGTGTCCCACGATGTCCACCGATGTCCAACGGTGTCCCACGGTGTCCCACGTTGTCCCACGTTGTCCCACGTTGTCCCACGTTGTCCCACGGTGTCCAACGGTGTCCCACGTTGTCCCACGTTGTCCCACGTTGTCCCACGTTGTCCCACGTTGTCCCACGGTGTCCAACGGTGTCCAACGATGTCCAACGGTGTCCAACGGTGTCCCACGTTGTCCCACGTTGTCCCACGGTGTCCAACGATGTCCAACGGTGTCCCACGTTGTCCCACGTTGTCCCACGTTGTCCCACGTTGTCCCACGTTGTTCCATGGTTTCCCACGTTGTCCCACGTTGTCCCACGGTGTCCAACGATGTCCAACGGTGTCCAACGGTGTCCCACGGTGTCCAACGGTGTCCCACGTTGTCCCACGTTGTCCCACGTTGTCCCACGTTGTCCCACGTTGTCCAACGGTGTCCCACGGTGTCCAACGGTGTCCCACGTTGTCCCACGTTGTCCCACGTTGTCCCACGTTGTCCCACGTTGTCCCACGTTGTCCCACGTTGTCCCACGTTGTCCAACGGTGTCCCACGGTGTCCAACGGTGTCCCACGGTGTCCAACGGTGTCCCACGTTGTCCCACGTTGTCCCACGTTGTCCCACGTTGTCCCACGTTGTCCCACGTTGTCCCACGTTGTCCCACGTTGTCCCACGTTGTCCCACGGTGTCCAACGGTGTCCAACGGTGTCCAACGGTGTCCAACGATGTCCAACGGTGTCCATCGGTGTCCCACGGTGTCCAACGGTGTCCAACGGTGTCCCACGGTGTCCAACGGTGTCCCACGTTGTCCCACGTTGTCCCACGTTGTCCCACGTTGTCCCACGATGTCCCACGTTGTCCAACGATGTCCAACGGTGTCCCACGTTGTCCCACGTTGTCCTACGTTGTCCCACGTTGTCCCACGTTGTCCCACGTTGTCCCACGTTGTCCCACGGTGTCCAACGGTGTCCAACGATGTCCAACGGTGTCCAACGGTGTCCCACGTTGTCCCACGTTGTCCCACGGTGTCCAACGATGTCCAACGGTGTCCCACGTTGTCCCACGTTGTCCCACGTTGTCCCACGTTGTCCCACGTTGTCCCACGTTGTCCCACGTTGTTCCATGGTTTCCCACGTTGTCCCACGACGTCCACCGATGTCCAACGGTGTCCAACGGTGTCCAACGGTGTCCCACGGTGTCCAACGATGTCCAACGGTGTCCAACGATGTCCAACGGTGTCTCACGTTGTCCCACGTTGTCCCACGTTGTCCCACGGTGTCCAACGATGTCCAACGGTGTCCAACGATGTCCCACGTTGTCCCACGTTGTCCCACGGTGTCCACCGATGTCCAACGGTGTCCAACGATGTCCAACGGTGTCCCACGATGTCCAACGATGTCCAACGATGTCCAACGATGTCCAACGGTGTCCCACGTTGTCCCACGTTGTCCCACGTTGTCCCACGTTGTCCCACGTTGTCCTACGTTGTCCCACGTTGTCCCACGTTGTCCCACGTTGTCCCACGATGTCCCACGTTGTCCCACGTTGTCCCACGTTGTCCCACGTTGTCCCACGTTGTCCCACGTTGTCCCACGTTGTCCCACGTTGTCCCACGTTGTCCCACGTTGTCCCACGTTGTCCCACGGTGTCCAACGGTGTCCAACGGTGTCCAACGATGTCCAACGATGTCCAACGGTGTCCAACGGTGTCCCACGTTGTCCCACGTTGTCCCACGTTGTCCCACGTTGTCCCACGTTGTCCCACGTTGTCCAACGATGTCCAACGGTGTCCCACGTTGTCCCACGTTGTCCAACGATGTCCAACGGTGTCCCACGTTGTCCCACGTTGTCCAACGATGTCCAACGGTGTCCAACGATGTCCAACGGTGTCCCACGTTGTCCCACGATGTCCCACGTTGTCCCACGTTGTCCCACGTTGTCCCACGTTGTCCCACGTTGTCCCACGTTGTCCCACGTTGTCCCACGTTGTCCCACGTTGTCCCACGTTGTCCAACGATGTCCAACGGTGTCCCACGTTGTCCCACGTTGTCCAACGATGTCCAACGGTGTCCCACGTTGTCCCACGTTGTCCCACGTTGTCCCACGGTGTCCAACGATGTCCAACGGTGTCCAACGATGTCCAACGGTGTCCCACGATGTCCAACGATGTCCAACGATGTCCAACGGTGTCCAACGGTGTCCCACGTTGTCCAACGATGTCCAACGGTGTCCCACGATGTCCAACGATGTCCAACGATGTCCAACGGTGTCCAACGGTGTCCCACGTTGTCCCACGTTGTCCCACGTTGTCCCACGTTGTCCCACGTTGTTCCATGGTTTCCCACGTTGTCCCACGTTGTCCCACGGTGTCCAACGGTGTCCAACGATGTACAACGGTGTCCAACGGTGTCCCACGATGTCCACCGATGTCCAACGGTGTCCAACGGTGTCCACCGATGTCCAACGGTGTCCAACGGTGTCCAACGGTGTCCAACGGTGTCCAACGGTGTCCAACGGTGTCCAACGGTGTCCAACGGTGTCCCACGTTGTCCCACGTTGTCCCACGTTGTCCCACGGTGTCCAACGATGTCCAACGGTGTCCAACGATGTCCAACGGTGTCCCACGATGTCCAACGATGTCCAACGATGTCCAACGGTGTCCAACGGTGTCCCACGTTGTCCCACGTTGTCCCACGTTGTCCCACGGTGTCCAACGATGTCCAACGGTGTCCAACGATGTCCAACGGTGTCCCACGATGTCCAACGATGTCCAACGATGTCCAACGGTGTCCAACGGTGTCCCACGTTGTCCCACGTTGTCCCACGTTGTCCCACGGTGTCCACCGATGTCCAACGGTGTCCAACGATGTCCAACGGTGTCCAACGGTGTCCCACGTTGTCCCACGTTGTCCCACGTTGTCCCACGGTGTCCAACGATGTCCAACGGTGTCCAACGATGTCCAACGGTGTCCCACGATGTCCAACGATGTCCAACGATGTCCAGCGGTGTCCAACGGTGTCCCACGTTGTCCCACGTTGTCCCACGTTGTCCCACGGTGTCCAACGATGTCCAACGGTGTCCAACGATGTCCAACGGTGTCCCACGTTGTCCCACGTTGTCCCACGTTGTCCCACGTTGTCCCACGTTGTCCCACGTTGTCCCACGTTGTCCCACGTTGTCCTACGTTGTCCCACGTTGTCCCACGTTGTCCCACGTTGTCCCACGATGTCCCACGTTGTCCCACGTTGTCCCACGTTGTCCCACGTTGTCCCACGTTGTCCCACGTTGTCCCAAGTTGTCCCACGTTGTCCCACGTTGTCCAACGTTGTCCCACGTTGTCCCACGGTGTCCAACGGTGTCCAACGGTGTCCAACGGTGTCCAACGATGTCCAACGATGTCCAACGGTGTCCAACGGTGTCCCACGTTGTCCCACGTTGTCCCACGTTGTCCCACGTTGTCCCACGTTGTCCCACGTTGTCCAACGATGTCCAACGGTGTCCCACGTTGTCCCACGTTGTCCAACGATGTCCAACGGTGTCCCACGTTGTCCCACGTTGTCCAACGATGTCCAACGGTGTCCAACGATGTCCAACGGTGTCCCACGTTGTCCCACGATGTCCCACGTTGTCCCACGTTGTCCCACGTTGTCCCACGTTGTCCCACGTTGTCCCACGTTGTCCCACGTTGTCCCACGTTGTCCCACGTTGTCCCACGTTGTCCCACGTTGTCCCACGGTGTCCAACGGTGTCCAACGGTGTCCAACGGTGTCCAACGATGTCCAACGATGTCCAACGGTGTCCAACGGTGTCCCACGTTGTCCCACGTTGTCCCACGTTGTCCCACGTTGTCCCACGTTGTCCAACGATGTCCAACGGTGTCCCACGTTGTCCCACGTTGTCCAACGATGTCCAACGGTGTCCCACGTTGTCCCACGTTGTCCCACGTTGTCCCACGGTGTCCAACGATGTCCAACGGTGTCCAACGATGTCCAACGGTGTCCCACGATGTCCAACGATGTCCAACGATGTCCAACGGTGTCCAACGGTGTCCCACGTTGTCCAACGATGTCCAACGGTGTCCCACGATGTCCAACGATGTCCAACGATGTCCAACGGTGTCCAACGGTGTCCCACGTTGTCCCACGTTGTCCCACGTTGTCCCACGTTGTCCCACGTTGTTCCATGGTTTCCCACGTTGTCCCACGTTGTCCCACGTTGTCCCACGGTGTCCAACGATGTCCAACGGTGTCCAACGGTGTCCCACGGTGTCCAACGGTGTCCCACGTTGTCCCACGTTGTCCCACGTTGTCCCACGTTGTCCCACGTTGTCCAACGGTGTCCCACGGTGTCCAACGGTGTCCCACGTTGTCCCACGTTGTCCCATGTTGTCCCACGTTGTCCCACGTTGTCCCACGTTGTCCCACGTTGTCCCACGGTGTCCAACGGTGTCCAACGATGTACAACGGTGTCCAACGGTGTCCCACGATGTCCACCGATGTCCAACGGTGTCCAACGGTGTCCACCGATGTCCAACGGTGTCCAACGGTGTCCAACGGTGTCCAACGGTGTCCAACGGTGTCCAACGGTGTCCAACGGTGTCCAACGGTGTCCCACGTTGTCCCACGTTGTCCCACGTTGTCCCACGGTGTCCAACGATGTCCAACGGTGTCCAACGATGTCCAACGGTGTCCCACGATGTCCAACGATGTCCAACGATGTCCAACGGTGTCCAACGGTGTCCCACGTTGTCCCACGTTGTCCCACGTTGTCCCACGGTGTCCAACGATGTCCAACGGTGTCCAACGATGTCCAACGGTGTCCCACGATGTCCAACGATGTCCAACGATGTCCAACGGTGTCCAACGGTGTCCCACGTTGTCCCACGTTGTCCCACGTTGTCCCACGGTGTCCACCGATGTCCAACGGTGTCCAACGGTGTCCAACGGTGTCCAACGATGTCCAACGGTGTCCCACGTTGTCCCACGTTGTCCCACGTTGTCCCACGTTGTCCCACGTTGTCCCACGGTGTCCAACGATGTCCAACGGTGTCCAACGATGTCCAACGGTGTCCCACGATGTCCAACGATGTCCAACGATGTCCAACGGTGTCCAACGGTGTCCCACGTTGTCCCACGTTGTCCCACGTTGTCCCACGGTGTCCAACGATGTCCAACGGTGTCCAACGGTGTCCAACGGTGTCCCACGATGTCCAACGATGTCCAACGATGTCCAACGGTGTCCAACGGTGTCCCACGTTGTCCCACGTTGTCCCACGTTGTCCCACGGTGTCCAACGATGTCCAACGGTGTCCAACGATGTCCAACGGTGTCCCACGTTGTCCCACGTTGTCCCACGTTGTCCCACGTTGTCCCACGTTGTCCCACGGTGTCCAACGGTGTCCAACGATGTCCAACGGTGTCCCACGATGTCCACCGATGTCCAACGGTGTCCCACGGTGTCCCACGTTGTCCCACGTTGTCCCACGTTGTCCCACGTTGTCCCACGGTGTCCAACGGTGTCCCACGTTGTCCCACGTTGTCCCACGTTGTCCCACGTTGTCCCACGTTGTCCCACGATGTCCCACGTTGTCCAACGATGTCCAACGGTGTCCCACGTTGTCCCACGTTGTCCTACGTTGTCGCACGTTGTCCCACGTTGTGCCACGTTGTCCCACGTTGTCCCACGGTGTCCAACGGTGTCCAACGATGTCCAACGGTGTCCAACGGTGTCCCACGTTGTCCCACGTTGTCCCACGGTGTCCAACGATGTCCAACGGTGTCCCACGTTGTCCCACGTTGTCCAACGATGTCCAACGGTGTCCCACGTTGTCCCACATGGTCCCACGTTGTCCCACGGTGTCCAACGATGTCCAACGGTGTCCCACGTTGTCCCACGTTGTCCCACGTTGTCCCACGTTGTCCCACGTTGTTCCATGGTTTCCCACGTTGTCCCACGTTGTCCCACGTTGTCCCACGGTGTCCAACGATGTCCAACGGTGTCCAACGGTGTCCCACGGTGTCCAACGGTGTCCCACGTTGTCCCACGTTGTCCCACGTTGTCCCACGTTGTCCCACGTTGTCCAACGAAGTCCCACGGTGTCCAACGGTGTCCCACGTTGTCCCACGTTGTCCCACGTTGTCCCACGTTGTCCCACGTTGTCCCACGTTGTCCCACGTTGTCCCACGGTGTCCAACGGTGTCCAACGATTTCCAACGGTGTCCAACGGTGTCCCACGTTGTCCCACGTTGTCCCACGTTGTCCCACGATGTCCCACGTTGTCCCACGTTGTCCCACGTTGTCCCATGTTGTCCCACGTTGTCCCACGTTGTCCCACGTTGTCCCACGTTGTCCCACGGTGTCCAACGATGTCCAACGGTGTCCAACGGTGTCCCACGGTGTCCAACGGTGTCCCACGTTGTCCCACGTTGTCCCACGTTGTCCCACGTTGTCCCACGTTGTCCAACGAAGTCCCACGGTGTCCAACGGTGTCCCACGTTGTCCCACGTTGTCCCACGTTGTCCCACGTTGTCCCACGTTGTCCCACGTTGTCCCACGTTGTCCCACGTTGTCCCACGGTGTCCAACGGTGTCCCACGATGTCCAACGGTGTCCAACGGTGTCCCACGATGTCCACCGATGTCCAACGGTGTCCAACGGTGTCCAACGGTGTCCCACGGTGTCCAACGGTGTCCCACGTTGTCCCACGTTGTCCCACGTTGTCCCACGTTGTCCAATGAAGTCCCACGGTGTCCCACGTTGTCCCACGTTGTCCCACGTTGTCCCACGTTGTTCCATGGTTTCCCACGTTGTCCCACGTTCTCCCACGTTGTCCCACGGTGTCCAACGATGTCCAACGGTGTCCAACGGTGTCCCACGGTGTCCAACGGTGTCCCACGTTGTCCCACGTTGTCCCACGTTGTCCCACGTTGTCCCACGTTGTCCAACGGAGTCCCACGGTGTCCAACGGTGTCCCACGTTGTCCCACGTTGTCCCATGTTGTCCCACGTTGTCCCACGTTGTCCCACGTTGTCCCACGTTGTCCCACGGTGTCCAACGGTGTCCAACGATGTCCAACGGTGTCCAACGGTGTCCCACGATGTCCACCGATGTCCAACGGTGTCCAACGGTGTCCAACGGTGTCCAACGGTGTCCAACGGTGTCCAACGGTGTCCAACGGTGTCCCACGTTGTCCCACGTTGTCCCACGTTGTCCCACGGTGTCCAACGATGTCCAACGGTGTCCAACGATGTCCAACGGTGTCCCACGATGTCCAACGATGTCCAACGATGTCCAACGGTGTCCAACGGTGTCCCACGTTGTCCCACGTTGTCCCACGTTGTCCCACGGTGTCCAACGATGTCCAACGGTGTCCAACGATGTCCAACGGTGTCCCACGATGTCCAACGATGTCCAACGATGTCCAACGGTGTCCAACGGTGTCCCACGTTGTCCCACGTTGTCCCACGTTGTCCCACGTTGTCCCACGTTGTCCCACGGTGTCCACCGATGTCCAACGGTGTCCAACGGTGTCCAACGGTGTCCAACGATGTCCAACGGTGTCCCACGTTGTCCCACGTTGTCCCACGTTGTCCCACGGTGTCCAACGATGTCCAACGGTGTCCAACGATGTCCAACGGTGTCCCACGATGTCCAACGATGTCCAACGATGTCCAACGGTGTCCAACGGTGTCCCACGTTGTCCCACGTTGTCCCACGTTGTACCACGGTGTCCAACGATGTCCAACGGTGTCCAACGATGTCCAACGGTGTCCCACGATGTCCAACGATGTCCAACGATGTCCAACGGTGTCCAACGGTGTCCCACGTTGTCCCACGTTGTCCCACGTTGTCCCACGGTGTCCAACGATGTCCAACGGTGTCCAACGATGTCCAACGGTGTCCCACGTTGTCCCAAGTTGTCCCACGTTGTCCCACGTTGTCCCACGTTGTCCCACGGTGTCCAACGGTGTCCAACGATGTCCAACGGTGTCCCACGATGTCCACCGATGTCCAACGGTGTCCCACGGTGTCCCACGTTGTCCCACGTTGTCCCACGTTGTCCCACGGTGTCCAACGATGTCCAACGGTGTCCAACGATGTCCCACGTTGTCCCACGTTGTCCCACGGTGTCCACCGATGTCCAACGGTGTCCAACGATGTCCAACGGTGTCCCACGATGTCCAACGATGTCCAACGATGTCCAACGATGTCCAACGGTGTCCCACGTTGTCCCACGTTGTCCCACGTTGTCCCACGTTGTCCCACGTTGTCCCACGTTGTCCCACGTTGTCCCACGATGTCCCACGTCGTCCCACGTTGTCCCACGTTGTCCCACGTTGTCCCACGTTGTCCCACGTTGTCCCACGTTGTCCCACGTTGTCCCACGTTGTCCCACGATGTCCCACGTTGTCCCACGTTGTCCCACGGTGTCCAACGGTGTCCAACGGTGTCCAACGGTGTCCAACGATGTCCAACGATGTCCAACGGTGTCCAACGGTGTCCCACGTTGTCCCACGTTGTCCCACGGTGTCCAACGATGTCCAACGGTGTCCCACGTTGTCCCACGTTGTCCCACGTTGTCCCACGTTGTCCCACGTTGTTCCATGGTTTCCCACGTTGTCCCACGTTGTCCCACGTTGTCCCACGGTGTCCAACGATGTCCAACGGTGTCCAACGGTGTCCCACGGTGTCCAACGGTGTCCCACGTTGTCCCACGTTGTCCCACGTTGTCCCACGTTGTCCCACGTTGTCCAACGGTGTCCCACGGTGTCCAACGGTGTCCCACGTTGTCCCACGTTGTCCCATGTTGTCCCACGTTGTCCCACATTGTCCCACGTTGTCCCACGTTGTCCCACGGTGTCCAACGGTGTCCAACGATGTCCAACGGTGTCCAACGGTGTCCCACGATGTCCACCGATGTCCAACAGTGTCCAACGGTGTCCAACGGTGTCCCACGGTGTCCAACGATGTCCAACGGTGTCCAACGATGTCCAACGGTGTCCCACGTTGTCCCACGTTGTCCCACGTTGTCCCACGGTGTCCAACGATGTCCAACGGTGTCCCACGTTGTCCAACGGTATCCAACGATGTCCAACGATGTCCAACGGTGTCCAACGGTGTCCCACGTTGTCCCACGTTGTCCCACGGTGTCCAACGGTGTCCAACGGTGTCCAACGGTGTCCAACGATGTCCAACGATGTCCAACGGTGTCCAACGGTGTCCCACGTTGTCCCACGTTGTCCCACGTTGTCCCACGTTGTCCCACGGTGTCCAACGGTGTCCAACGATTTCCAACGGTGTCCAACGGTGTCCCACGTTGTCCCACGTTGTCCCACGTTGTCCCACGATGTCCCACGTTGTCCCACGTTGTCCCACGTTGTCCCACGTTGTCCAACGGTGTCCAACGATGTCCAACGGTGTCCAACGGTGTCCCACGGTGTCCAACGGTGTCCCACGTTGTCCCACGTTGTCCCACGTTGTCCCACGTTGTCCCACGTTGTCCCACGTTGTCCCACGTTGTCCCACGTTGTCCCACGGTGTCCAACGGTGTCCCACGATGTCCAACGGTGTCCCACGTTGTCCCACGTTGTCCCACGTTGTCCCACGTTGTCCCACGTTGTCCCACATTGTCCCACGTTGTCCAACGTCGTCCAACGGTGTCCAACGATGTCCAACGATGTCCAACGGTGTCCAACGGTGTCCAACGATGTCCAACGGTGTCCAACGATGTCCAACGGTGTCCCACGATGTCCAACGTCGTGCAACGGTGTCCAACGGTGTCCAACGGTGTCCAACGGTGTCCAACGATGTCCAACGGTGTCCAACGATGTCCAACGATGTCCAACGGTGTCCCACGATGTCCAACGGTGTTCCACGTTGTCCCACGTTGTCCCACGTTGTCCCACGTTCTCCCACGTTGTCCCACGTTGTCCCACGTTGTTCCACGGTTTCCCACGGTGTCCAACGATGTCCAACGGTGTCCGACGATGTCCCGCGTTGTCCCACGTTGTCCCACGTTGTCCCACGTGGTCCCACGTTGTCCCACGTTGTCCCACGGTGTCCCACGGTGTCCCACGTTGTCCCACGTTGTCCCACGTTGTCCCACGTTGTCCCACGTTGTCCCACGTTGTCCCACGTTGTCCCACGTTGTCCCACGTTGTCCCACGTTGTCCCACGGTGTCCAACGGTGTCCAACGATGTCCAACGGTGTCCAACGATGTCCAACGGTGTCCCACGATGTCCAACGATGTCCAACGATGTCCAACGGTGTCCAACGGTGTCCCACGTTGTCCCACGTTGTCCCACGTTGTCCCACGGAGTCCAACGATGTCCAACGGTGTCCCACGTTGTCCAACGGTGTCCCACGTTGTCCCACGTTGTCCCACGTTGTCCCACGTTGTCCCACGTTGTCCCACGATGTCCCACGTTGTCCCACGTTGTCCCACGTTGTCCCACGTTGTCCCACGTTGTCCCACGTTGTCCCACGTTGTCCCACGTTGTCCCACGTTGTCCCACGATGTCCAACGGTGTCCAACGGTGTCCAACGATGTCCAACGGTGTCCAACGGTGTCCCACGGTGTCCAACGGTGTCCAACGGTGTCCCACGGTGTCCAACGGTGTCCCACGTTGTCCCACGTTGTCCCACGTTGTCCCACGTTTTCCCACGATGTCCCACGTTGTCCAACGATGTCCAACGGTGTCCCACGTTGTCCCACGTTGTCCTACGTTGTCCCACGTTGTCCCACGTTGTCCCACGTTGTCCCACGTTGTCCCACGTTGTCCCACGTTGTCCCACGGTGTCCAACGGTGTCCAACGGTGTCCAACGGTGTCCCACGTTGTCCCACGTTGTCCCACGTTGTCCCACGTTGTCCCACGTTGTCCCACGTTGTCCCACGTTGTCCAACGGTGTCCCACGGTGTCCAATCGGTGTCCCACGTTGTCCCACGTTGTCCCACGTTGTCCCACGTTGTCCCACGGTGTCCAACGGTGTCCCACGTTGTCCCACGTTGTCCCACGTTGTCCCACGATGTCCAACGGTGTCCAACGGTGTCCAACGATGTCCAACGGTGTCCAACGGTGTCCCACGGTGTCCAACGGTGTCCAACGGTGTCCCACGTTGTCCCACGTTGTCCAACGGTGTCCCACGGTGTCCAACGGTGTCCCACGTTGTCCCACGTTGTTCCATGGTTTCCCACGTTGTCCCACGTTGTCCCACGTTGTTCCATGGTTTCCCACGTTGTCCCACGTTGTCCCACGTTGTCCCACGGTGTCCAACGGTGTCCCACGTTGTCCCACGTTGTCCCACGTTGTCCCACGTTGTCCCACGTTGTCCCACGTTGTCCCACGGTGTCCAACGGTGTCCAACGATGTCCAACGGTGTCCAACGGTGTCCCACGATGTCCACCGATGTCCAACGGTGTCCAACGGTGTCCAACGGTGTCCCACGGTGTCCAACGATGTCCAACGGTGTCCAACGATGTCCAACGGTGTCCCACGTTGTCCCACGTTGTCCCACGTTGTCCCACGTTGTCCCACGTTGTCCCACGGTGTCCAGCGGTGTCCAACGATGTCCAACGGTGTCCAACGGTGTCCCACGATGTCCACCGATGTCCAACGGTGTCCAACGGTGTCCAACGGTGTCCAACGGTGTCCAACGATGTCCAACGATGTCCAACGATGTCCCACGTTGTCCCACGTTGTCCCATGTTGTCCCACGTTGTCCCACGTTGTCCCACGTTGTCCCACGTTCTCCCACGGTGTCCAACGGTGTCCAACGATGTACAACGGTGTCCAACGGTGTCCCACGATGTCCACCGATGTCCAACGGTGTCCAACGGTGTCCACCGATGTCCAACGGTGTCCAACGGTGTCCAACGGTGTCCAACGGTGTCCAACGGTGTCCAACGGTGTCCAACGGTGTCCAACGGTGTCCCACGTTGTCCCACGTTGTCCCACGTTGTCCCACGGTGTCCAACGATGTCCAACGGTGTCCAACGATGTCCAACGGTGTCCCACGATGTCCAACGATGTCCAACGATGTCCCACGGTGTCCAACGGTGTCCAACGATGTCCAACGGTGTCCCACGATGTCGACCGATGTCCAACGGTGTCCCACGGTGTCCCACGTTGTCCCACGTTGTCCCACGTTGTCCCACGTTGTCCCACGGTGTCCAACGGTGTCCCACGTTGTCCCACGTTGTCCCACGTTGTCCCACGTTGTCCCACGTTGTCCCACGATGTCCCACGTTGTCCAACGATGTCCAACGGTGTCCCACGTTGTCCTACGTTGTCCTACGTTGTCCCACGTTGTCCCACGTTGTGCCACGTTGTCCCACGTTGTCCCACGGTGTCCAACGGTGTCCAACGATGTCCAACGGTGTCCAACGGTGTCCCACGTTGTCCCACGTTGTCCTACGGTGTCCAACGATGTCCAACGGTGTCCCACGTTGTCCCACGTTGTCCAACGATGTCCAACGGTGTCCCACGTTGTCCCACGTTGTCCCACGTTGTCCCACGGTGTCCAACGATGTCCAACGGTGTCCCACGTTGTCCCACGTTGTCCCACGTTGTCCCACGTTGTCCCACGTTGTTCCACGGTTTCCCACGTTGTCCCACGTTGTCCCACGTTGTCCCACGGTGTCCAACGATGTCCAACGGTGTCCAACGGTGTCCCACGGTGTCCAACGGTGTCCCACGTTGTCCCACGTTGTCCCACGTTGTCCCACGTTGTCCCACGTTGTCCAACGAAGTCCCACGGTGTCCAACGGTGTCCCACGTTGTCCCACGTTGTCCCACGTTGTCCCACGTTGTCCCACGTTGTCCCACGTTGTCCCACGTTGTCCCACGTTGTCCCACGGTGTCCAACGGTGTCCAACGATGTCCAACGGTGTCCAACGGTGTCCCACGATGTCCACCGATGTCCAACGGTGTCCAACGGTGTCCAACGGTGTCCCACGGTGTCCAACGATGTCCAACGGTGTCCAACGATGTCCAACGGTGTCCCACGTTGTCCCACGTTGTCCCACGTTGTCCCACGTTGTCCCACGTTGTCCCACGTTGTCCAACGAAGTCCCACGGTGTCCAACGGTGTCCCACGTTGTCCCACGTTGTCCCACGTTGTCCCACGTTGTCCCACGTTGTCCCACGTTGTCCCACGTTGTCCCACGTTGTCCCACGGTGTCCAACGGTGTCCAACGATGTCCAACGGTGTCCAACGGTGTCCCACGATGTCCACCGATGTCCAACGGTGTCCAACGGTGTCCAACGGTGTCCCACGGTGTCCAACGATGTCCAACGGTGTCCAACGATGTCCAACGGTGTCCCACGTTGTCCCACGTTGTCCCACGTTGTCCCACGGTGTCCACCGATGTCCAACGGTGTCCAACGATGTCCAACGGTGTCCCACGATGTCCAACGATGTCCAACGATGTCCAACGGTGTCCAACGGTGTCCCACGTTGTCCCACGTTGTCCCACGTTGTCCCACGGTGTCCAACGATGTCCAACGGTGTCCCACGTTGTCCAACGGTGTCGCACGGTGTCCAACGATGTCCAACGGTGTCCAACGATGTCCAACGGTGTCCCACGTTGTCCCACGTTGTCCCACGTTGTCCCACGGTGTCCAACGATGTCCAACGGTGTCCAACGATGTCCAACGGTGTCCCACGATGTCCAACGATGTCCAACGATGTCCAACGGTGTCCATCGGTGTCCCACGTTGTCCCACGTTGTCCCACGTTGTCCCACGGTGTCCAACGATGTCCAACGGTGTCCCACGTTGTCCAACGGTGTCCCACGTTGTCCCACGTTGTCCCACGTTGTCCCACGTTGTCCCACGTTGTCCCACGATGTCCCACGTTGTCCCACGTTGTCCCACGTTGTCCCACGTTGTCCCACGTTGTCCCACGTTGTCCCACGTTGTCCCACGTTGTCCCACGTTGTCCCACGTTGTCCAACGGTGTCCAACGGTGTCCAACGATGTCCAACGGTGTCCCACGGTGTCCCACGGTGTCCAACGGTGTCCAACGGTGTCCCACGGTGTCCAACGGTGTCCCACGTTGTCCCACGTTGTCCCACGTTGTCCCACGTTGTCCAACGAAGTCCCACGGTGTCCCACGTTGTCCCACGTTGTCCCACGTTGTCCCACGTTGTTCCACGGTTTCCCACGTTGTCCCACGTTGTCCCACGTTGTCCCACGGTGTCCAACGATGTCCAACGGTGTCCAACGGTGTCCCACGGTGTCCAACGGTGTCCCACGTTGTCCCACGTTGTCCCACGTTGTCCCACGTTGTCCCACGTTGTCCAACGGTGTCCCACGGTGTCCAACGGTGTCCCACGTTGTCCCACGTTGTCCCATGTTGTCCCACGTTGTCCCACGTTGTCCCACGTTGTCCCACGTTGTCCCACGGTGTCCAACGGTGTCCAACGATGTCCAACGGTGTCCAACGGTGTCCCACGATGTCCACCGATGTCCAACGGTGTCCAACGGTGTCCACCGATGTCCAACGGTGTCCAACGGTGTCCAACGGTGTCCAACGGTGTCCAACGGTGTCCAACGGTGTCCAACGGTGTCCCACGTTGTCCCACGTTGTCCCACGTTGTCCCACGGTGTCCAACGATGTCCAACGGTGTCCAACGATGTCCAACGGTGTCCCACGATGTCCAACGGTGTCCAACGATGTCCAACGGTGTCCAACGGTGTCCCACGTTGTCCCACGTTGTCCCACGTTGTCCCACGGTGTCCCACGTTGTCCCACGGTGTCCAACGATGTCCAACGGTGTCCAACGATGTCCAACGGTGTCCCACGTTGTCCCACGTTGTCCCACGTTGTCCCACGTTGTCCCACGTTGTCCCACGGTGTCCAACGGTGTCCAACGATGTCCAACGGTGTCCCACGATGTCGACCGATGTCCAACGGTGTCCCACGGTGTCCCACGTTGTCCCACGTTGTCCCACGTTGTCCCACGTTGTCCCACGTTGTCCCACGTTGTCCCACGTTGTCCCACGGTGTCCAACGGTGTCCCACGTTGTCCCACGTTGTCCCACGTTGTCCCACGTTGTCCCACGTTGTCCCACGATGTCCCACGTTGTCCAACGATGTCCAACGGTGTCCCACGTTGTCCCACGTTGTCCTACGTTGTCCCACGTTGTCCCACGTTGGGCCACGTTGTCCCACGTTGTCCCACGGTGTCCAACGGTGTCCAACGATGTCCAACGGTGTCCAACGGTGTCCCACGTTGTCCCACGTTGTCCCACGGTGTCCAACGATGTCCAACGGTGTCCCACGTTGTCCCACGTTGTCCAACGATGTCCAACGGTGTCCCACGTTGTCCCACGTTGTCCCACGTTGTCCCACGGTGTCCAACGATGTCCAACGGTGTCCCACGTTGTCCCACGTTGTCCCACGTTGTCCCACGTTGTCCCACGTTGTTCCATGGTTTCCCACGTTGTCCCACGTTGTCCCACGTTGTCCCACGGTGTCCAACGGTGTCCAACGATGTCCAACGGTGTCCCACGATGTCGACCGATGTCCAACGGTGTCCCACGGTGTCCCACGTTGTCCCACGTTGTCCCACGTTGTCCCACGTTGTCCCACGTTGTCCCACGTTGTCCCACGTTGTCCCATGTTGTCCCACGTTGTCCCACATTGTCCCACGTTGTCCCACGTTGTCCCACGGTGTCCAACGGTGTCCAACGATGTCCAACGGTGTCCAACGGTGTCCCACGATGTCCACCGATGTCCAACAGTGTCCAACGGTGTCCAACGGTGTCCCACGGTGTCCAACGATGTCCAACGGTGTCCAACGATGTCCAACGGTGTCCCACGTTGTCCCACGTTGTCCCACGTTGTCCCACGGTGTCCAACGATGTCCAACGGTGTCCCACGTTGTCCAACGGTATCCAACGATGTCCAACGATGTCCAACGGTGTCCAACGGTGTCCCACGTTGTCCCACGTTGTCCCACGGTGTCCAACGGTGTCCAACGGTGTCCAACGGTGTCCAACGATGTCCAACGATGTCCAACGGTGTCCAACGGTGTCCCACGTTGTCCCACGTTGTCCCACGTTGTCCCACGTTGTCCCACGGTGTCCAACGGTGTCCTACGATTTCCAACGGTGTCCAACGGTGTCCCACGTTGTCCCACGTTGTCCCACGTTGTCCCACGATGTCCCACGTTGTCCCACGTTGTCCCACGTTGTCCCACGTTGTCCAACGGTGTCCAACGATGTCCAACGGTGTCCAACGGTGTCCCACGGTGTCCAACGGTGTCCCACGTTGTCCCACGTTGTCCCACGTTGTCCCACGATGTCCCACGTTGTCCCACGTTGTCCCACGTTGTCCCACGTTGTCCCACGGTGTCCAACGGTGTCCCACGATGTCCAACGGTGTCCCACGTTGTCCCACGTTGTCCCACGTTGTCCCACGTTGTCCCACGTTGTCCCACATTGTCCCACGTTGTCCAACGTCGTCCAACGGTGTCCAACGATGTCCAACGATGTCCAACGGTGTCCAACGGTGTCCAACGATGTCCAACGGTGTCCAACGATGTCCAACGGTGTCCCACGATGTCCAACGTCGTGCAACGGTGTCCAACGGTGTCCAACGGTGTCCAACGGTGTCCAACGATGTCCAACGGTGTCCAACGATGTCCAACGATGTCCAACGGTGTCCCACGATGTCCAACGGTGTTCCACGTTGTCCCACGTTGTCCCACGTTGTCCCACGTTCTCCCACGTTGTCCCACGTTGTCCCACGTTGTTCCATGGTTTCCCACGGTGTCCAACGATGTCCAACGGTGTCCGACGATGTCCCGCGTTGTCCCACGTTGTCCCACGTTGTCCCACGTTGTCCCACGTTGTCCCACGTTGTCCCACGGTGTCCAACGGTGTCCCACGTTGTCCCACGTTGTCCCACGTTGTCCCACGTTGTCCCACGTTGTCCCACGTTGTCCCACGTTGTCCCACGTTGTCCCACGTTGTCCCACGTTGTCCCACGGTGTCCAACGGTGTCCAACGATGTCCAACGGTGTCCAACGATGTCCCACGGTGTCCCACGATGTCCAACGATGTCCAACGGTGTCCAACGGTGTCCAACGGTGTCCCACGTTGTCCCACGTTGTCCCACGTTGTCCCACGGAGTCCAACGATGTCCAACGGTGTCCCACGTTGTCCAACGGTGTCCCACGTTGTCCCACGTTGTCCCACGTTGTCCCACGTTGTCCCACGTTGTCCCACGATGTCCCACGTTGTCCCACGTTGTCCCACGTTGTCCCACGTTGTCCCACGTTGTCCCACGTTGTCCCACGTTGTCCCACGTTGTCCCACGTTGTCCCACGATGTCCAACGGTGTCCAACGGTGTCCAACGATGTCCAACGGTGTCCAACGGTGTCCCACGGTGTCCAACGGTGTCCAACGGTGTCCCACGGTGTCCAACGGTGTCCCACGTTGTCCCACGTTGTCCCACGTTGTCCCACGTTTTCCCACGATGTCCCACGTTGTCCAACGATGTCCAACGGTGTCCCACGTTGTCCCACGTTGTCCTACGTTGTCCCACGTTGTCCCACGTTGTCCCACGTTGTCCCACGTTGTCCCACGTTGTCCCACGTTGTCCCACGGTGTCCAACGGTGTCCAACGGTGTCCAACGGTGTCCCACGTTGTCCCACGTTGTCCCACGTTGTCCCACGTTGTCCCACGTTGTCCCACGTTGTCCCACGTTGTCCAACGGTGTCCCACGGTGTCCAATCGGTGTCCCACGTTGTCCCACGTTGTCCCACGTTGTCCCACGTTGTCCCACGGTGTCCAACGGTGTCCCACGTTGTCCCACGTTGTCCCACGTTGTCCCACGATGTCCAACGGTGTCCAACGGTGTCCAACGATGTCCAACGGTGTCCAACGGTGTCCCACGGTGTCCAACGGTGTCCAACGGTGTCCCACGTTGTCCCACGTTGTCCAACGGTGTCCCACGGTGTCCAACGGTGTCCCACGTTGTCCCACGTTGTTCCATGGTTTCCCACGTTGTCCCACGTTGTCCCACGTTGTTCCATGGTTTCCCACGTTGTCCCACGTTGTCCCACGTTGTCCCACGGTGTCCAACGGTGTCCCACGTTGTCCCACGTTGTCCCACGTTGTCCCACGTTGTCCCACGTTGTCCCACGTTGTCCCACGTTGTCCAACGGTGTCCAACGATGTCCAACGGTGTCCAACGGTGTCCCACGATGTCCACCGATGTCCAACGGTGTCCAACGGTGTCCAACGGTGTCCCACGGTGTCCAACGATGTCCAACGGTGTCCAACGATGTCCAACGGTGTCCCACGTTGTCCCACGTTGTCCCACGTTGTCCCACGTTGTCCCACGTTGTCCCACGGTGTCCAGCGGTGTCCAACGATGTCCAACGGTGTCCAACGGTGTCCCACGATGTCCACCGATGTCCAACGGTGTCCAACGGTGTCCAACGGTGTCCAACGGTGTCCAACGATGTCCAACGATGTCCAACGATGTCCCACGTTGTCCCACGTTGTCCCATGTTGTCCCACGTTGTCCCACGTTGTCCCACGTTGTCCCACGTTCTCCCACGGTGTCCAACGGTGTCCAACGATGTACAACGGTGTCCAACGGTGTCCCACGATGTCCACCGATGTCCAACGGTGTCCAACGGTGTCCACCGATGTCCAACGGTGTCCAACGGTGTCCAACGGTGTCCAACGGTGTCCAACGGTGTCCAACGGTGTCCAACGGTGTCCAACGGTGTCCCACGTTGTCCCACGTTGTCCCACGTTGTCCCACGGTGTCCAACGATGTCCAACGGTGTCCAACGATGTCCAACGGTGTCCCACGATGTCCAACGATGTCCAACGATGTCCCACGGTGTCCAACGGTGTCCAACGATGTCCAACGGTGTCCCACGATGTCCACCGATGTCCAACGGTGTCCCACGGTGTCCCACGTTGTCCCACGTTGTCCCACGTTGTCCCACGTTGTCCCACGGTGTCCCACGGTGTCCCACGTTGTCCCACGTTGTCCCACGTTGTCCCACGTTGTCCCACGTTGTCCCACGATGTCCCACGTTGTCCAACGATGTCCAACGGTGTCCCACGTTGTCCTACGTTGTCCTACGTTGTCCCACGTTGTCCCACGTTGTCCCACGTTGTCCCACGTTGTCCCACGGTGTCCAACGGTGTCCAACGATGTCCAACGGTGTCCAACGGTGTCCCACGTTGTCCCACGTTGTCCTACGGTGTCCAACGATGTCCAACGGTGTCCCACGTTGTCCCACGTTGTCCAACGATGTCCAACGGTGTCCCACGTTGTCCCACGTTGTCCCACGTTGTCCCACGGTGTCCAACGATGTCCAACGGTGTCCCACGTTGTCCCACGTTGTCCCACGTTGTCCCACGTTGTCCCACGTTGTTCCATGGTTTCCCACGTTGTCCCACGTTGTCCCACGTTGTCCCACGGTGTCCAACGATGTCCAACGGTGTCCAACGGTGTCCCACGGTGTCCAACGGTGTCCCACGTTGTCCCACGTTGTCCCACGTTGTCCCACGTTGTCCCACGTTGTCCAACGAAGTCCCACGGTGTCCAACGGTGTCCCACGTTGTCCCACGTTGTCCCACGTTGTCCCACGTTGTCCCACGTTGTCCCACGTTGTCCCACGTTGTCCCACGTTGTCCCACGGTGTCCAACGGTGTCCAACGATGTCCAACGGTGTCCAACGGTGTCCCACGATGTCCACCGATGTCCAACGGTGTCCAACGGTGTCCAACGGTGTCCCACGGTGTCCAACGATGTCCAACGGTGTCCAACGATGTCCAACGGTGTCCCACGTTGTCCCACGTTGTCCCACGTTGTCCCACGTTGTCCCACGTTGTCCCACGGTGTCCACCGATGTCCAACGGTGTCCAACGATGTCCAACGGTGTCCCACGATGTCCAACGATGTCCAACGATGTCCAACGGTGTCCAACGGTGTCCCACGTTGTCCCACGTTGTCCCACGTTGTCCCACGGTGTCCAACGATGTCCAACGGTGTCCCACGTTGTCCAACGGTGTCGCACGGTGTCCAACGATGTCCAACGGTGTCCAACGATGTCCAACGGTGTCCCACGTTGTCCCACGTTGTCCCACGTTGTCCCACGGTGTCCAACGATGTCCAACGGTGTCCAACGATGTCCAACGGTGTCCCACGATGTCCAACGATGTCCAACGATGTCCAACGGTGTCCATCGGTGTCCCACGTTGTCCCACGTTGTCCCACGTTGTCCCACGGTGTCCAACGATGTCCAACGGTGTCCCACGTTGTCCAACGGTGTCCCACGTTGTCCCACGTTGTCCCACGTTGTCCCACGTTGTCCCACGTTGTCCCACGATGTCCCACGTTGTCCCACGTTGTCCCACGTTGTCCCACGTTGTCCCACGTTGTCCCACGTTGTCCCACGTTGTCCCACGTTGTCCCACGTTGTCCCACGATGTCCAACGGTGTCCAACGGTGTCCAACGATGTCCAACGGTGTCCAACGGTGTCCCACGGTGTCCAACGGTGTCCAACGGTGTCCCACGGTGTCCAACGGTGTCCCACGTTGTCCCACGTTGTCCCACGTTGTCCCACGTTGTCCAACGAAGTCCCACGGTGTCCCACGTTGTCCCACGTTGTCCCACGTTGTCCCACGTTGTTCCATGGTTTCCCACGTTGTCCCACGTTGTCCCACGTTGTCCCACGGTGTCCAACGATGTCCAACGGTGTCCAACGGTGTCCCACGGTGTCCAACGGTGTCCCACGTTGTCCCACGTTGTCCCACGTTGTCCCACGTTGTCCCACGTTGTCCAACGGTGTCCCACGGTGTCCAACGGTGTCCCACGTTGTCCCACGTTGTCCCATGTTGTCCCACGTTGTCCCACGTTGTCCCACGTTGTCCCACGTTGTCCCACGGTGTCCAACGGTGTCCAACGATGTCCAACGGTGTCCAACGGTGTCCCACGATGTCCACCGATGTCCAACGGTGTCCAACGGTGTCCAACGATGTCCAACGGTGTCCAACGGTGTCCAACGGTGTCCAACGGTGTCCAACGGTGTCCAACGGTGTCCAACGGTGTCCCACGTTGTCCCACGTTGTCCCACGTTGTCCCACGGTGTCCAACGATGTCCAACGGTGTCCAACGATGTCCAACGGTGTCCCACGATGTCCAACGGTGTCCAACGATGTCCAACGGTGTCCAACGGTGTCCCACGTTGTCCCACGTTGTCCCACGTTGTCCCACGTTGTCCCACGGTGTCCAACGATGTCCAACGGTGTCCAACGATGTCCAACGGTGTCCCACGTTGTCCCACGTTGTCCCACGTTGTCCCACGTTGTCCCACGTTGTCCCACGGTGTCCAACGGTGTCCAACGATGTCCAACGGTGTCCCACGATGTCGACCGATGTCCAACGGTGTCCCACGGTGTCCCACGTTGTCCCACGTTGTCCCACGTTGTCCCACGTTGTCCCACGTTGTCCCACGTTGTCCCACGTTGTCCCACGGTGTCCAACGGTGTCCCACGTTGTCCCACGTTGTCCCACGTTGTCCCACGTTGTCCCACGTTGTCCCACGATGTCCCACGTTGTCCAACGATGTCCAACGGTGTCCCACGTTGTCCCACGTTGTCCTACGTTGTCCCACGTTGTCCCACGTTGGGCCACGTTGTCCCACGTTGTCCCACGGTGTCCAACGGTGTCCAACGATGTCCAACGGTGTCCAACGGTGTCCCACGTTGTCCCACGTTGTCCCACGGTGTCCAACGATGTCCAACGGTGTCCCACGTTGTCCCACGTTGTCCAACGATGTCCAACGGTGTCCCACGTTGTCCCACGTTGTCCCACGTTGTCCCACGGTGTCCAACGATGTCCAACGGTGTCCCACGTTGTCCCACGTTGTCCCACGTTGTCCCACGTTGTCCCACGTTGTTCCATGGTTTCCCACGTTGTCCCACGTTGTCCCACGTTGTCCCACGGTGTCCAACGATGTCCAACGGTGTCCAACGATGTCCAACGGTGTCCCACGTTGTCCCACGTTGTCCCACGTTGTCCCACGTTGTCCCACGTTGTCCCACGTTGTCCAACGAAGTCCCACGGTGTCCAACGGTGTCCCACGTTGTCCCACGTTGTCCCACGTTGTCCCACGTTGTCCCACGTTGTCCCACGTTGTCCCACGTTGTCCCACGTTGTCCCACGGTGTCCAACGGTGTCCAACGATGTCCAACGGTGTCCAACGGTGTCCCACGATGTCCACCGATGTCCAACGGTGTCCAACGGTGTCCAACGGTGTCCCACGGTGTCCAACGATGTCCAACGGTGTCCAACGATGTCCAACGGTGTCCCACGTTGTCCCACGTTGTCCCACGTTGTCCCACGGTGTCCACCGATGTCCAACGGTGTCCAACGATGTCCAACGGTGTCCCACGATGTCCAACGATGTCCAACGATGTCCAACGGTGTCCAACGGTGTCCCACGTTGTCCCACGTTGTCCCACGTTGTCCCACGGTGTCCAACGATGTCCAACGGTGTCCCACGTTGTCCAACGGTGTCGCACGGTGTCCAACGATGTCCAACGGTGTCCAACGATGTCCAACGGTGTCCCACGTTGTCCCACGTTGTCCCACGTTGTCCCACGGTGTCCAACGATGTCCAACGGTGTCCAACGATGTCCCACGGTGTCCCACGATGTCCAACGATGTCCAACGATGTCCAACGGTGTCCATCGGTGTCCCACGTTGTCCCACGTTGTCCCACGTTGTCCCACGGTGTCCAACGATGTCCAACGGTGTCCCACGTTGTCCAACGGTGTCCCACGTTGTCCCACGTTGTCCCACGTTGTCCCACGTTGTCCCACGTTGTCCCACGATGTCCCACGTTGTC
Organism: Bombus terrestris; assembly: GCF_910591885.1. NCBI lineage: Eukaryota > Metazoa > Arthropoda > Insecta > Hymenoptera > Apidae > Bombus > Bombus terrestris. Next base: position 237,642 of record NW_025963568.1, on the reverse strand, counting down.
CCACGTTGTCCCACGTTGTCCCACGTTGTCCCACGTTGTCCCACGTTGTCCCACGTTGTCCCACGTTGTCCCACGTTGTCCCACGATGTCCAACGGTGTCCAACGGTGTCCAACGATGTCCAACGGTGTCCAACGGTGTCCCACGGTGTCCAACGGTGTCCAACGGTGTCCCACGGTGTCCAACGGTGTCCCACGTTGTCCCACGTTGTCCCACGTTGTCCCACGTTGTCCAACGAAGTCCCACGGTGTCCCACGTTGTCCCACGTTGTCCCACGTTGTCCCACGTTGTTCCATGGTTTCCCACGTTGTCCCACGTTGTCCCACGTTGTCCCACGGTGTCCAACGATGTCCAACGGTGTCCAACGGTGTCCCACGGTGTCCAACGGTGTCCCACGTTGTCCCACGTTGTCCCACGTTGTCCCACGTTGTCCAACGTTGTCCAACGGTGTCCCACGGTGTCCAACGGTGTCCCACGTTGTCCCACGTTGTCCCATGTTGTCCCACGTTGTCCCACGTTGTCCCACGTTGTCCCACGTTGTCCCACGGTGTCCAACGGTGTCCAACGATGTCCAACGGTGTCCAACGGTGTCCCACGATGTCCACCGATGTCCAACGGTGTCCAACGGTGTCCACCGATGTCCAACGGTGTCCAACGGTGTCCAACGGTGTCCAACGGTGTCCAACGGTGTCCAACGGTGTCCAACGGTGTCCCACGTTGTCCCACGTTGTCCCACGTTGTCCCACGGTGTCCAACGATGTCCAACGGTGTCCAACGATGTCCAACGGTGTCCCACGATGTCCAACGGTGTCCAACGATGTCCAACGGTGTCCAACGGTGTCCCACGTTGTCCCACGTTGTCCCACGTTGTCCCACGGTGTCCCACGTTGTCCCACGGTGTCCAACGATGTCCAACGGTGTCCAACGATGTCCAACGGTGTCCCACGTTGTCCCACGTTGTCCCACGTTGTCCCACGTTGTCCCACGTAGTCCCACGGTGTCCAACGGTGTCCAACGATGTCCAACGGTGTCCCACGATGTCCACCGATGTCCAACGGTGTCCCACGGTGTCCCACGTTGTCCCACGTTGTCCCACGTTGTCCCACGGTGTCCAACGATGTCCAACGGTGTCCAACGATGTCCCACGTTGTCCCACGTTGTCCCACGGTGTCCACCGATGTCCAACGGTGTCCAACGATGTCCAACGGTGTCCCACGATGTCCAACGATGTCCAACGATGTCCAACGATGTCCAACGGTGTCCCACGTTGTCCCACGTTGTCCCACGTTGTCCCACGTTGTCCCACGTTGTCCCACGTTGTCCCACGTTGTCCCACGTTGTCCCACGTTGTCCCACGATGTCCCACGTCGTCCCACGTTGTCCCACGTTGTCCCACGTTGTCCCACGTTGTCCCACGTTGTCCCACGTTGTCCCACGTTGTCCCACGTTGTCCCACGTTGTCCCACGTTGTCCCACGTTGTCCCACGGTGTCCAACGGTGTCCAACGGTGTCCAACGGTGTCCAACGATGTCCAACGATGTCCAACGGTGTCCAACGGTGTCCCACGTTGTCCCACGTTGTCCCACGGTGTCCAACGATGTCCAACGGTGTCCCACGTTGTCCCACGTTGTCCCACGTTGTCCCACGTTGTCCCACGTTGTTCCATGGTTTCCCACGTTGTCCCACGTTGTCCCACGTTGTCCCACGGTGTCCAACGATGTCCAACGGTGTCCAACGGTGTCCCACGGTGTCCAACGGTGTCCCACGTTGTCCCACGTTGTCCCACGTTGTCCCACGTTGTCCCACGTTGTCCAACGGTGTCCCACGGTGTCCAACGGTGTCCCACGTTGTCCCACGTTGTCCCATGTTCTCCCACTTTGTCCCACGTTGTCCCACGTTGTCCCACGTTGTCCCACGTTGTCCCACGTTGTCCCACGGTGTCCAACGGTGTCCAACGATGTCCAACGGTGTCCAACGGTGTCCCACGATGTCCACCGATGTCCAACGGTGTCCAACGGTGTCCAACGGTGTCCCACGGTGTCCAACGATGTCCAACGGTGTCCAACGATGTCCAACGGTGTCCCACGTTGTCCCACGTTGTCCCACGTTGTCCCACGGTGTCCAACGATGTCCAACGGTGTCCCACGTTGTCCAACGGTGTCCAACGATGTCCAACGATGTCCAACGGTGTCCAACGGTGTCCCACGTTGTCCCACGTTGTCCCACGGTGTCCAACGGTGTCCAACGGTGTCCAACGGTGTCCAACGATGTCCAACGATGTCCAACGGTGTCCAACGGTGTCCCACGTTGTCCCACGTTGTCCCACGTTGTCCCACGTTGTCCCACGGTGTCCAACGGTGTCCAACGATTTCCAACGGTGTCCAACGGTGTCCCACGTTGTCCCACGTTGTCCCACGTTGTCCCACGATGTCCCACGTTGTCCCACGTTGTCCCACGTTGTCCCACGTTGTCCAACGGTGTCCAACGATGTCCAACGGTGTCCCACGTTGTCCCACGTTGTCCCACGTTGTCCCACGTTGTCCCACGTTGTCCCACATTGTCCCACGTTGTCCAACGTCGTCCAACGGTGTCCAACGATGTCCAACGATGTCCAACGGTGTCCAACGGTGTCCAACGATGTCCAACGGTGTCCAACGATGTCCAACGATGTCCAACGGTGTCCCACGATGTCCAACGGTGTTCCACGTTGTCCCACGTTGTCCCACGTTGTCCCACGTTCTCCCACGTTGTCCCACGTTGTCCCACGTTGTTCCATGGTTTCCCACGGTGTCCAACGATGTCCAACGGTGTCCGACGATGTCCCGCGTTGTCCCACGTTGTCCCACGTTGTCCCACGTTGTCCCACGTTGTCCCACGTTGTCCCACGGTGTCCAACGGTGTCCCACGTTGTCCCACGTTGTCCCACGTTGTCCCACGTTGTCCCACGTTGTCCCACGTTGTCCCACGTTGTCCCACGTTGTCCCACGTTGTCCCACGTTGTCCCACGGTGTCCAACGGTGTCCAACGATGTCCAACGGTGTCCAACGATGTCCAACGGTGTCCCACGATGTCCAACGATGTCCAACGATGTCCAACGGTGTCCAACGGTGTCCCACGTTGTCCCACGTTGTCCCACGTTGTCCCACGGTGTCCAACGATGTCCAACGGTGTCCCACGTTGTCCAACGGTGTCCCACGTTGTCCCACGTTGTCCCACGTTGTCCCACGTTGTCCCACGTTGTCCCACGATGTCCCACGTTGTCCCACGTTGTCCCACGTTGTCCCACGTTGTCCCACGTTGTCCCACGTTGTCCCACGTTGTCCCACGTTGTCCCACGTTGTCCCACGATGTCCAACGGTGTCCAACGGTGTCCAACGATGTCCAACGGTGTCCAACGGTGTCCCACGGTGTCCAACGGTGTCCCACGTTGTCCCACGTTGTCCCACGTTGTCCCACGTTGTCCCACGTTGTCCCACGATGTCCCACGTTGTCCCACGTTGTCCCACGTTGTCCCACGTTGTCCCACGTTGTCCCACGTTGTCCCACGTTGTCCCACGTTGTCCCACGTTGTCCAACGGTGTCCAACGATGTCCAACGGTGTCCAACGGTGTCCCACGGTGTCCAACGGTGTCCAACGGTGTCCCACGGTGTCCAACGGTGTCCCACGTTGTCCCACGTTGTCCCACGTTGTCCCACGTTTTCCCACGATGTCCCACGTTGTCCCACGTTGTCCCACGTTGTCCCACGTTGTCCCACGTTGTTCCATGGTTTCCCACGTTGTCCCACGTTGTCCCACGTTGTCCCACGGTGTCCAACGATGTCCAACGGTGTCCAACGGTGTCCCACGGTGTCCAACGGTGTCCCACGTTGTCCCACGTTGTCCCACGTTGTCCCACGTTGTCCCACGTTGTCCAACGAAGTCCCACGGTGTCCAACGGTGTCCCACGTTGTCCCACGTTGTCCCACGTTGTCCCACGTTGTCCCACGTTGTCCCACGTTGTCCCACGTTGTCCCACGTTGTCCCACGGTGTCCAACGGTGTCCAACGATGTCCAACGGTGTCCAACGGTGTCCCACGATGTCCACCGATGTCCAACGGTGTCCAACGGTGTCCAACGGTGTCCCACGGTGTCCAACGATGTCCAACGGTGTCCAACGATGTCCAACGGTGTCCCACGTTGTCCCACGTTGTCCCACGTTGTCCCACGTTGTCCCACGTTGTCCCACGTTGTCCAACGAAGTCCCACGGTGTCCAACGGTGTCCCACGTTGTCCCACGTTGTCCCACGTTGTCCCACGTTGTCCCACGTTGTCCCACGTTGTCCCACGTTGTCCCACGTTGTCCCACGGTGTCCAACGGTGTCCAACGATGTCCAACGGTGTCCAACGGTGTCCCACGATGTCCACCGATGTCCAACGGTGTCCAACGGTGTCCAACGGTGTCCCACGGTGTCCAACGATGTCCAACGGTGTCCAACGATGTCCAACGGTGTCCCACGTTGTCCCACGTTGTCCCACGTTGTCCCACGGTGTCCACCGATGTCCAACGGTGTCCAACGATGTCCAAGGGTGTCCCACGATGTCCAACGATGTCCAACGATGTCCAACGGTGTCCAACGGTGTCCCACGTTGTCCCACGTTGTCCCACGTTGTCCCACGGTGTCCAACGATGTCCAACGGTGTCCCACGTTGTCCAACGGTGTCCCACGTTTTCCCACGTTGTCCCACGGTGTCCAACGATGTCCAACGGTGTCCCACGTTGTCCAACGGTGTCCCACGTTGTCCCACGTTGTCCCACGTTGTCCCACGTTGTCCCACGTTGTCCCACGATGTCCCACGTTGTCCCACGTTGTCCCACGTTGTCCCACGTTGTCCCACGTTGTCCCACGTTGTCCCACGTTGTCCCACGTTGTCCCACGTTGTCCCACGATGTCCAACGGTGTCCAACGGTGTCCAACGATGTCCAACGGTGTCCAACGGTGTCCCACGGTGTCCAACGGTGTCCACCGGTGTCCCACGGTGTCCAACGGTGTCCCACGTTGTCCCACGTTGTCCCACGTTGTCCCACGTTGTCCAACGAAGTCCCACGGTGTCCCACGTTGTCCCACGTTGTCCCACGTTGTCCCACGTTGTTCCATGGTTTCCCACGTTGTCCCACGTTGTCCCACGTTGTCCCACGGTGTCCAACGATGTCCAACGGTGTCCAACGGTGTCCCACGGTGTCCAACGGTGTCCCACGATGTCCACCGATGTCCAACGGTGTCCAACGGTGTCCACCGATGTCCAACGGTGTCCAACGGTGTCCAACGGTGTCCAACGGTGTCCAACGGTGTCCAACGGTGTCCAACGGTGTCCAACGGTGTCCCACGTTGTCCCACGTTGTCCCACGTTGTCCCACGGTGTCCAACGATGTCCAACGGTGTCCAACGATGTCCAACGGTGTCCCACGATGTCCAACGGTGTCCAACGATGTCCAACGGTGTCCAACGGTGTCCCACGTTGTCCCACGTTGTCCCACGTTGTCCCACGGTGTCCCACGTTGTCCCACGGTGTCCAACGATGTCCAACGGTGTCCAACGATGTCCAACGGTGTCCCACGTTGTCCCACGTTGTCCCACGTTGTCCCACGTTGTCCCACGTAGTCCCACGGTGTCCAACGGTGTCCAACGATGTCCAACGGTGTCCCACGATGTCCACCGATGTCCAACGGTGTCCCACGGTGTCCCACGTTGTCCCACGTTGTCCCACGTTGTCCCACGGTGTCCAACGATGTCCAACGGTGTCCAACGATGTCCCACGTTGTCCCACGTTGTCCCACGGTGTCCACCGATGTCCAACGGTGTCCAACGATGTCCCACGATGTCCAACGATGTCCAACGATGTCCAACGATGTCCAACGGTGTCCCACGTTGTCCCACGTTGTCCCACGTTGTCCCACGTTGTCCCACGTTGTCCCACGTTGTCCCACGTTGTCCCACGTTGTCCCACGTTGTCCCACGATGTCCCACGTCGTCCCACGTTGTCCCACGTTGTCCCACGTTGTCCCACGTTGTCCCACGTTGTCCCACGTTGTCCCACGTTGTCCCACGTTGTCCCACGTTGTCCCACGTTGTCCCACGTTGTCCCACGGTGTCCAACGGTGTCCAACGGTGTCCAACGGTGTCCAACGATGTCCAACGATGTCCAACGGTGTCCAACGGTGTCCCACGTTGTCCCACGTTGTCCCACGGTGTCCAACGATGTCCAACGGTGTCCCACGTTGTCCCACGTTGTCCCACGTTGTCCCACGTTGTCCCACGTTGTTCCATGGTTTCCCACGTTGTCCCACGTTGTCCCACGTTGTCCCACGGTGTCCAACGATGTCCAACGGTGTCCAACGGTGTCCCACGGTGTCCAACGGTGTCCCACGTTGTCCCACGTTGTCCCACGTTGTCCCACGTTGTCCCACGTTGTCCAACGGTGTCCCACGGTGTCCAACGGTGTCCCACGTTGTCCCACGTTGTCCCATGTTCTCCCACTTTGTCCCACGTTGTCCCACGTTGTCCCACGTTGTCCCACGTTGTCCCACGGTGTCCAACGGTGTCCAACGATGTCCAACGGTGTCCAACGGTGTCCCACGATGTCCACCGATGTCCAACGGTGTCCAACGGTGTCCAACGGTGTCCAACGGTGTCCAACGATGTCCAACGGTGTCCCACGTTGTCCCACGTTGTCCCACGTTGTCCCACGGTGTCCAACGATGTCCAACGGTGTCCCACGTTGTCCAACGGTGTCCAACGATGTCCAACGATGTCCAACGGTGTCCAACGGTGTCCCACGTTGTCCCACGTTGTCCCACGGTGTCCAACGGTGTCCAACGGTGTCCAACGGTGTCCAACGATGTCCAACGATGTCCAACGGTGTCCAACGGTGTCCCACGTTGTCCCACGTTGTCCCACGTTGTCCCACGTTGTCCCACGGTGTCCAACGGTGTCCAACGATTTCCAACGGTGTCCAACGGTGTCCCACGTTGTCCCACGTTGTCCCACGTTGTCCCACGATGTCCCACGTTGTCCCACGTTGTCCCACGTTGTCCCACGTTGTCCAACGGTGTCCAACGATGTCCAACGGTGTCCAACGGTGTCCCACGGTGTCCAACGGTGTCCCACGTTGTCCCACGTTGTCCCACGATGTCCAACGGTGTCCCACGTTGTCCCACGTTGTCCCACGTTGTCCCACGTTGTCCCACGTTGTCCCACATTGTCCCACGTTGTCCAACGTCGTCCACCGATGTCCAACGGTGTCCAACGATGTCCCACGATGTCCAACGATGTCCAACGATGTCCAACGATGTCCAACGGTGTCCCACGTTGTCCCACGTTGTCCCACGTTGTCCCACGTTGTCCCACGTTGTCCCACGTTGTCCCACGTTGTCCCACGTTGTCCCACGTTGTCCCACGATGTCCCACGTCGTCCCACGTTGTCCCACGTTGTCCCACGTTGTCCCACGTTGTCCCACGTTGTCCCACGTTGTCCCACGTTGTCCCACGTTGTCCCACGTTGTCCCACGTTGTCCCACGTTGTCCCACGGTGTCCAACGGTGTCCAACGGTGTCCAACGGTGTCCAACGATGTCCAACGATGTCCAACGGTGTCCAACGGTGTCCCACGTTGTCCCACGTTGTCCCACGGTGTCCAACGATGTCCAACGGTGTCCCACGTTGTCCCACGTTGTCCCACGTTGTCCCACGTTGTCCCACGTTGTTCCATGGTTTCCCACGTTGTCCCACGTTGTCCCACGTTGTCCCACGGTGTCCAACGATGTCCAACGGTGTCCAACGGTGTCCCACGGTGTCCAACGGTGTCCCACGTTGTCCCACGTTGTCCCACGTTGTCCCACGTTGTCCCACGTTGTCCAACGGTGTCCCACGGTGTCCAACGGTGTCCCACGTTGTCCCACGTTGTCCCATGTTCTCCCACTTTGTCCCACGTTGTCCCACGTTGTCCCACGTTGTCCCACGTTGTCCCACGGTGTCCAACGGTGTCCAACGATGTCCAACGGTGTCCAACGGTGTCCCACGATGTCCACCGATGTCCAACGGTGTCCAACGGTGTCCAACGGTGTCCAACGGTGTCCAACGATGTCCAACGGTGTCCCACGTTGTCCCACGTTGTCCCACGTTGTCCCACGGTGTCCAACGATGTCCAACGGTGTCCCACGTTGTCCAACGGTGTCCAACGATGTCCAACGATGTCCAACGGTGTCCAACGGTGTCCCACGTTGTCCCACGTTGTCCCACGGTGTCCAACGGTGTCCAACGGTGTCCAACGGTGTCCAACGATGTCCAACGATGTCCAACGGTGTCCAACGGTGTCCCACGTTGTCCCACGTTGTCCCACGTTGTCCCACGTTGTCCCACGGTGTCCAACGGTGTCCAACGATTTCCAACGGTGTCCAACGGTGTCCCACGTTGTCCCACGTTGTCCCACGTTGTCCCACGATGTCCCACGTTGTCCCACGTTGTCCCACGTTGTCCCACGTTGTCCAACGGTGTCCAACGATGTCCAACGGTGTCCAACGGTGTCCCACGGTGTCCAACGGTGTCCCACGTTGTCCCACGTTGTCCCACGATGTCCAACGGTGTCCCACGTTGTCCCACGTTGTCCCACGTTGTCCCACGTTGTCCCACGTTGTCCCACATTGTCCCACGTTGTCCAACGTCGTCCAACGGTGTCCAACGATGTCCAACGATGTCCAACGGTGTCCAACGGTGTCCAACGATGTCCAACGGTGTCCAACGATGTCCAACGATGTCCAACGGTGTCCCACGATGTCCAACGGTGTTCCACGTTGTCCCACGTTGTCCCACGTTGTCCCACGTTCTCCCACGTTGTCCCACGTTGTCCCACGTTGTTCCATGGTTTCCCACGGTGTCCAACGATGTCCAACGGTGTCCGACGATGTCCCGCGTTGTCCCACGTTGTCCCACGTTGTCCCACGTTGTCCCACGTTGTCCCACGTTGTCCCACGGTGTCCAACGGTGTCCCACGTTGTCCCACGTTGTCCCACGTTGTCCCACGTTGTCCCACGTTGTCCCACGTTGTCCCACGTTGTCCCACGTTGTCCCACGTTGTCCCACGTTGTCCCACGGTGTCCAACGGTGTCCAACGATGTCCAACGGTGTCCAACGATGTCCAACGGTGTCCCACGATGTCCAACGATGTCCAACGATGTCCAACGGTGTCCAACGGTGTCCCACGTTGTCCCACGTTGTCCCACGTTGTCCCACGTTGTCCCACGTTGTCCCACGTTGTCCCACGTTGTCCCACGTTGTCCCACGTTGTCCCACGTTGTCCCACGTTGTCCCACGTTGTCCCACGTTGTCCCACGTTGTCCCACGTTGTCCAACGGTGTCCAACGATGTCCAACGGTGTCCAACGGTGTCCCACGGTGTCCAACGGTGTCCAACGGTGTCCCACGGTGTCCAACGGTGTCCCACGTTGTCCCACGTTGTCCCACGTTGTCCCACGTTTTCCCACGATGTCCCACGTTGTCCAACGATGTCCAACGGTGTCCCACGTTGTCCCACGTTGTCCCACGTTGTCCCACGTTGTCCCACGTTGTCCAACGGTGTCCCACGGTGTCCAACGGTGTCCCACGTTGTCCCACGTTGTCCCACGTTGTCCCACGTTGTCCCACGGTGTCCAACGATGTCCAACGGTGTCCCACGTTGTCCCACGTTGTCCAACGATGTCCAACGGTGTCCCACGTTGTCCCACGTTGTCCCACGTTGTCCCACGGTGTCCAACGATGTCCAACGGTGTCCCACGTTGTCCCACGTTGTCCCACGTTGTCCCACGTTGTCCCACGTTGTTCCATGGTTTCCCACGTTGTCCCACGTTGTCCCACGTTGTCCCACGGTGTCCAACGATGTCCAACGGTGTCCAACGGTGTCCCACGGTGTCCAACGGTGTCCCACGTTGTCCCACGTTGTCCCACGTTGTCCCACGTTGTCCCACGTTGTCCAACGAAGTCCCACGGTGTCCAACGGTGTCCCACGTTGTCCCACGTTGTCCCACGTTGTCCCACGTTGTCCCACGTTGTCCCACGTTGTCCCACGTTGTCCCACGTTGTCCCACGGTGTCCAACGGTGTCCAACGATGTCCAACGGTGTCCAACGGTGTCCCACGATGTCCACCGATGTCCAACGGTGTCCAACGGTGTCCAACGGTGTCCCACGGTGTCCAACGATGTCCAACGGTGTCCAACGATGTCCAACGGTGTCCCACGTTGTCCCACGTTGTCCCACGTTGTCCCACGTTGTCCCACGTTGTCCCACGTTGTCCAACGAAGTCCCACGGTGTCCAACGGTGTCCCACGTTGTCCCACGTTGTCCCACGTTGTCCCACGTTGTCCCACGTTGTCCCACGTTGTCCCACGTTGTCCCACGTTGTCCCACGGTGTCCAACGGTGTCCAACGATGTCCAACGGTGTCCAACGGTGTCCCACGATGTCCACCGATGTCCAACGGTGTCCAACGGTGTCCAACGGTGTCCCACGGTGTCCAACGATGTCCAACGGTGTCCAACGATGTCCAACGGTGTCCCACGTTGTCCCACGTTGTCCCACGTTGTCCCACGGTGTCCACCGATGTCCAACGGTGTCCAACGATGTCCAACGGTGTCCCACGATGTCCAACGATGTCCAACGATGTCCAACGGTGTCCAACGGTGTCCCACGTTGTCCCACGTTGTCCCACGTTGTCCCACGGTGTCCAACGATGTCCAACGGTGTCCCACGTTGTCCAACGGTGTCGCACGGTGTCCAACGATGTCCAACGGTGTCCAACGATGTCCAACGGTGTCCCACGTTGTCCCACGTTGTCCCACGTTGTCCCACGGTGTCCAACGATGTCCAACGGTGTCCAACGATGTCCAACGGTGTCCCACGATGTCCAACGATGTCCAACGATGTCCAACGGTGTCCAACGGTGTCCCACGTTGTCCCACGTTGTCCCACGTTGTCCCACGGTGTCCAACGATGTCCAACGGTGTCCCACGTTGTCCAAAGGTGTCCCACGTTGTCCCACGTTGTCCCACGTTGTCCCACGTTGTCCCACGTTGTCCCACGATGTCCCACGTTGTCCCACGTTGTCCCACGTTGTCCCACGTTGTCCCACGTTGTCCCACGTTGTCCCACGTTGTCCCACGTTGTCCCACGATGTCCAACGGTGTCCAACGGTGTCCAACGATGTCCAACGGTGTCCAACGGTGTCCCACGGTGTCCAACGGTGTCCAACGGTGTCCCACGGTGTCCAACGGTGTCCCACGTTGTCCCACGTTGTCCCACGTTGTCCCACGTTGTCCAACGAAGTCCCACGGTGTCCCACGTTGTCCCACGTTGTCCCACGTTGTCCCACATTGTTCCATGGTTTCCCACGTTGTCCCACGTTGTCCCACGTTGTCCCACGGTGTCCAACGATGTCCAACGGTGTCCAACGGTGTCCCACGGTGTCCAACGTTGTCCCACGTTGTCCCACGGTGTCCCACGTTGTCCCACGTTGTCCCACGTTGTCCAACGGTGTCCCACGGTGTCCAACGGTGTCCCACGTTGTCCCACGTTGTCCCATGTTGTCCCACGTTGTCCCACGTTGTCCCACGTTGTCCCACGTTGTCCAACGGTGTCCAACGGTGTCCAACGGTGTCCAACGGTGTCCCACGTTGTCCCACGTTGTCCCACGTTGTCCCACGGTGTCCAACGATGTCCAACGGTGTCCAACGATGTCCAACGGTGTCCCACGATGTCCAACGATGTCCCACGGTGTCCACCGATGTCCCACGGTGTCCAACGGTGTCCAACGGTGTCCAACGATGTCCAACGGTGTCCCACGTTGTCCCACGTTGTCCCACGTTGTCCCACGGTGTCCAACGATGTCCAACGGTGTCCATCGATGTCCAACGGTGTCCCACGATGTCCAACGATGTCCAACTATGTCCAACGGTGTCCAACGGTGTCCCACGTTGTCCCACGTTGTCCCAAGTTGTCCCACGGTGTCCTACGATGTCCAACGGTGTCCAACGATGTCCAACGGTGTCCCACGATGTCCAACGATGTCCAACGATGTCCAACGGTGTCCAACGGTGTCCCACGTTGTCCCACGTTGTCCCACGTTGTCCCACGGTGTCCAACGATGTCCAACGGTGTCCAACGATGTCCCACGTTGTCCCACGTTGTCCCACGTTGTCCCACGGTGTCCAACGATGTCCAACGGTGTCCAACGATGTCCAACGGTGTCCCACGTTGTCCCACGTTGTCCCACGTTGTCCCACGTTGTCCCACGTTGTCCCACGGTGTCCAACGGTGTCCCACGATGTCCAACGATGTCCAACGGTGTCCAACGGTGTCCAACGGTGTCCCACGTTGTCCCACGTTGTCCCACGTTGTCCCACGGTGTCCAACGATGTCCAACGATGTCCAACGATGTCCAACGGTGTCCAACGGTGTCCCACGTTGTCCCACGTTGTCCCACGGTGTCCAACGATGTCCAACGGTGTCCCACGTTGTCCCACGTTGTCCCACGTTGTCCCACGTTGTCCCACGTTGTTCCATGGTTTCCCACGTTGTCCCACGTTGTCCCACGTTGTCCCACGGTGTCCAACGATGTCCAACGGTGTCCAACGGTGTCCCACGGTGTCCAACGGTGTCCCACGTTGTCCCACGTTGTCCCACGTTGTCCCACGTTGTCCCACGTTGTCCAACGGTGTCCCACGGTGTCCAACGGTGTCCCACGTTGTCCCACGTTGTCCCATGTTCTCCCACTTTGTCCCACGTTGTCCCACGTTGTCCCACGTTGTCCCACGTTGTCCCACGGTGTCCAACGGTGTCCAACGATGTCCAACGGTGTCCAACGGTGTCCCACGATGTCCACCGATGTCCAACGGTGTCCAACGGTGTCCAACGGTGTCCAACGGTGTCCAACGATGTCCAACGGTGTCCCACGTTGTCCCACGTTGTCCCACGTTGTCCCACGGTGTCCAACGATGTCCAACGGTGTCCCACGTTGTCCAACGGTGTCCAACGATGTCCAACGATGTCCAACGGTGTCCAACGGTGTCCCACGTTGTCCCACGTTGTCCCACGGTGTCCAACGGTGTCCAACGGTGTCCAACGGTGTCCAACGATGTCCAACGATGTCCAACGGTGTCCAACGGTGTCCCACGTTGTCCCACGTTGTCCCACGTTGTCCCACGTTGTCCCACGGTGTCCAACGGTGTCCAACGATTTCCAACGGTGTCCAACGGTGTCCCACGTTGTCCCACGTTGTCCCACGTTGTCCCACGATGTCCCACGTTGTCCCACGTTGTCCCACGTTGTCCCACGTTGTCCAACGGTGTCCCACGATGTCCCACGTTGTCCCACGTTGTCCCACGTTGTCCCACGTTGTCCCACGTTGTCCCACGTTGTCCCACGTTGTCCAACGAAGTCCCACGGTGTCCAACGGTGTCCCACGTTGTCCCACGTTGTCCCACGTTGTCCCACGTTGTCCCACGTTGTCCCACGTTGTCCCACGTTGTCCCACGTTGTCCCACGGTGTCCAACGGTGTCCAACGATGTCCAACGGTGTCCAACGGTGTCCCACGATGTCCACCGATGTCCAACGGTGTCCAACGGTGTCCAACGGTGTCCCACGGTGTCCAACGATGTCCAACGGTGTCCAACGATGTCCAACGGTGTCCCACGTTGTCCCACGTTGTCCCACGTTGTCCCACGTTGTCCCACGTTGTCCCACGTTGTCCAACGAAGTCCCACGGTGTCCAACGGTGTCCCACGTTGTCCCACGTTGTCCCACGTTGTCCCACGTTGTCCCACGTTGTCCCACGTTGTCCCACGTTGTCCCACGTTGTCCCACGGTGTCCAACGGTGTCCAACGATGTCCAACGGTGTCCAACGGTGTCCCACGATGTCCACCGATGTCCAACGGTGTCCAACGGTGTCCAACGGTGTCCCACGGTGTCCAACGATGTCCAACGGTGTCCAACGATGTCCAACGGTGTCCCACGTTGTCCCACGTTGTCCCACGTTGTCCCACGGTGTCCACCGATGTCCAACGGTGTCCAACGATGTCCAACGGTGTCCCACGATGTCCAACGATGTCCAACGATGTCCAACGGTGTCCAACGGTGTCCCACGTTGTCCCACGTTGTCCCACGTTGTCCCACGGTGTCCAACGATGTCCAACGGTGTCCCACGTTGTCCAACGGTGTCCCACGGTGTCCAACGATGTCCAACGGTGTCCAACGATGTCCAACGGTGTCCCACGTTGTCCCACGTTGTCCCACGTTGTCCCACGGTGTCCAACGATGTCCAACGGTGTCCAACGATGTCCAACGGTGTCCCACGATGTCCAACGATGTCCAACGATGTCCAACGGTGTCCAACGGTGTCCCACGTTGTCCCACGTTGTCCCACGTTGTCCCACGGTGTCCAACGATGTCCAACGGTGTCCCACGTTGTCCAACGGTGTCCCACGTTGTCCCACGTTGTCCCACGTTGTCCCACGTTGTCCCACGTTGTCCCACGATGTCCCACGTTGTCCCACGTTGTCCCACGTTGTCCCACGTTGTCCCACGTTGTCCCACGTTGTCCCACGTTGTCCCACGTTGTCCCACGATGTCCAACGGTGTCCAACGGTGTCCAACGATGTCCAACGGTGTCCAACGGTGTCCCACGGTGTCCAACGGTGTCCAACGGTGTCCCACGGTGTCCAACGGTGTCCCACGTTGTCCCACGTTGTCCCACGTTGTCCCACGTTGTCCAACGAAGTCCCACGGTGTCCCACGTTGTCCCACGTTGTCCCACGTTGTCCCACATTGTTCCATGGTTTCCCACGTTGTCCCACGTTGTCCCACGTTGTCCCACGGTGTCCAACGATGTCCAACGGTGTCCAACGGTGTCCCACGGTGTCCAACGGTGTCCCACGTTGTCCCACGTTGTCCCACGTTGTCCCACGTTGTCCCACGTTGTCCAACGGTGTCCCACGGTGTCCAACGGTGTCCCACGTTGTCCCACGTTGTCCCATGTTGTCCCACGTTGTCCCACGTTGTCCCACGTTGTCCCACGTTGTCCAACGGTGTCCAACGGTGTCCAACGGTGTCCAACGGTGTCCCACGTTGTCCCACGTTGTCCCACGTTGTCCCACGGTGTCCAACGATGTCCAACGGTGTCCAACGATGTCCAACGGTGTCCCACGATGTCCAACGATGTCCCACGGTGTCCACCGATGTCCAACGGTGTCCAACGGTGTCCAACGGTGTCCAACGATGTCCAACGGTGTCCCACGTTGTCCCACGTTGTCCCACGTTGTCCCACGGTGTCCAACGATGTCCAACGGTGTCCAACGATGTCCAACGGTGTCCCACGATGTCCAACGATGTCCAACTATGTCCAACGGTGTCCAACGGTGTCCCACGTTGTCCCACGTTGTCCCAAGTTGTCCCACGGTGTCCTACGATGTCCAACGGTGTCCAACGATGTCCAACGGTGTCCCACGATGTCCAACGATGTCCAACGATGTCCAACGGTGTCCAACGGTGTCCCACGTTGTCCCACGTTGTCCCACGTTGTCCCACGGTGTCCAACGATGTCCAACGGTGTCCAACGATGTCCCACGTTGTCCCACGTTGTCCCACGTTGTCCCACGGTGTCCAACGATGTCCAACGGTGTCCAACGATGTCCAACGGTGTCCCACGTTGTCCCACGTTGTCCCACGTTGTCCCACGTTGTCCCACGTTGTCCCACGGTGTCCAACGGTGTCCCACGATGTCCAACGATGTCCAACGATGTCCAACGGTGTCCAACGGTGTCCCACGTTGTCCCACGTTGTCCCACGTTGTCCCACGGTGTCCAACGATGTCCAACGATGTCCAACGATGTCCAACGGTGTCCAACGGTGTCCCACGTTGTCCCACGTTGTCCCACGGTGTCCAACGATGTCCAACGGTGTCCCACGTTGTCCCACGTTGTCCCACGTTGTCCCACGTTGTCCCACGTTGTTCCATGGTTTCCCACGTTGTCCCACGTTGTCCCACGTTGTCCCACGGTGTCCAACGATGTCCAACGGTGTCCAACGGTGTCCCACGGTGTCCAACGGTGTCCCACGTTGTCCCACGTTGTCCCACGTTGTCCCACGTTGTCCCACGTTGTCCAACGGTGTCCCACGGTGTCCAACGGTGTCCCACGTTGTCCCACGTTGTCCCATGTTCTCCCACTTTGTCCCACGTTGTCCCACGTTGTCCCACGTTGTCCCACGTTGTCCCACGGTGTCCAACGGTGTCCAACGATGTCCAACGGTGTCCAACGGTGTCCCACGATGTCCACCGATGTCCAACGGTGTCCAACGGTGTCCAACGGTGTCCAACGGTGTCCAACGATGTCCAACGGTGTCCCACGTTGTCCCACGTTGTCCCACGTTGTCCCACGGTGTCCAACGATGTCCAACGGTGTCCCACGTTGTCCAACGGTGTCCAACGATGTCCAACGATGTCCAACGGTGTCCAACGGTGTCCCACGTTGTCCCACGTTGTCCCACGGTGTCCAACGGTGTCCAACGGTGTCCAACGGTGTCCAACGATGTCCAACGATGTCCAACGGTGTCCAACGGTGTCCCACGTTGTCCCACGTTGTCCCACGTTGTCCCACGTTGTCCCACGGTGTCCAACGGTGTCCAACGATGTCCAACGGTGTCCAACGGTGTCCCACGTTGTCCCACGTTGTCCCACGTTGTCCCACGATGTCCCACGTTGTCCCACGTTGTCCCACGTTGTCCCACGTTGTCCAACGGTGTCCAACGATGTCCAACGGTGTCCAACGGTGTCCCACGGTGTCCAACGGTGTCCCACGTTGTCCCACGTTGTCCCACGATGTCCAACGGTGTCCCACGTTGTCCCACGTTGTCCCACGTTGTCCCACGTTGTCCCACGTTGTCCCACATTGTCCCACGTTGTCCAACGTCGTCCAACGGTGTCCAACGATGTCCAACGATGTCCAACGGTGTCCAACGGTGTCCAACGATGTCCAACGGTGTCCAACGATGTCCAACGATGTCCAACGGTGTCCCACGATGTCCAACGGTGTTCCACGTTGTCCCACGTTGTCCCACGTTGTCCCACGTTCTCCCACGTTGTCCCACGTTGTCCCACGTTGTTCCATGGTTTCCCACGGTGTCCAACGATGTCCAACGGTGTCCGACGATGTCCCGCGTTGTCCCACGTTGTCCCACGTTGTCCCACGTTGTCCCACGTTGTCCCACGTTGTCCCACGGTGTCCAACGGTGTCCCACGTTGTCCCACGTTGTCCCACGTTGTCCCACGTTGTCCCACGTTGTCCCACGATGTCCCACGTTGTCCCACGTTGTCCCACGTTGTCCCACGTTGTCCCACGGTGTCCAACGGTGTCCAACGATGTCCAACGGTGGCCAACGATGTCCAACGGTGTCCCACGATGTCCAACGATGTCCAACGATGTCCAACGGTGTCCAACGGTGTCCCACGTTGTCCCACGTTGTCCCACGTTGTCCCACGTTGTCCCACGTTGTCCCACGATGTCCCACGTTGTCCCACGTTGTCCCACGTTGTCCCACGTTGTCCCACGTTGTCCCACGTTGTCCCACGTTGTCCCACGTTGTCCAACGGTGTCCAACGATGTCCAACGGTGTCCAACGGTGTCCCACGGTGTCCAACGGTGTCCAACGGTGTCCCACGGTGTCCAACGGTGTCCCACGTTGTCCCACGTTGTCCCACGTTGTCCCACGTTTTCCCACGATGTCCCACGTTGTCCAACGATGTCCAACGGTGTCCCACGTTGTCCCACGTTGTCCCACGTTGTCCCACGTTGTCCCACGTTGTCCAACGGTGTCCCACGGTGTCCAACGGTGTCCCACGTTGTCCCACGTTGTCCCACGTTGTCCCACGTTGTCCCACGGTGTCCAACGATGTCCAACGGTGTCCCACGTTGTCCCACGTTGTCCAACGATGTCCAACGGTGTCCCACGTTGTCCCACGTTGTCCCACGTTGTCCCACGGTGTCCAACGATGTCCAACGATGTCCAACGGTGTCCAACGATGTCCAACGGTGTCCCACGATGTCCAACGATGTCCCACGGTGTCCACCGATGTCCAACGGTGTCCAACGGTGTCCAACGGTGTCCAACGATGTCCAACGGTGTCCCACGTTGTCCCACGTTGTCCCACGTTGTCCCACGGTGTCCAACGATGTCCAACGGTGTCCAACGATGTCCAACGGTGTCCCACGATGTCCAACGATGTCCAACTATGTCCAACGGTGTCCAACGGTGTCCCACGTTGTCCCACGTTGTCCCAAGTTGTCCCACGGTGTCCTACGATGTCCAACGGTGTCCAACGATGTCCAACGGTGTCCCACGATGTCCAACGATGTCCAACGATGTCCAACGGTGTCCAACGGTGTCCCACGTTGTCCCACGTTGTCCCACGTTGTCCCACGGTGTCCAACGATGTCCAACGGTGTCCAACGATGTCCCACGTTGTCCCACGTTGTCCCACGTTGTCCCACGGTGTCCAACGATGTCCAACGGTGTCCAACGATGTCCAACGGTGTCCCACGTTGTCCCACGTTGTCCCACGTTGTCCCACGTTGTCCCACGTTGTCCCACGGTGTCCAACGGTGTCCCACGATGTCCAACGATGTCCAACGATGTCCAACGGTGTCCAACGGTGTCCCACGTTGTCCCACGTTGTCCCACGTTGTCCCACGGTGTCCAACGATGTCCAACGATGTCCAACGATGTCCAACGGTGTCCAACGGTGTCCCACGTTGTCCCACGTTGTCCCACGGTGTCCAACGATGTCCAACGGTGTCCCACGTTGTCCCACGTTGTCCCACGTTGTCCCACGTTGTCCCACGTTGTTCCATGGTTTCCCACGTTGTCCCACGTTGTCCCACGTTGTCCCACGGTGTCCAACGATGTCCAACGGTGTCCAACGGTGTCCCACGGTGTCCAACGGTGTCCCACGTTGTCCCACGTTGTCCCACGTTGTCCCACGTTGTCCCACGTTGTCCAACGGTGTCCCACGGTGTCCAACGGTGTCCCACGTTGTCCCACGTTGTCCCATGTTCTCCCACTTTGTCCCACGTTGTCCCACGTTGTCCCACGTTGTCCCACGTTGTCCCACGGTGTCCAACGGTGTCCAACGATGTCCAACGGTGTCCAACGGTGTCCCACGATGTCCACCGATGTCCAACGGTGTCCAACGGTGTCCAACGGTGTCCAACGGTGTCCAACGATGTCCAACGGTGTCCCACGTTGTCCCACGTTGTCCCACGTTGTCCCACGGTGTCCAACGATGTCCAACGGTGTCCCACGTTGTCCAACGGTGTCCAACGATGTCCAACGATGTCCAACGGTGTCCAACGGTGTCCCACGTTGTCCCACGTTGTCCCACGGTGTCCAACGGTGTCCAACGGTGTCCAACGGTGTCCAACGATGTCCAACGATGTCCAACGGTGTCCAACGGTGTCCCACGTTGTCCCACGTTGTCCCACGTTGTCCCACGTTGTCCCACGGTGTCCAACGGTGTCCAACGATGTCCAACGGTGTCCAACGGTGTCCCACGTTGTCCCACGTTGTCCCACGTTGTCCCACGATGTCCCACGTTGTCCCACGTTGTCCCACGTTGTCCCACGTTGTCCAACGGTGTCCAACGATGTCCAACGGTGTCCAACGGTGTCCCACGGTGTCCAACGGTGTCCCACGTTGTCCCACGTTGTCCCACGATGTCCAACGGTGTCCCACGTTGTCCCACGTTGTCCCACGTTGTCCCACGTTGTCCCACGTTGTCCCACATTGTCCCACGTTGTCCAACGTCGTCCAACGGTGTCCAACGATGTCCAACGATGTCCAACGGTGTCCAACGGTGTCCAACGATGTCCAACGGTGTCCAACGATGTCCAACGATGTCCAACGGTGTCCCACGATGTCCAACGGTGTTCCACGTTGTCCCACGTTGTCCCACGTTGTCCCACGTTCTCCCACGTTGTCCCACGTTGTCCCACGTTGTTCCATGGTTTCCCACGGTGTCCAACGATGTCCAACGGTGTCCGACGATGTCCCGCGTTGTCCCACGTTGTCCCACGTTGTCCCACGTTGTCCCACGTTGTCCCACGTTGTCCCACGGTGTCCAACGGTGTCCCACGTTGTCCCACGTTGTCCCACGTTGTCCCACGTTGTCCCACGTTGTCCCACGTTGTCCCACGTTGTCCCACGTTGTCCCACGTTGTCCCACGTTGTCCCACGGTGTCCAACGGTGTCCAACGATGTCCAACGGTGTCCAACGATGTCCAACGGTGTCCCACGATGTCCAACGATGTCCAACGATGTCCAACGGTGTCCAACGGTGTCCCACGTTGTCCCACGTTGTCCCACGTTGTCCCACGTTGTCCCACGTTGTCCCACGATGTCCCACGTTGTCCCACGTTGTCCCACGTTGTCCCACGTTGTCCCACGTTGTCCCACGTTGTCCCACGTTGTCCCACGTTGTCCCACGTTGTCCAACGGTGTCCAACGATGTCCAACGGTGTCCAACGGTGTCCCACGGTGTCCAACGGTGTCCAACGGTGTCCCACGGTGTCCAACGGTGTCCCACGTTGTCCCACGTTGTCCCACGTTGTCCCACGTTTTCCCACGATGTCCCACGTTGTCCAACGATGTCCAACGGTGTCCCACGTTGTCCCACGTTGTCCCACGTTGTCCCACGTTGTCCCACGTTGTCCAACGGTGTCCCACGGTGTCCAACGGTGTCCCACGTTGTCCCACGTTGTCCCACGTTGTCCCACGTTGTCCCACGGTGTCCAACGATGTCCAACGGTGTCCCACGTTGTCCCACGTTGTCCAACGATGTCCAACGGTGTCCCACGTTGTCCCACGTTGTCCCACGTTGTCCCACGGTGTCCAACGATGTCCAACGGTGTCCCACGTTGTCCCACGTTGTCCCACGTTGTCCCACGTTGTCCCACGTTGTTCCATGGTTTCCCACGTTGTCCCACGTTGTCCCACGTTGTCCCACGGTGTCCAACGATGTCCAACGGTGTCCAACGGTGTCCCACGGTGTCCAACGGTGTCCCACGTTGTCCCACGTTGTCCCACGTTGTCCCACGTTGTCCCACGTTGTCCAACGAAGTCCCACGGTGTCCAACGGTGTCCCACGTTGTCCCACGTTGTCCCACGTTGTCCCACGTTGTCCCACGTTGTCCCACGTTGTCCCACGTTGTCCCACGTTGTCCCACGGTGTCCAACGGTGTCCAACGATGTCCAACGGTGTCCAACGGTGTCCCACGATGTCCACCGATGTCCAACGGTGTCCAACGGTGTCCAACGGTGTCCCACGGTGTCCAACGATGTCCAACGGTGTCCAACGATGTCCAACGGTGTCCCACGTTGTCCCACGTTGTCCCACGTTGTCCCACGTTGTCCCACGTTGTCCCACGTTGTCCAACGAAGTCCCACGGTGTCCAACGGTGTCCCACGTTGTCCCACGTTGTCCCACGTTGTCCCACGTTGTCCCACGTTGTCCCACGTTGTCCCACGTTGTCCCACGTTGTCCCACGGTGTCCAACGGTGTCCAACGATGTCCAACGGTGTCCAACGGTGTCCCACGATGTCCACCGATGTCCAACGGTGTCCAACGGTGTCCAACGGTGTCCCACGGTGTCCAACGATGTCCAACGGTGTCCAACGATGTCCAACGGTGTCCCACGTTGTCCCACGTTGTCCCACGTTGTCCCACGGTGTCCACCGATGTCCAACGGTGTCCAACGATGTCCAACGGTGTCCCACGATGTCCAACGATGTCCAACGATGTCCAACGGTGTCCAACGGTGTCCCACGTTGTCCCACGTTGTCCCACGTTGTCCCACGGTGTCCAACGATGTCCAACGGTGTCCCACGTTGTCCAACGGTGTCGCACGGTGTCCAACGATGTCCAACGGTGTCCAACGATGTCCAACGGTGTCCCACGTTGTCCCACGTTGTCCCACGTTGTCCCACGGTGTCCAACGATGTCCAACGGTGTCCAACGATGTCCAACGGTGTCCCACGATGTCCAACGATGTCCAACGATGTCCAACGGTGTCCAACGGTGTCCCACGTTGTCCCACGTTGTCCCACGTTGTCCCACGGTGTCCAACGATGTCCAACGGTGTCCCACGTTGTCCAACGGTGTCCCACGTTGTCCCACGTTGTCCCACGTTGTCCCACGTTGTCCCACGTTGTCCCACGATGTCCCACGTTGTCCCACGTTGTCCCACGTTGTCCCACGTTGTCCCACGTTGTCCCACGTTGTCCCACGTTGTCCCACGTTGTCCCACGATGTCCAACGGTGTCCAACGGTGTCCAACGATGTCCAACGGTGTCCAACGGTGTCCCACGGTGTCCAACGGTGTCCAACGGTGTCCCACGGTGTCCAACGGTGTCCCACGTTGTCCCACGTTGTCCCACGTTGTCCCACGTTGTCCAACGATGTCCCACGGTGTCCCACGTTGTCCCACGTTGTCCCACGTTGTCCCACATTGTTCCATGGTTTCCCACGTTGTCCCACGTTGTCCCACGTTGTCCCACGGTGTCCAACGATGTCCAACGGTGTCCAACGGTGTCCAACGGTGTCCAACGGTGTCCCACGTTGTCCCACGTTGTCCCACGTTGTCCCACGTTCTCCCACGTTGTCCAACGGTGTCCCACGGTGTCCCACGGTGTCCCACGTTGTCCCACGTTGTCCCATGTTGTCCCACGTTGTCCCACGTTGTCCCACGTTGTCCCACGTTGTCCAACGGTGTCCAACGGTGTCCAACGGTGTCCAACGGTGTCCCACGTTGTCCCACGTTGTCCCACGTTGTCCCACGGTGTCCAACGATGTCCAACGGTGTCCAACGATGTCCAACGGTGTCCCACGATGTCCAACGATGTCCCACGGTGTCCACCGATGTCCAACGGTGTCCAACGGTGTCCAACGGTGTCCAACGATGTCCAACGGTGTCCCACGTTGTCCCACGTTGTCCCACGTTGTCCCACGGTGTCCAACGATGTCCAACGGTGTCCAACGATGTCCAACGGTGTCCCACGATGTCCAACGATGTCCAACTATGTCCAACGGTGTCCAACGGTGTCCCACGTTGTCCCACGTTGTCCCAAGTTGTCCCACGGTGTCCTACGATGTCCAACGGTGTCCAACGATGTCCAACGGTGTCCCACGATGTCCAACGATGTCCAACGATGTCCAACGGTGTCCAACGGTGTCCCACGTTGTCCCACGTTGTCCCACGTTGTCCCACGGTGTCCAACGATGTCCAACGGTGTCCAACGATGTCCAACGGTGTCCCACGTTGTCCCACGTTGTCCCACGTTGTCCCACGTTGTCCCACGTTGTCCCACGGTGTCCAACGGTGTCCAACGATGTCCAACGGTGTCCCACGATGTCCACCGATGTCCAACGGTGTCCCACGGTGTCCCACGTTGTCCCACGTTGTCCCACGTTGTCCCACGGTGTCCAACGATGTCCAACGGTGTCCAACGATGTCCCACGTTGTCCCACGTTGTCCCACGGTGTCCACCGATGTCCAACGGTGTCCAACGATGTCCAACGGTGTCCCACGATGTCCAACGATGTCCAACGATGTCCAACGATGTCCAACGGTGTCCCACGTTGTCCCACGTTGTCCCACGTTGTCCCACGTTGTCCCACGTTGTCCCACGTTGTCCCACGTTGTCCCACGTTGTCCCACGTTGTCCCACGATGTCCCACGTCGTCCCACGTTGTCCCACGTTGTCCCACGTTGTCCCACGTTGTCCCACGTTGTCCCACGTTGTCCCACGTTGTCCCACGTTGTCCCACGTTGTCCCACGTTGTCCCACGTTGTCCCACGGTGTCCAACGGTGTCCAACGGTGTCCAACGGTGTCCAACGATGTCCAACGATGTCCAACGGTGTCCAACGGTGTCCCACGTTGTCCCACGTTGTCCCACGGTGTCCAACGATGTCCAACGGTGTCCCACGTTGTCCCACGTTGTCCCACGTTGTCCCACGTTGTCCCACGTTGTTCCATGGTTTCCCACGTTGTCCCACGTTGTCCCACGTTGTCCCACGGTGTCCAACGATGTCCAACGGTGTCCAACGGTGTCCCACGGTGTCCAACGGTGTCCCACGTTGTCCCACGTTGTCCCACGTTGTCCCACGTTGTCCCACGTTGTCCAACGGTGTCCAACGGTGTCCCACGTTGTCCCACGTTGTCCCACGTTGTCCCACGTTGTCCCACGGTGTCCAACGGTGTCCAACGATTTCCAACGGTGTCCAACGGTGTCCCACGTTGTCCCACGTTGTCCCACGTTGTCCCACGATGTCCCACGTTGTCCCACGTTGTCCCACGTTGTCCCACGTTGTCCAACGGTGTCCAGCGATGTCCAACGGTGTCCAACGGTGTCCCACGGTGTCCAACGGTGTCCCACGTTGTCCCACGTTGTCCCACGTTGTCCCACGTTGTCCCACGTTGTCCCACGTTGTCCCACGTTGTCCCACGTTGTCCCACGGTGTCCAACGGTGTCCCACGATGTCCAACGGTGTCCCACGTTGTCCCACGTTGTCCCACGTTGTCCCACGTTGTCCCACATTGTCCCACGTTGTCCAACGTCGTCCAACGGTGTCCAACGATGTCCAACGATGTCCAACGGTGTCCAACGGTGTCCAACGATGTCCAACGGTGTCCAACGATGTCCAACGATGTCCAACGGTGTCCCACGATGTCCAACGGTGTTCCACGTTGTCCCACGTTGTCCCACGTTGTCCCACGTTCTCCCACGTTGTCCCACGTTGTCCCACGTTGTTCCATGGTTTCCCACGGTGTCCAACGATGTCCAACGGTGTCCGACGATGTCCCGCGTTGTCCCACGTTGTCCCACGTTGTCCCACGTTGTCCCACGTTGTCCCACGTTGTCCCACGGTGTCCAACGGTGTCCCACGTTGTCCCACGTTGTCCCACGTTGTCCCACGTTGTCCCACGTTGTCCCACGTTGTCCCACGTTGTCCCACGTTGTCCCACGTTGTCCCACGTTGTCCCACGGTGTCCAACGGTGTCCAACGATGTCCAACGGTGTCCAACGATGTCCAACGGTGTCCCACGATGTCCAACGATGTCCAACGATGTCCAACGGTGTCCAACGGTGTCCCACGTTGTCCCACGTTGTCCCACGTTGTCCCACGGTGTCCAACGATGTCCAACGGTGTCCCACGTTGTCCAACGGTGTCCCACGTTGTCCCACGTTGTCCCACGTTGTCCCACGTTGTCCCACGTTGTCCCACGATGTCCCACGTTGTCCCACGTTGTCCCACGTTGTCCCACGTTGTCCCACGTTGTCCCACGTTGTCCCACGTTGTCCCACGTTGTCCCACGTTGTCCCACGATGTCCAACGGTGTCCAACGGTGTCCAACGATGTCCAACGGTGTCCAACGGTGTCCCACGGTGTCCAACGGTGTCCAACGGTGTCCCACGGTGTCCAACGGTGTCCCACGTTGTCCCACGTTGTCCCACGTTGTCCCACGTTTTCCCACGATGTCCCACGTTGTCCAACGATGTCCAACGGTGTCCCACGTTGTCCCACGTCGTCCTACGTTGTCCCACGTTGTCCCACGTTGTCCCACGTTGTCCCACGTTGTCCCACGTTGTCCCACGTTGTCCCACGGTGTCCAACGGTGTCCAACGGTGTCCAACGGTGTCCCACGTTGTCCCACGTTGTCCCACGTTGTCCCACGTTGTCCCACGTTGTCCCACGTTGTCCCACGTTGTCCAACGGTGTCCCACGGTGTCCAACGGTGTCCCACGTTGTCCCACGTTGTCCCACGTTGTCCCACGTTGTCCCACGGTGTCCAACGGTGTCCCACGTTGTCCCACGTTGTCCCACGTTGTCCCACGATGTCCAACGGTGTCCAACGGTGTCCAACGATGTCCAACGGTGTCCAACGGTGTCCCACGGTGTCCAACGGTGTCCAACGGTGTCCCACGTTGTCCCACGTTGTCCAACGGTGTCCCACGGTGTCCAACGGTGTCCCACGTTGTCCCACGTTGTTCCATGGTTTCCCACGTTGTCCCACGTTGTCCCACGTTGTTCCATGGTTTCCCACGTTGTCCCACGTTGTCCCACGTTGTCCCACGGTGTCCAACGGTGTCCCACGTTGTCCCACGTTGTCCCACGGTGTCCAACGGTGTCCAACGATGTCCAACGGTGTCCAACGGTGTCCCACGATGTCCACCGATGTCCAACGGTGTCCAACGGTGTCCAACGGTGTCCCACGGTGTCCAACGATGTCCAACGGTGTCCAACGATGTCCAACGGTGTCCCACGTTGTCCCACGTTGTCCCACGTTGTCCCACGGTGTCCCACGGTGTCCAACGATGTCCAACGGTGTCCAACGGTGTCCCACGGTGTCCCACGGTGTCCAACGATGTCCAACGGTGTCCCACGTTGTCCCACGTTGTCCCACGTTGTCCCACGTTGTCCCACGTTGTCCCACGTTGTCCCACGTTGTCCCACGTTGTCCCACGGTGTCCAACGATGTCCAACGGTGTCCAACGGTGTCCCACGGTGTCCCACGTTGTCCCACGTTGTCCCACGTTGTCCCACGTTGTCCCACGTTGTCCCACGATGTCCCACGTTGTCCAACGATGTCCCACGGTGTCCAACGATGTCCAACGGTGTCCAACGATGTCCAACGGTGTCCCACGTTGTCCCACGTTGTCCCACGTTGTCCCACGGTGTCCAACGGTGTCCAACGATGTCCAACGGTGTCCAACGGTGTCCCACGATGTCCACCGATGTCCAACGGTGTCCAACGGTGTCCAACGGTGTCCCACGGTGTCCAACGATGTCCAACGGTGTCCAACGATGTCCAACGGTGTCCCACGTTGTCCCACGTTGTCCCACGTTGTCCCACGGTGTCCAACGATGTCCAACGGTGTCCCACGTTGTCCCACGTTGTCCCACGGTGTCCAACGATGTCCAACGGTGTCCAACGGTGTCCCACGGTGTCCAACGGTGTCCCACGTTGTCCCACGTTGTCCCACGTTGTCCCACGTTGTCCCACGTTGTCCCACGTTGTCCCACGGTGTCCAACGGTGTCCAACGATGTCCAACGGTGTCCAACGGTGTCCCACGATGTCCACCGATGTCCAACGGTGTCCAACGGTGTCCAACGGTGTCCCACGTTGTCCCACGTTGTCCCACGGTGTCCAACGATGTCCAACGGTGTCCAACGGTGTCCCACGGTGTCCAACGTTGTCCCACGTTGTCCCACGTTGTCCCACGTTGTCCCACGTTGTCCCACGTTGTCCCACGTTGTCCCACGGTGTCCAACGGTGTCCAACGATGTCCAACGGTGTCCAACGGTGTCCCACGGTGTCCAACGGTGTCCCACGTTGTCCCACGTTGTTCATGGTTTCCCACGTTGTCCCACGTTGTCCCACGTTGTTCCATGGTTTCCCACGTTGTCCCACGTTGTCCCACGTTGTCCCACGGTGTCCAACGGTGTCCCACGTTGTCCCACGTTGTCCCACGTTGTCCCACGTTGTCCCACGTTGTCCCACGTTGTCCCACGGTGTCCAACGGTGTCCAACGATGTCCAACGGTGTCCAACGGTGTCCCACGATGTCCACCGATGTCCAACGGTGTCCAACGGTGTCCAACGGTGTCCCACGGTGTCCAACGATGTCCAACGGTGTCCAACGATGTCCAACGGTGTCCCACGTTGTCCCACGTTGTCCCACGTTGTCCCACGTTGTCCCACGTTGTCCCACGGTGTCCAGCGGTGTCCAACGATGTCCAACGGTGTCCAACGGTGTCCCACGATGTCCACCGATGTCCAACGGTGTCCAACGGTGTCCAACGGTGTCCAACGGTGTCCAACGGTGTCCAACGGTGTCCAACGATGTCCAACGATGTCCAACGATGTCCAACGGTGTCCCACGTTGTCCCACGTTGTCCCACGTTGTCCCACGTTGTCCCACGTTGTCCCACGTTGTCCCACGTTGTCCCACGTTGTCCCACGGTGTCCCACGGTGTCCAACGATGTCCAACGGTGTCCAACGGTGTCCCACGGTGTCCCACGGTGTCCAACGATGTCCAACGGTGTCCCACGTTGTCCCACGTTGTCCCACGTTGTCCCACGTTGTCCCACGTTGTCCCACGTTGTCCCACGTTGTCCCACGTTGTCCCACGGTGTCCAACGATGTCCAACGGTGTCCAACGGTGTCCCACGGTGTCCCACGTTGTCCCACGTTGTCCCACGTTGTCCCACGTTGTCCCACGTTGTCCCACGTTGTCCCACGATGTCCCACGTTGTCCAACGATGTCCCACGGTGTCCAACGATGTCCAACGGTGTCCAACGATGTCCAACGGTGTCCCACGTTGTCCCACGTTGTCCCACGTTGTCCCACGGTGTCCAACGGTGTCCAACGATGTCCAACGGTGTCCAACGGTGTCCCACGATGTCCACCGATGTCCAACGGTGTCCAACGGTGTCCAACGGTGTCCCACGGTGTCCAACGATGTCCAACGGTGTCCAACGATGTCCAACGGTGTCCCACGTTGTCCCACGTTGTCCCACGTTGTCCCACGGTGTCCAACGATGTCCAACGGTGTCCCACGTTGTCCCACGTTGTCCCACGGTGTCCAACGATGTCCAACGGTGTCCAACGGTGTCCCACGGTGTCCAACGGTGTCCCACGTTGTCCCACGTTGTCCCACGTTGTCCCACGTTGTCCCACGTTGTCCCACGTTGTCCCACGGTGTCCAACGGTGTCCAACGATGTCCAACGGTGTCCAACGGTGTCCCACGATGTCCACCGATGTCCAACGGTGTCCAACGGTGTCCAACGGTGTCCCACGGTGTCCAACGATGTCCAACGGTGTCCAACGATGTCCAACGGTGTCCCACGTTGTCCCACGTTGTCCCACGTTGTCCCACGGTGTCCAACGGTGTCCCACGTTGTCCCACGTTGTCCCACGTTGTCCCACGTTGTCCCACGTTGTCCCACGTTGTCCCACGTTGTCCCACGTTGTCCCACGTTGTCCCACGATGTCCCACGTTGTCCAACGATGTCCAACGGTGTCCCACGTTGTCCCACGTTGTCCTACGTTGTCCCACGTTGTCCCACGTTGTCCCACGTTGTCCCACGTTGTCCCACGTTGTCCCACGTTGTCCCACGTTGTCCCACGGTGTCCAACGGTGTCCCACGTTGTCCCACGTAGTCCCACGTTGTCCCACGGTGTCCAACGATGTCCAACGGTGTCCCACGTTGTCCAACGGTGTCCCACGTTGTCCCACGTTGTCCCACGTTGTCCCACGTTGTCCAACGATGTCCAACGGTGTCCAACGGTGTCCCACGATGTCCACCGATGTCCAACGGTGTCCAACAGTGTCACACGTTGTCCCACGTTGTCCCACGTTGTCCCACGTTGTCCCACGTTGTCCCACGTTGTCCCACGTTGTCCCACGTTGTCCCACGTTGTCCCACGTTGTCCCACGATGTCCCACGTTGTCCAACGATGTCCAACGGTGTCCCACGTTGTCCCACGTTGTCCTACGTTGTCCCACGTTGTCCCACGTTGTCCCACGTTGTCCCACGTTGTCCCACGTTGTCCCACGTTGTCCCACGTTGTCCCACGGTGTCCAACGGTGTCCCACGTTGTCCCACGTAGTCCCACGTTGTCCAACGATGTCCAACGGTGTCCCACGTTGTCCAACGGTGTCCCACGTTGTCCCACGTTGTCACACGTTGTCCCACGTTGTCCCACGTTGTCCCACGGTGTCCAACGGTGTCCAACGATGTCCAACGGTGTCCAACGGTGTCCCACGATGTCCACCGATGTCCAACGGTGTCCAACAGTGTCCAACGGTGTCCCACGGTGTCCAACGATGTCCAACGGTGTCCAACGATGTCCAACGGTGTCCCACGTTGTCCCACGTTGTCCCACGTTGTCCCACGGTGTCCAACGATGTCCAACGGTGTCCAACGATGTCCAACGGTGTCCAACGATGTCCAACGGTGTCCCACGATGTCCAACGATGTCCAACGATGTCCAACGGTGTCCAACGGTGTCCCACGTTGTCCCACGTTGTCCCACGTTGTCCCACGGTGTCCAACGATGTCCAACGGTGTCCCACGTTGTCCAACGGTGTCCCACGTTGTCCCACGTTGTCCCACGTTGTCCCACGTTGTCCCACGTTGTCCCACGATGTCCCACGTTGTCCCACGTTGTCCCACGTTGTCCCACGTTGTCCCACGTTGTCCCACGTTGTCCCACGTTGTCCCACGTTGTCCCACGTTGTCCCACGATGTCCAACGGTGTCCAACGGTGTCCAACGATGTCCAACGGTGTCCAACGGTGTCCAACGGTGTCCCACGGTGTCCAACGGTGTCCCACGTTGTCCCACGTTGTCCAACGGTGTCCAACGGTGTCCAACGATGTCCAACGATGTCCAACGGTGTCCAACGGTGTCCCACGTTGTCCCACGTTGTCCCACGGTGTCCAACGATGTCCAACGGTGTCCCACGTTGTCCCACGTTGTCCCACGTTGTCCCACGTTGTCCGACGTTGTTCCATGGTTTCCCACGTTGTCCCACGTTGTCCCACGTTGTCCCACGGTGTCCAACGATGTCCAACGGTGTCCAACGGTGTCCCACGGTGTCCAACGGTGTCCCACGTTGTCCCACGTTGTCCCACGTTGTCCCACGTTGTCCCACGTTGTCCCACGTTGTCCCACGGTGTCCAACGGTGTCCAACGATGTCCAACGGTGTCCAACGGTGTCCCACGATGTCCACCGATGTCCAACGGTGTCCAACGGTGTCCAACGGTGTCCAACGGTGTCCAACGATGTCCAACGATGTCCAACGATGTCCAACGGTGTCCCACGTTGTCCCACGTTGTCCCACGTTGTCCCACGGTGTCCAACGGTGTCCCACGTTGTCCCACGTTGTCCCACGTTGTCCCACGGTGTCCAACGGTGTCCCACGTTGTCCCACGTTGTCCCACGTTGTCCCACGTTGTCCCACGTTGTCCCACGTTGTCCCACGTTGTCCCACGTTGTCCCACGATGTCCCACGTTGTCCCACGTTGTCCTACGTTGTCCCACGTTGTCCCACGTTGTCCCACGTTGTCCCACGTTGTCCCACGTTGTCCCACGGTGTCCAACGGTGTCCCACGTTGTCCCACGTTGTCCCACGGTGTCCCACGTTGTCCCACGGTGTCCAACGGTGTCCAACGATGTCCAACGGTGTCCAACGGTGTCCCACGATGTCCACCGATGTCCAACGATGTCCACCGATGTCCAACGGTGTCCAACGGTGTCCAACGGTGTCCCACGGTGTCCAACGATGTCCAACGGTGTCCAACGATGTCCAACGGTGTCCCACGTTGTCCCACGTTGTCCCACGTTGTCCCACGGTGTCCAACGATGTCCAACGGTGTCCCACGTTGTCCCACGTTGTCCCACGGTGTCCAACGATGTCCAACGGTGTCCAACGGTGTCCCACGGTGTCCAACGGTGTCCCACGTTGTCCCACGTTGTCCCACGTTGTCCCACGTTGTCCCACGTTGTCCCACGTTGTCCCACGGTGTCCAACGGTGTCCAACGATGTCCAACGGTGTCCAACGGTGTCCCACGATGTCCCGCGTTGTCCCACGTTGTCCCACGTTGTCCCACGTTGTCCCACGTTGTCCCACGTTGTCCCACGGTGTCCAACGGTGTCCCACGTTGTCCCACGTTGTCCCACGTTGTCCCACGTTGTCCCACGTTGTCCCACGTTGTCCCACGTTGTCCCACGTTGTCCCACGTTGTCCCACGTTGTCCCACGGTGTCCAACGGTGTCCAACGATGTCCAACGGTGTCCAACGATGTCCAACGGTGTCCCACGATGTCCAACGATGTCCAACGATGTCCAACGGTGTCCAACGGTGTCCCACGTTGTCCCACGTTGTCCCACGTTGTCCCACGGTGTCCAACGATGTCCAACGGTGTCCCACGTTGTCCAACGGTGTCCCACGTTGTCCCACGTTGTCCCACGTTGTCCCACGTTGTCCCACGTTGTCCCACGATGTCCCACGTTGTCCCACGTTGTCCCACGTTGTCCCACGTTGTCCCACGTTGTCCCACGTTGTCCCACGTTGTCCCACGTTGTCCCACGATGTCCAACGGTGTCCAACGGTGTCCAACGATGTCCAACGGTGTCCAACGGTGTCCCACGGTGTCCAACGGTGTCCAACGGTGTCCCACGGTGTCCAACGGTGTCCCACGTTGTCCCACGTTGTCCCACGTTGTCCCACGTTTTCCCACGATGTCCCACGTTGTCCAACGATGTCCAACGGTGTCCCACGTTGTCCCACGTCGTCCTACGTTGTCCCACGTTGTCCCACGTTGTCCCACGTTGTCCCACGTTGTCCCACGTTGTCCCACGTTGTCCCACGGTGTCCAACGGTGTCCAACGGTGTCCAACGGTGTCCCACGTTGTCCCACGTTGTCCCACGTTGTCCCACGTTGTCCCACGTTGTCCCACGTTGTCCCACGTTGTCCAACGGTGTCCCACGGTGTCCAACGGTGTCCCACGTTGTCCCACGTTGTCCCACGTTGTCCCACGTTGTCCCACGGTGTCCAACGGTGTCCCACGTTGTCCCACGTTGTCCCACGTTGTCCCACGATGTCCAACGGTGTCCAACGGTGTCCAACGATGTCCAACGGTGTCCAACGGTGTCCCACGGTGTCCAACGGTGTCCAACGGTGTCCCACGTTGTCCCACGTTGTCCAACGGTGTCCCACGGTGTCCAACGGTGTCCCACGTTGTCCCACGTTGTTCCATGGTTTCCCACGTTGTCCCACGTTGTCCCACGTTGTTCCATGGTTTCCCACGTTGTCCCACGTTGTCCCACGTTGTCCCACGGTGTCCAACGGTGTCCCACGTTGTCCCACGTTGTCCCACGGTGTCCAACGGTGTCCAACGATGTCCAACGGTGTCCAACGGTGTCCCACGATGTCCACCGATGTCCAACGGTGTCCAACGGTGTCCAACGGTGTCCCACGGTGTCCAACGATGTCCAACGGTGTCCAACGATGTCCAACGGTGTCCCACGTTGTCCCACGTTGTCCCACGTTGTCCCACGGTGTCCCACGGTGTCCAACGATGTCCAACGGTGTCCAACGGTGTCCCACGGTGTCCCACGGTGTCCAACGATGTCCAACGGTGTCCCACGTTGTCCCACGTTGTCCCACGTTGTCCCACGTTGTCCCACGTTGTCCCACGTTGTCCCACGTTGTCCCACGTTGTCCCACGGTGTCCAACGATGTCCAACGGTGTCCAACGGTGTCCCACGGTGTCCCACGTTGTCCCACGTTGTCCCACGTTGTCCCACGTTGTCCCACGTTGTCCCACGATGTCCCACGTTGTCCAACGATGTCCCACGGTGTCCAACGATGTCCAACGGTGTCCAACGATGTCCAACGGTGTCCCACGTTGTCCCACGTTGTCCCACGTTGTCCCACGGTGTCCAACGGTGTCCAACGATGTCCAACGGTGTCCAACGGTGTCCCACGATGTCCACCGATGTCCAACGGTGTCCAACGGTGTCCAACGGTGTCCCACGGTGTCCAACGATGTCCAACGGTGTCCAACGATGTCCAACGGTGTCCCACGTTGTCCCACGTTGTCCCACGTTGTCCCACGGTGTCCAACGATGTCCAACGGTGTCCCACGTTGTCCCACGTTGTCCCACGGTGTCCAACGATGTCCAACGGTGTCCAACGGTGTCCCACGGTGTCCAACGGTGTCCCACGTTGTCCCACGTTGTCCCACGTTGTCCCACGTTGTCCCACGTTGTCCCACGTTGTCCCACGGTGTCCAACGGTGTCCAACGATGTCCAACGGTGTCCAACGGTGTCCCACGATGTCCACCGATGTCCAACGGTGTCCAACGGTGTCCAACGGTGTCCCACGTTGTCCCACGTTGTCCCACGGTGTCCAACGATGTCCAACGGTGTCCAACGGTGTCCCACGGTGTCCAACGTTGTCCCACGTTGTCCCACGTTGTCCCACGTTGTCCCACGTTGTCCCACGTTGTCCCACGTTGTCCCACGGTGTCCAACGGTGTCCAACGATGTCCAACGGTGTCCAACGGTGTCCCACGGTGTCCAACGGTGTCCCACGTTGTCCCACGTTGTTCATGGTTTCCCACGTTGTCCCACGTTGTCCCACGTTGTTCCATGGTTTCCCACGTTGTCCCACGTTGTCCCACGTTGTCCCACGGTGTCCAACGGTGTCCCACGTTGTCCCACGTTGTCCCACGTTGTCCCACGTTGTCCCACGTTGTCCCACGTTGTCCCACGGTGTCCAACGGTGTCCAACGATGTCCAACGGTGTCCAACGGTGTCCCACGATGTCCACCGATGTCCAACGGTGTCCAACGGTGTCCAACGGTGTCCCACGGTGTCCAACGATGTCCAACGGTGTCCAACGATGTCCAACGGTGTCCCACGTTGTCCCACGTTGTCCCACGTTGTCCCACGTTGTCCCACGTTGTCCCACGGTGTCCAGCGGTGTCCAACGATGTCCAACGGTGTCCAACGGTGTCCCACGATGTCCACCGATGTCCAACGGTGTCCAACGGTGTCCAACGGTGTCCAACGGTGTCCAACGGTGTCCAACGGTGTCCAACGATGTCCAACGATGTCCAACGATGTCCAACGGTGTCCCACGTTGTCCCACGTTGTCCCACGTTGTCCCACGTTGTCCCACGTTGTCCCACGTTGTCCCACGTTGTCCCACGTTGTCCCACGTTGTCCCACGTTGTCCCACGGTGTCCCACGGTGTCCAACGATGTCCAACGGTGTCCAACGGTGTCCCACGGTGTCCCACGGTGTCCAACGATGTCCAACGGTGTCCCACGTTGTCCCACGTTGTCCCACGTTGTCCCACGTTGTCCCACGTTGTCCCACGTTGTCCCACGTTGTCCCACGTTGTCCCACGGTGTCCAACGATGTCCAACGGTGTCCAACGGTGTCCCACGGTGTCCCACGTTGTCCCACGTTGTCCCACGTTGTCCCACGTTGTCCCACGTTGTCCCACGTTGTCCCACGATGTCCCACGTTGTCCAACGATGTCCCACGGTGTCCAACGATGTCCAACGGTGTCCAACGATGTCCAACGGTGTCCCACGTTGTCCCACGTTGTCCCACGTTGTCCCACGGTGTCCAACGGTGTCCAACGATGTCCAACGGTGTCCAACGGTGTCCCACGATGTCCACCGATGTCCAACGGTGTCCAACGGTGTCCAACGGTGTCCCACGGTGTCCAACGATGTCCAACGGTGTCCAACGATGTCCAACGGTGTCCCACGTTGTCCCACGTTGTCCCACGTTGTCCCACGGTGTCCAACGATGTCCAACGGTGTCCCACGTTGTCCCACGTTGTCCCACGGTGTCCAACGATGTCCAACGGTGTCCAACGGTGTCCCACGGTGTCCAACGGTGTCCCACGTTGTCCCACGTTGTCCCACGTTGTCCCACGTTGTCCCACGTTGTCCCACGTTGTCCCACGGTGTCCAACGGTGTCCAACGATGTCCAACGGTGTCCAACGGTGTCCCACGATGTCCACCGATGTCCAACGGTGTCCAACGGTGTCCAACGGTGTCCCACGGTGTCCAACGATGTCCAACGGTGTCCAACGATGTCCAACGGTGTCCCACGTTGTCCCACGTTGTCCCACGTTGTCCCACGTTGTCCCACGTTGTCCCACGTTGTCCCACGTTGTCCCACGATGTCCCACGTTGTCCAACGATGTCCAACGGTGTCCCACGTTGTCCCACGTTGTCCTACGTTGTCCCACGTTGTCCCACGTTGTCCCACGTTGTCCCACGTTGTCCCACGTTGTCCCACGTTGTCCCACGTTGTCCCACGGTGTCCAACGGTGTCCCACGTTGTCCCACGTAGTCCCACGTTGTCCCACGGTGTCCAACGATGTCCAACGGTGTCCCACGTTGTCCAACGGTGTCCCACGTTGTCCCACGTTGTCCCACGTTGTCCCACGTTGTCCAACGATGTCCAACGGTGTCCAACGGTGTCCCACGATGTCCACCGATGTCCAACGGTGTCCAACAGTGTCACACGTTGTCCCACGTTGTCCCACGTTGTCCCACGGTGTCCAACGGTGTCCAACGATGTCCAACGGTGTCCAACGGTGTCCCACGATGTCCACCGATGTCCAACGGTGTCCAACGGTGTCCAACGGTGTCCCACGGTGTCCAACGATGTCCAACGGTGTCCAACGATGTCCAACGGTGTCCCACGTTGTCCCACGTTGTCCCACGTTGTCCCACGGTGTCCAACGATGTCCAACGGTGTCCAACGATGTCCAACGGTGTCCAACGATGTCCAACGGTGTCCCACGATGTCCAACGATGTCCAACGATGTCCAACGGTGTCCAACGGTGTCCCACGTTGTCCCACGTTGTCCCACGTTGTCCCACGGTGTCCAACGATGTCCAACGGTGTCCCACGTTGTCCAACGGTGTCCCACGTTGTCCCACGTTGTCCCACGTTGTCCCACGTTGTCCCACGTTGTCCCACGATGTCCCACGTTGTCCCACGTTGTCCCACGTTGTCCCACGTTGTCCCACGTTGTCCCACGTTGTCCCACGTTGTCCCACGTTGTCCCACGTTGTCCCACGATGTCCAACGGTGTCCAACGGTGTCCAACGATGTCCAACGGTGTCCAACGGTGTCCAACGGTGTCCCACGGTGTCCAACGGTGTCCCACGTTGTCCCACGTTGTCCAACGGTGTCCAACGGTGTCCAACGATGTCCAACGATGTCCAACGGTGTCCAACGGTGTCCCACGTTGTCCCACGTTGTCCCACGGTGTCCAACGATGTCCAACGGTGTCCCACGTTGTCCCACGTTGTCCCACGTTGTCCCACGTTGTCCGACGTTGTTCCATGGTTTCCCACGTTGTCCCACGTTGTCCCACGTTGTCCCACGGTGTCCAACGATGTCCAACGGTGTCCAACGGTGTCCCACGGTGTCCAACGGTGTCCCACGTTGTCCCACGTTGTCCCACGTTGTCCCACGTTGTCCCACGTTGTCCCACGTTGTCCCACGGTGTCCAACGGTGTCCAACGATGTCCAACGGTGTCCAACGGTGTCCCACGATGTCCACCGATGTCCAACGGTGTCCAACGGTGTCCAACGGTGTCCAACGGTGTCCAACGATGTCCAACGATGTCCAACGATGTCCAACGGTGTCCCACGTTGTCCCACGTTGTCCCACGTTGTCCCACGATGTCCCACGTTGTCCCACGTTGTCCCACGTTGTCCCACGTTGTCCCACGTTGTCCCACGTTGTCCCACGTTGTCCCACGTTGTCCCACGTTGTCCCACGTTGTCCCACGTTGTCCCACGTTGTCCCACGGTGTCCAACGGTGTCCAACGGTGTCCAACGGTGTCCAACGATGTCCAACGATGTCCAACGGTGTCCAACGGTGTCCCACATTGTCCCACGTTGTCCCACGGTGTCCAACGATGTCCAACGGTGTCCCACGTTGTCCCACGTTGTCCCACGTTGTCCCACGTTGTCCCACGTTGTCCCACGTTGTCCCACGTTGTCCCACGTTGTCCAACGGTGTCCCACGTTGTCCCACGTTGTCCCACGTTGTCCCACGTTGTCCCACGTTGTCCAACGGTGTCCGACGGTGTCCAACGGTGTCCCACGTTGTCCCACGTTGTCCCACGTTGTACCACGTTGTCCCACGTTGTCCCACGTTGTCCCACGTTGTCCCACGGTGTCCAACGGTGTCCAACGATGTCCAACGGTGTCCAACGGTGTCCCACGATGTCCACCGATGTGCAACGGTGTCCAACGGTGTCCAACGGTGTCCAACGGTGTCCAACGATGTCCAACGATGTCCAACGATGTCCAACGGTGTCCAACGGTGTCCAACGGTGTCCAACGGTGTCCAACGATGTCCAACGATGTCCAACGATGTCCAACGGTGTCCCACGTTGTCCCACGTTGTCCCACGTTGTCCCACGGTGTCCAACGGTGTCCCACGTTGTCCCACGTTGTCCCACGTTGTCCCACGGTGTCCAACGGTGTCCCACGTTGTCCCACGTTGTCCCACGTTGTCCCACGTTGTCCCACGTTGTCCCACGTTGTCCCACGTTGTCCCACGTTGTCCCACGATGTCCCACGTTGTCCCACGTTGTCCTACGTTGTCCCACGTTGTCCCACGTTGTCCCACGTTGTCCCACGTTGTCCCACGTTGTCCCACGGTGTCCAACGGTGTCCCACGTTGTCCCACGTTGTCCCACGGTGTCCCACGTTGTCCCACGGTGTCCAACGGTGTCCAACGATGTCCAACGGTGTCCAACGGTGTCCCACGATGTCCACCGATGTCCAACGATGTCCACCGATGTCCAACGGTGTCCAACGGTGTCCAACGGTGTCCCACGGTGTCCAACGATGTCCAACGGTGTCCAACGATGTCCAACGGTGTCCCACGTTGTCCCACGTTGTCCCACGTTGTCCCACGGTGTCCAACGATGTCCAACGGTGTCCCACGTTGTCCCACGTTGTCCCACGGTGTCCAACGATGTCCAACGGTGTCCAACGGTGTCCCACGGTGTCCAACGGTGTCCCACGTTGTCCCACGTTGTCCCACGTTGTCCCACGTTGTCCCACGTTGTCCCACGTTGTCCCACGGTGTCCAACGGTGTCCAACGATGTCCAACGGTGTCCAACGGTGTCCCACGATGTCCACCGATGTCCAACGGTGTCCAACGGTGTCCAACGGTGTCCCACGGTGTCCAACGATGTCCAACGGTGTCCAACGATGTCCAACGGTGTCCCACGTTGTCCCACGTTGTCCCACGTTGTCCCACGGTGTCCAACGGTGTCCCACGTTGTCCCACGGTGTCCAACGATGTCCAACGGTGTCCAACGTTGTCCCACGGTGTCCCACGTTGTCCCACGTTGTCCCACGTTGTCCCACGTTGTCCCACGTTGTCCCACGTTGTCGCACGTTGTCCCACGTTGTCCCACGTTGTCCCACGTTGTCCCACGTTGTCCCACGTTGTCCCACGTTGTCCCACGGTGTCCAACGGTGTCCAACGGTGTCCAACGGTGTCCAACGATGTCCAACGGTGTCCAACGGTGTCCCACGGTGTCCAACGGTGTCCAACGGTGTCCCACGGTGTCCAACGGTGTCCCACGTTGTCCCACGTTGTCCCACGTTGTCCCACGATGTCCCACGTTGTCCAACGATGTCCAACGGTGTCCCACGTTGTCCCACGTTGTCCTACGTTGTCCCACGTTGTCCCACGTTGTCCCACGTTGTCCCACGTTGTCCCACGGTGTCCAACGGTGTCCAAAGATGTCCAACGGTGTCCAACGGTGTCCCACGTTGTCCCACGTTGTCCCACGGTGTCCAACGATGTCCAACGGTGTCCCACGTTGTCCCACGTTGTCCCACGTTGTCCCACGTTGTCCCACGTTGTTCCATGGTTTCCCACGTTGTCCCACGTTGTCCCACGGTGTCCAACGATGTCCAACGGTGTCCAACGGTGTCCCACGGTGTCCAACGGTGTCCAACGGTGTCCAACGGTGTCCAACGATGTCCAACGGTGTCCCACGATGTCCAACGATGTCCAACGATGTCCAACGATGTCCAACGGTGTCCAACGGTGTCCCACGATGTCCAACGGTGTCCAACGATGTCCAACGGTGTCCAACGGTGTCCAACGATGTCCAACGATGTCCAACGGTGTCCAACGATGTCCAACGGTGTCCCACGATGTCCAACGATGTCCAACGGTGTCCCACGTTGTCCCACGTTGTCCCACGTTGTCCCACGTTGTCCCACGTTGTCCCACGTTGTCCCACGTTGTCCCACGTTGTCCAACGATGTCCAACGATGTCCAACGGTGTCCAACGGTGTCCCACGTTGTCCCACGTTGTCCCACGTTGTCCCACGGTGTCCAACGATGTCCAACGGTGTCCCACGTTGTCCCACGTTGTCCCACGTTGTCCCACGTTGTCCCACGTTGTCCCACGTTGTCCCACGTTGTTCCATGGTTTCCCACGTTGTCCCACGTTGTCCCACGGTGTCCCACGGTGTCCAACGATGTCCAACGGTGTCCAACGGTGTCCCACGGTGTCCAACGGTGTCCAACGATGTCCAACGGTGTCCAACGGTGTCCAACGGTGTCCCACGGTGTCCAACGGTGTCCCACGTTGTCCCACGGTGTCCAACGATGTCCAACGGTGTCCCACGTTGTCCCACGTTGTCCCACGTTGTCCCACGTTGTTCCATGGTTTCCCACGTTATCCCACGTTGTCCCACGTTGTCCCACGGTGTCCAACGATGTCCAACGGTGTCCAACGGTGTCCCACGGTGTCCCACGTTGTCCCACGTTGTCCCACGTTGTCCCACGTTGTCCCACGTTGTCCCACGTTGTCCCACGTTGTCCCACGTTGTCCCACGTTGTCCCACGTTGTCCCACGGTGTCCAACGGTGTCCAACGGTGTCCAACGGTGTCCAACGATGTCCAACGATGTCCAACGGTGTCCAACGGTGTCCCACGTTGTCCCACGTTGTCCCACGGTGTCCAACGATGTCCAACGGTGTCCCACGTTGTCCCACGTTGTCCCACGTTGTCCCACGTTGTCCCACGTTGTCCCACGTTGTCCCACGTTGTCCCACGTTGTCCAACGGTGTCCCACGTTGTCCCACGTTGTCCCACGTTGTCCCACGTTGACCCACGTTGTCCAACGGTGTCCCACGGTGTCCAACGGTGTCCCACGTTGTCCCACGTTGTCCCACGTTGTCCCACGTTGTCCCACGGTGTCCAACGATGTCCAACGGTGTCCCACGTTGTCCCACGTTGTCCCACGTTGTCCCACGTTGTTCCATGGTTTCCCACGTTGTCCCACGTTGTCCCACGTTGTCCCACGGTGTCCCACGTTGTCCAACGATGTCCCACGGTGTCCAACGATGTCCAACGGTGTCCCACGTTGTCCCACGTTGTCCCACGTTGTCCCACGTTGTCCCACGTTGTCCCACGGTGTCCAACGATGTCCAACGGTGTCCCACGTTGTCCCACGTTGTCCCACGTTGTCCCACGTTGTCCCACGTTGTTCCATGGTTTCCCACGTTGTCCCACGTTGTCCCACGGTGTCCAACGATGTCCAACGGTGTCCAACGGTGTCCCACGGTGTCCAACGGTGTCCAACGGTGTCCAACGGTGTCCAACGATGTCCAACGGTGTCCCACGATGTCCAACGATGTCCAACGATGTCCAACGATGTCCAACGGTGTCCAACGGTGTCCCACGATGTCCAACGGTGTCCAACGATGTCCAACGGTGTCCAACGGTGTCCGACGATGTCCAACGATGTCCAACGGTGTCCAACGATGTCCAACGGTGTCCCACGATGTCCAACGATGTCCAACGGTGTCCCACGTTGTCCCACGTTGTCCCACGTTGTCCCACGTTGTCCCACGTTGTCCCACGTTGTCCCACGTTGTCCCACGTTGTCCAACGATGTCCAACGGTGTCCAACGGTGTCCAACGATGTCCAACGGTGTCCCACGATGTCCAACGTCGTCCAACGGTGTCCAACGGTGTCCAACGGTGTCCAACGGTGTCCAACGGTGTCCAACGATGTCCAACGGTGTCCAACGATGTCCAACGATGTCCAACGGTGTCCAACGATGTCCAACGATGTCCAACGGTGTCCCACGATGTCCAACGATGTCCAACGATGTCCAACGTCGTCCAACGGTGTCCCACGATGTCCAACGATGTCCAACGGTGTCCAACGATGTCCAACGGTGTCCAACGATGTCCAACGATGTCCAACGGTGTCCAACGGTGTCCCACGGTGTCCAACGATGTCCAACGATGTCCAACGATGTCCAACGGTGTCCAGCGATGTCCCACGGTGTCCAACGGTGTCCAACGGTGTCCAACGGTGTCCAACGATGTCCAACGATGTCCAACGGTGTCCAACGGTGTCCCACGTTGTCCCACGTTGTCCCACGGTGTCCAACGGTGTCCAACGGTGTCCCACGTTGTCCCACGTTGTCCCACGTTGTCCCACGTTGTCCCACGTTGTTCCATGGTTCCCACGTTGTCCCACGGTGTCCAACGGTGTCCAACGATGTCCAACGGTGTCCAACGGTGTCCAACCGTGTCCCACGTTGTCCCACGTTGTCCCACGTTGTCCCACGTTGTCCCACGTTGTCCCACGTTGTCCCACGTTGTCCCACGTTGTCCCACGTTGTCCCACGTTGTCCCACGGTGTCCAACGGTGTCCAACGATGTCCAACGGTGTCCAACGGTGTCCCACGTTGTCCCACGTTGTCCCACGGTGTCCAACGGTGTCCCACGATGTCCAACGGTGTCCAACGATGTCCAACGGTGTCCCACGATGTCCAACGTCGTCCAACGGTGTCCAACGGTGTCCAACGGTGTCCAACGGTGTCCAACGGTGTCCAACGATGTCCAACGGTGTCCAACGATGTCCAACGATGTCCAACGATGTCCAACGGTGTCCAACGGTGTCCCACGGTGTCCAACGGTGTCCCACGTTGTCCCACGTTGTCCCACGTTGTCCCACGTTGTCCCACGTTGTCCCACGTTGTCCCACGTTGTCCCACGGTGTCCAACGGTGTCCAACGATGTCCAACGGTGTCCAACGGTGTCCCACGTTGTCCCACGTTGTCCCACGGTGTCCAACGATGTCCAACGGTGTCCCACGTTGTCCCACGTTGTCCCACGTTGTCCCACGTTGTCCCACGTTGTTCCATGTTTTCCCACGTTGTCCCACGTTGTCCCACGTTGTCCCACGGTGTCCAACGATGTCCAACGGTGTCCAACGGTGTCCCACGGTGTCCAACGGTGTCCCACGTTGTCCCACGTTGTCCCACGTTGTCCCACGTTGTCCAACGGTGTCCCACGGTGTTCAACGGTGTCCCACGTTGTCCCACGTTGTCCCACGTTGTCCCACGTTGTCCCACGTTGTCCCACGTTGTCCCACGTTGTCCCACGGTGTCCAACGGTGTCCAACGATGTCCAACGGTGTCCAACGGTGTCCCACGATGTCCACCGATGTCCAACGGTGTCCAACGGTGTCCAACGGTGTCCAACGGTGTCCAACGATGTCCAACGATGTCCAACGATGTCCAACGGTGTCCAACGATGTCCAACGATGTCCAACGGTGTCCCACGATGTCCAACGATGTCCAACGATGTCCAACGGTGTCCAACGGTGTCCCACGTTGTCCCACGTTGTCCCACGTTGTCCCACGGTGTCCAACGATGTCCAACGGTGTCCCACGTTGTCCAACGGTGTCCCACGTTGTCCCACGTTGTCCCACGTTGTCCCACGTTGTCCCACGATGTCCCACGTTGTCCCACGTTGTCCCACGTTGTCCCACGTTGTCCCACGTTGTCCCACGTTGTCCCACGTTGTCCCACGTTGTCCCACGTTGTCCCACGGTGTCCAACGGTGTCCAACGATGTCCCACGTTGTCCAACGATGTCCAACGGTGTCCCACGTTGTCCCACGTTGTCCTACGTTGTCCCACGTTGTCCCACGTTGTCCCACGTTGTCCCACGTTGTCCCACGTTGTCCCACGTTGTCCCACGTTGTCCCACGGTGTCCAAAGGTGTCCAACGATGTCCAACGGTGTCCCACGTTGTCCCACGTTGTCCCACGTTGTCCCACGTTGTCCCACGGTGTCCCACGTTGTCCAACGATGTCCCACGGTGTCCAACGATGTCCAACGGTGTCCCACGTTGTCCCACGTTGTCCCACGTTGTCCCACGTTGTCCCACGTTGTCCCACGGTGTCCAAAGGTGTCCAACGATGTCCCACGGTGTCCAACGGTGTCCCACGTTGTCCCACGTTGTCCCACGGTGTCCAACGATGTCCAACGGTGTCCAACGGTGTCCCACGGTGTCCCACGTTGTCCCACGTTGTCCCACGTTGTCCCACGTTGTCCCACGTTGTCCCACGTTGTCCCACGTTGTCCCACGTTGTCCCACGTTGTCCCACGTTGTCCCACGTTGTCCCACGTTGTCCCACGTTGTCCCACGTTGTCCCACGGTGTCCAACGGTGTCCAACGGTGTCCAACGGTGTCCAACGATGTCCAACGGTGTCCAACGGTGTCCCACGGTGTCCAACGGTGTCCAACGGTGTCCCACGGTGTCCAACGGTGTCCCACGTTGTCCCACGTTGTCCCACGTTGTCCCACGATGTCCCACGTTGTCCAACGATGTCCAACGGTGTCCCACGTTGTCCCACGTTGTCCTACGTTGTCCCACGTTGTCCCACGTTGTCCCACGTTGTCCCACGTTGTCCCACGGTGTCCGACGGTGTCCAAAGATGTCCAACGGTGTCCAACGGTGTCCCACGTTGTCCCACGGTGTCCCACGGTGTCCAACGATGTCCAACGGTGTCCCACGTTGTCCCACGTTGTCCCACGTTGTCCCACGTTGTCCCACGTTGTTCCATGGTTTCCCATGTTGTCCCACGTTGTCCCACGGTGTCCAACGATGTCCAACGGTGTCCAACGGTGTCCCACGGTGTCCAACGGTGTCCAACGGTGTCCAACGGTGTCCAACGATGTCCAACGGTGTCCCACGATGTCCAACGATGTCCAACGATGTCCAACGATGTCCAACGGTGTCCAACGGT
The DNA here is from genome assembly GCF_910591885.1 of Bombus terrestris. Classification (NCBI taxonomy): domain Eukaryota; kingdom Metazoa; phylum Arthropoda; class Insecta; order Hymenoptera; family Apidae; genus Bombus; species Bombus terrestris. The sequence goes on along the minus strand of NW_025963568.1, from coordinate 192,848 downwards.
GTCCCACGATGTCCAACGGTGTCCAACGATGTCCAACGGTGTCCAACGGTGTCCAACGATGTCCAACGATGTCCAACGGTGTCCAACGATGTCCAACGGTGTCCCACGATGTCCAACGATGTCCAACGGTGTCCCACGTTGTCCCACGTTGTCCCACGTTGTCCCACGTTGTCCCACGTTGTCCCACGTTGTCCCACGTTGTCCCACGTTGTCCAACGATGTCCAACGGTGTCCAACGGTGTCCAACGATGTCCAACGATGTCCAACGGTGTCCAACGGTGTCCAACGGTGTCCCACGATGTCCAACGGTGTCCAACGGTGTCCAACGATGTCCAGCGGTGTCCAACGGTGTCCCACGATGTCCAACGGTGTCCAACGATGTCCAACGGTGTCCCACGATGTCCAACGTCGTCCAACGGTGTCCAACGGTGTCCAACGGTGTCCAACGGTGTCCAACGATGTCCAACGGTGTCCAACGATGTCCAACGATGTCCAACGGTGTCCAACGATGTCCAACGATGTCCAACGGTGTCCCACGATGTCCAACGATGTCCAACGATGTCCAACGGCGTCCAACGGTGTCCAACGATGTCCAACGATGTCCAACGGTGTCCAACGATGTCCAACGGTGTCCAACGATGTCCAACGATGTCCAACGGTGTCCAACGGTGTCCCACGGTGTCCAACGATGTCCAACGATGTCCAAAGATGTCCAACGGTGTCCAGCGATGTCCCACGGTGTCCAACGGTGTCCAACGGTGTCCAACGGTGTCCAACGATGTCCAACGATGTCCAACGGTGTCCAACGGTGTCCCACGTTGTCCCACGTTGTCCCACGGTGTCCAACGGTGTCCAACGGTGTCCCACGTTGTCCCACGTTGTCCCACGTTGTCCCACGTTGTCCCACGTTGTTCCATGGTTCCCACGTTGTCCCACGGTGTCCAACGGTGTCCAACGATGTCCAACGGTGTCCAACGGTGTCCAACCGTGTCCCACGTTGTCCCACGTTGTCCCACGTTGTCCCACGTTGTCCCACGTTGTCCCACGTTGTCCCACGTTGTCCCACGTTGTCCCACGTTGTCCCACGGTGTCCAACGGTGTCCAACGATGTCCAACGGTGTCCAACGGTGTCCCACGATGTCCACCGATGTCCAACGGTGTCCAACGGTGTCCAACGATGTCCAACGGTGTCCAACGATGTCCAACGGTGTCCCACGTTGTCCCACGTTGTCCCACGTTGTCCCACGTTGTCCCACGTTGTCCCACGTTGTCCCACGTTGTCCCACGGTGTCCAACGGTGTCCAACGATGTCCAACGGTGTCCAACGGTGTCCCACGTTGTCCCACGTTGTCCCACGGTGTCCAACGATGTCCAACGGTGTCCCACGTTGTCCCACGTTGTCCCACGTTGTCCCACGTTGTTCCATGTTTTCCCACGTTGTCCCACGTTGTCCCACGTTGTCCCACGGTGTCCAACGATGTCCAACGGTGTCCAACGGTGTCCCACGGTGTCCAACGGTGTCCCACGTTGTCCCACGTTGTCCCACGTTGTCCCACGTTGTCCAACGGTGTCCCACGGTGTTCAACGGTGTCCCACGTTGTCCCACGTTGTCCCACGTTGTCCCACGTTGTCCCACGTTGTCCCACGTTGTCCCACGTTGTCCCACGGTGTCCAACGGTGTCCAACGATGTCCAACGGTGTCCAACGGTGTCCCACGATGTCCACCGATGTCCAACGGTGTCCAGCGGTGTCCAACGGTGTCCAACGGTGTCCAACGATGTCCAACGATGTCCAACGATGTCCAACGGTGTCCAACGATGTCCAACGATGTCCAACGGTGTCCCACGCTGTCCAACGATGTCCAACGATGTCCAACGGTGTCCAACGGTGTCCCACGTTGTCCCACGTTGTCCCACGTTGTCCCACGGTGTCCAACGATGTCCAACGGTGTCCCACGTTGTCCAACGGTGTCCCACGTTGTCCCACGTTGTCCCACGTTGTCCCACGTTGTCCCACGATGTCCCACGTTGTCCCACGTTGTCCCACGTTGTCCCACGTTGTCCCACGGTGTCCAAAGGTGTCCAACGATGTCCAACGGTGTCCCACGTTGTCCCACGTTGTCCCACGTTGTCCCACGGTGTCCAACGGTGTCCAACGATGTCCAACGGTGTCCAACGGTGTCCCACGATGTCCACCGATGTCCAACGGTGTCCCACGTTGTCCCACGTTGTCCCACGTTGTCCCACGTTGTCCCACGATGTCCAACGGTGTCCAACGGTGTCCCACGGTGTCCCACGTTGTCCCACGTTGTCCCACGGTGTCCCACGTTGTCCCACGTTGTCCCACGTTGTCCCACGTTGTCCCACGTTGTCCCACGGTGTCCAAAGGTGTCCAACGATGTCCAACGGTGTCCCACGTTGTCCCACGTTGTCGCACGTTGTCCCACGGTGTCCAACGGTGTCCAACGATGTCCAACGGTGTCCAACGGTGTCCCACGATGTCCACCGATGTCCAACGGTGTCCCACGTTGTCCCACGTTGTCCCACGGTGTCCAACGGTGTCCAACGGTGTCCAACGATGTCCAACGGTGTCCAACGGTGTCCCACGGTGTCCAACGGTGTCCAACGGTGTCCCACGGTGTCCAACGGTGTCCCACGTTGTCCCACGTTGTCCCACGTTGTCCCACGATGTCCCACGTTGTCCAACGATGTCCAACGGTGTCCCACGTTGTCCCACGTTGTCCTACGTTGTCCCACGTTGTCCCACGTTGTCCCACGTTGTCCCACGTTGTCCCACGGTGTCCGACGGTGTCCAAAGATGTCCAACGGTGTCCAACGGTGTCCCACGTTGTCCCACGTTGTCCCACGGTGTCCAACGATGTCCAACGGTGTCCCACGTTGTCCCACGTTGTCCCACGTTGTCCCACGTTGTCCCACGTTGTTCCATGGTTTCCCATGTTGTCCCACGTTGTCCCACGGTGTCCAACGATGTCCAACGGTGTCCAACGGTGTCCCACGGTGTCCAACGGTGTCCAACGGTGTCCAACGGTGTCCAACGATGTCCAACGGTGTCCCACGATGTCCAACGATGTCCAACGATGTCCAACGATGTCCAACGGTGTCCAACGGTGTCCCACGATGTCCAACGGTGTCCAACGATGTCCAACGGTGTCCAACGGTGTCCAACGATGTCCAACGATGTCCAACGGTGTCCAACGGTGTCCCACGGTGTCCAACGGTGTCCAACGGTGTCCCACGATGTCCAACGGTGTCCAACGATGTCCAACGGTGTCCCACGATGTCCAACGGTGTCCAACGGTGTCCAACGATGTCCAGCGGTGTCCAACGGTGTCCCACGATGTCCAACGGTGTCCAACGATGTCCAACGGTGTCCCACGATGTCCAACGTCGTCCAACGGTGTCCAACGGTGTCCAACGGTGTCCAACGGTGTCCAACGATGTCCAACGGTGTCCAACGATGTCCAACGATGTCCAACGGTGTCCAACGATGTCCAACGATGTCCAACGGTGTCCCACGATGTCCAACGATGTCCAACGATGTCCAACGTCGTCCAACGGTGTCCCACGATGTCCAACGATGTCCAACGGTGTCCAACGATGTCCAACGGTGTCCAACGATGTCCAACGGTGTCCAACGGTGTCCAACGGTGTCCCACGGTGTCCAACGATGTCCAACGATGTCCAAAGATGTCCAACGGTGTCCAGCGATGTCCCACGGTGTCCAACGGTGTCCAACGGTGTCCAACGGTGTCCAACGGTGTCCAACGATGTCCAACGATGTCCAACGGTGTCCAACGGTGTCCCACGTTGTCCCACGTTGTCCCACGGTGTCCAACGGTGTCCAACGGTGTCCCACGTTGTCCCACGTTGTCCCACGTTGTCCCACGTTGTCCCACGTTGTTCCATGGTTCCCACGTTGTCCCACGGTGTCCAACGGTGTCCAACGATGTCCAACGGTGTCCAACGGTGTCCAACCGTGTCCCACGTTGTCCCACGTTGTCCCACGTTGTCCCACGTTGTCCCACGTTGTCCCACGTTGTCCCACGTTGTCCCACGTTGTCCCACGGTGTCCAACGGTGTCCAACGATGTCCAACGGTGTCCAACGGTGTCCCACGATGTCCACCGATGTCCAACGGTGTCCAACGGTGTCCAACGATGTCCAACGGTGTCCAACGATGTCCAACGGTGTCCCACGTTGTCCCACGTTGTCCCACGTTGTCCCACGTTGTCCCACGTTGTCCCACGTTGTCCCACGTTGTCCCACGGTGTCCAACGGTGTCCCACGGTGTTCAACGGTGTCCCACGTTGTCCCACGTTGTCCCACGTTGTCCCACGTTGTCCCACGATGTCCCACGTTGTCCCACGTTGTCCCACGTTGTCCCACGTTGTCCCACGGTGTCCAACGGTGTCCAACGATGTCCAACGGTGTCCAACGGTGTCCCACGTTGTCCCACGTTGTCCCACGTTGTCCAACGGTGTCCCACGGTGTTCAACGGTGTCCCACGTTGTCCCACGTTGTCCCACGTTGTCCCACGTTGTCCCACGTTGTCCCACGTTGTCCCACGTTGTCCCACGGTGTCCAACGGTGTCCAACGATGTCCAACGGTGTCCAACGGTGTCCCACGATGTCCACCGATGTCCAACGGTGTCCAACGGTGTCCAACGGTGTCCAACGGTGTCCAACGATGTCCAACGATGTCCAACGATGTCCAACGGTGTCCAACGATGTCCAACGATGTCCAACGGTGTCCCACGATGTCCAACGATGTCCAACGATGTCCAACGGTGTCCAACGGTGTCCCACGTTGTCCCACGTTGTCCCACGTTGTCCCACGGTGTCCAACGATGTCCAACGGTGTCCCACGTTGTCCAACGGTGTCCCACGTTGTCCCACGTTGTCCCACGTTGTCCCACGTTGTCCCACGATGTCCCACGTTGTCCCACGTTGTCCCACGTTGTCCCACGTTGTCCCACGTTGTCCCACGTTGTCCCACGGTGTCCAAAGGTGTCCAACGATGTCCAACGGTGTCCCACGTTGTCCCACGTTGTCCCACGTTGTCCCACGGTGTCCAACGGTGTCCAACGATGTCCAACGGTGTCCAACGGTGTCCCACGATGTCCACCGATGTCCAACGGTGTCCCACGTTGTCCCACGTTGTCCCACGTTGTCCCACGTTGTCCCACGATGTCCAACGGTGTCCAACGGTGTCCCACGGTGTCCCACGTTGTCCCACGTTGTCCCACGGTGTCCCACGTTGTCCCACGTTGTCCCACGTTGTCCCACGTTGTCCCACGTTGTCCCACGGTGTCCAAAGGTGTCCAACGATGTCCAACGGTGTCCCACGTTGTCCCACGGTGTCCAACGATGTCCAACGGTGTCCCACGTTGTCCCACGCTGTCCCACGTTGTCCCACGTTGTCCCACGTTGTCCCACGTTGTCCCACGTTGTCCCACGTTGTCCCACGTTGTCCCACGTTGTCCCACGATGTCCCACGTTGTCCCACGTTGTCCAACGATGTCCCACGTTGTCCCACGTTGTCCCACGGTGTCCAGCGGTGTCCAACGGTGTCCCACGATGTCCACCGATGTCCAACGGTGTCCAACGGTGTCCAACGGTGTCCAACGGTGTCCAACGATGTCCAACGATGTCCAACGATGTCCAACGGTGTCCAACGGTGTCCCACGATGTCCAACGGTGTCCCACGTTGTCCCACGTTGTCCCACGTTGTCCCACGTTGTCCCACGTTGTCCCACGTTGTCCCACGTTGTCCCACGATGTCCCACGTTGTCCCACGTTGTCCCACGTTGTCCCACGTTGTCCCACGTTGTCCCACGGTGTCCAACGATGTCCAACGGTGTCCCACGTTGTCCCACGTTGTCCCACGTTGTCCCACGTTGTCCCACGATGTCCAACGGTGTCCAACGGTGTCCCACGGTGTCCCACGTTGTCCCACGTTGTCCCACGGTGTCCAACGATGTCCAACGGTGTCCCACGTTGTCCCACGTTGTCCCACGTTGTCCCACGTTGTCCCACGTTGTCCCACGTTGTCCCACGTTGTCCCACGTTGTCCCACGGTGTCCAACGATGTCCAACGGTGTCCCACGTTGTCCCACGTTGTCCCACGTTGTCCCACGTTGTCCCACGTTGTCCCACGTTGTCCCACGTTGTCCAACGATGTCCAACGGTGTCCAACGGTGTCCCACGTTGTCCCACGTTGTCCCACGTTGTCCCACGGTGTCCAGCGGTGTCCAACGATGTCCAACGGTGTCCAACGGTGTCCCACGATGTCCACCGATGTCCACCGATGTCCAACGGTGTCCAACGGTGTCCAACGGTGTCCAACGGTGTCCCACGTTGTCCCACGTTGTCCCACGTTGTCCCACGTTGTCCCACGTTGTTCCATGGTTTGCCACGTTGTCCCACGGTGTGCAACGGTGTCCAACGATGTCCAATGGTGTCCAACGATGTCCAACGGTGTCCAACGGTGTCCAACGATGTCCAACGATGTCCAACGATGTCCAACGGTGTCCAACGGTGTCCAACGGTGTCCAACGGTGTCCAACGGTGTCCAACGGTGTCCAACGGTGTCCAAAGGTGTCCAACGATGTCCAACGATGTCCAACGGTGTCCAACGATGTCCAACGATGTCCAACGATGTCCAACGATGTCCAACGGTGTCCAACGGTGTCCAACGATGTCCAACGGTGTCCCACGATGTCCCACGATGTCCAACGTCGTCCAACGGTGTCCAACAGTGTCCAACGGTGTCCAACGGTGTCCAACGGTGTCCAACGATGTCCAACGGTGTCCCACGATGTCCAACGATGTCCAACGGTGTCCCACGTTGTCCCACGTTGTCCCACGTTGTCCCACGTTGTCCCACGTTGTCCCACGTTGTCCCACGTTGTCCCACGTTGTCCAACGATGTCCAACGGTGTCCAACGGTGTCCAACGATGTCCAACGATGTCCAACGGTGTCCAACGGTGTCCAACGGTGTCCCACGATGTCCAACGGTGTCCAACGGTGTCCAACGATGTCCAGCGGTGTCCAACGGTGTCCCACGATGTCCAACGGTGTCCAACGATGTCCAACGGTGTCCCACGATGTCCAACGTTGTCCAACGGTGTCCAACGGTGTCCAACGGTGTCCAACGGTGTCCAACGATGTCCAACGGTGTCCAACGATGTCCAACGATGTCCAACGGTGTCCAACGATGTCCAACGATGTCCAACGGTGTCCCACGATGTCCAACGATGTCCAACGATGTCCAACGATGTCCAACGTCGTCCAACGGTGTCCCACGATGTCCAACGATGTCCAACGGTGTCCAACGATGTCCAACGGTGTCCAACGATGTCCAACGATGTCCCACGTTGTCCCACGTTGTCCCACGTTGTCCCACGTTGTCCCACGTTGTTCCATGGTTTCCCACGTTGTCCCACGGTGTCCAACGGTGTCCAACGATGTCCAACGGTGTCCAACCGTGTCCCACGTTGTCCCACGTTGTCCCACGTTGTCCCACGTTGTCCCACGTTGTCCCACGTTGTCCCACGTTGTCCCACGGTGTCCAACGGTGTCCAACGATGTCCAACGGTGTCCAACGGTGTCCCAAGATGTCCACCGATGTCCAACGGTGTCCAACGGTGTCCAACGGTGTCCAACGGTGTCCAACGATGTCCAACGATGTCCAACGATGTCCAACGGTGTCCAACGGTGTCCCACGGTGTCCAACGGTGTCCCACGTTGTCCCACGTTGTCCCACGTTGTCCCACGTTGTCCCACGTTGTCCCACGTTGTCCCACGTTGTCCCACGGTGTCCAACGGTGTCCAACGATGTCCAACGGTGTCCAACGGTGTCCCACGTTGTCCCACGTTGTCCCACGGTGTCCAACGATGTCCAACGGTGTCCCACGTTGTCCCACGTTGTCCCACGTTGTCCCACGTTGTTCCATGTTTTCCCACGTTGTCCCACGTTGTCCGACGTTGTCCCACGGTGTCCAACGATGTCCAACGGTGTCCAACGGTGTCCCACGGTGTCCAACGGTGTCCCACGTTGTCCCACGTTGTCCCACGTTGTCCCACGTTGTCCAACGGTGTCCCACGGTGTTCAACGGTGTCCCACGTTGTCCCACGTTGTCCCACGTTGTCCCACGTTGTCCCACGTTGTCCCACGTTGTCCCACGTTGTCCCACGGTGTCCAACGGTGTCCAACGATGTCCAACGGTGTCCAACGGTGTCCCACGATGTCCACCGATGTCCAACGGTGTCCAACGGTGTCCAACGGTGTCCAACGATGTCCAACGATGTCCAACGATGTCCAACGGTGTCCAACGATGTCCAACGATGTCCAACGGTGTCCCACGATGTCCAACGATGTCCAACGATGTCCAACGGTGTCCAACGGTGTCCCACGTTGTCCCACGTTGTCCCACGTTGTCCCACGGTGTCCAACGATGTCCAACGGTGTCCCACGTTGTCCAACGGTGTCCCACGTTGTCCCACGTTGTCCCACGTTGTCCCACGTTGTCCCACGATGTCCCACGTTGTCCCACGTTGTCCCACGTTGTCCCACGTTGTCCCACGTTGTCCCACGTTGTCCCACGTTGTCCCACGTTGTCCCACGTTGTCCCACGGTGTCCAACGGTGTCCAACGATGTCCCACGTTGTCCAACGATGTCCAACGGTGTCCCACGTTGTCCCACGTTGTCTAACGTTGTCCCACGTTGTCCCACGTTGTCCCAGGTTGTCCCACGTTGTCCCACGTTGTCCCACGTTGTTCCACGGTGTCCAAAGGTGTCCAACGATGTCCAAAGGTGTCCAACGGTGTCCCACGTTGTCCCACGTTGTCCCACGGTGTCCAACGATGTCCAACGGTGTCCCACGTTGTCCCACGTTTTCCCACGTTGTCCCACGGTGTCCAACGATGTCCAACGGTGTCCAACGGTGTTCCACGGTGTCCCACGTTGTCCCACGTTGTCCCACGGTGTCCAACGATGTCCAACGGTGTCCCACGTTGTCCCACGTTGTCCCACGTTGTCCCACGTTGTCCCACGTTGTCCCACGTTGTCCCACGTTGTCCCACGTTGTCCCACGTTGTCCCACGTTGTCCCACGTTGTCCCACGTTGTCCCACGTTGTCCCACGTTGTCCCACGTTGTCCCACGTTGTCCCACGTTGTCCCACGTTGTCCCACGTTGTCCCACGTTGTCCCACGTTGTCCCACGTTGTCCCACGTTGTCCCACGTTGTCCCACGTTGTCCCACGTTGTCCCACGGTGTCCAACGATGTCCAACGGTGTCCAACGGTGTCCAACGATGTCCAACGGTGTCCCACGATGTCCCACGATGTCCAACGTCGTCCAACGGTGTCCAACAGTGTCCAACGGTGTCCAACGGTGTCCAACGATGTCCAACGGTGTCCAACGGTGTCCAACGGTGTCCCACGATGTCCAACGGTGTCCAACGGTGTCCAACGATGTCCAGCGGTGTCCAACGGTGTCCCACGATGTCCAACGGTGTCCAACGATGTCCAACGGTGTCCCACGATGTCCAACGTCGTCCAACGGTGTCCAACGGTGTCCAACGGTGTCCAACGGTGTCCAACGATGTCCAACGGTGTCCAACGATGTCCAACGATGTCCAACGGTGTCCAACGATGTCCAACGATGTCCAACGGTGTCCCACGATGTCCAACGATGTCCAGCGATGTCCAACGTCGTCCAACGGTGTCCCACGATGTCCAACGATGTCCAACGGTGTCCAACGATGTCCAACGGTGTCCAACGATGTCCAACGATGTCCCACGTTGCCCCACGTTGTCCCACGTTGTCCCACGTTGTCCCACGTTGTTCCATGGTTTCCCACGTTGTCCCACGGTGTCCAACGGTGTCCAACGATGTCCAACGGTGTCCAACCGTGTCCCACGTTGTCCCACGTTGTCCCACGTTGTCCCACGTTGTCCCACGTTGTCCCACGTTGTCCCACGTTGTCCCACGTTGTCCCACGTTGTCCCACGTTGTCCCACGTTGTCCCACGGTGTCCAACGGTGTCCAACGATGTCCAACGGTGTCCAACGGTGTCCCACGTTGTCCCACGTTGTCCCACGGTGTCCAACGATGTCCAACGGTGTCCCACGTTGTCCCACGTTGTCCCACGTTGTCCCACGTTGTTCCATGTTTTCCCACGTTGTCCCACGTTGTCCCACGTTGTCCCACGGTGTCCAACGATGTCCAACGGTGTCCAACGGTGTCCCACGGTGTCCAACGGTGTCCCACGTTGTCCCACGTTGTCCCACGTTGTCCCACGTTGTCCCACGGTGTCCCACGGTGTTCAACGGTGTCCCACGTTGTCCCACGTTGTCCCACGTTGTCCCACGTTGTCCCACGTTGTCCCACGTTGTCCCACGTTGTCCCACGGTGTCCAACGGTGTCCAACGATGTCCAACGGTGTCCAACGGTGTCCCACGATGTCCACCGATGTCCAACGGTGTCCAACGGTGTCCAACGGTGTCCAACGATGTCCAACGATGTCCAACGATGTCCAACGGTGTCCAACGATGTCCAACGATGTCCAACGGTGTCCCACGATGTCCAACGATGTCCAACGATGTCCAACGGTGTCCAACGGTGTCCCACGTTGTCCCACGTTGTCCCACGTTGTCCCACGGTGTCCAACGATGTCCAACGGTGTCCCACGTTGTCCAACGGTGTCCCACGTTGTCCCACGTTGTCCCACGTTGTCCCACGTTGTCCCACGATGTCCCACGTTGTCCCACGTTGTCCCACGTTGTCCCACGTTGTCCCACGTTGTCCCACGTTGTCCCACGTTGTCCCACGTTGTCCCACGTTGTCCCACGGTGTCCAACGGTGTCCAACGATGTCCCACGTTGTCCAACGATGTCCAACGGTGTCCCACGTTGTCCCACGTTGTCTAACGTTGTCCCACGTTGTCCCACGTTGTCCCACGATGTCCCACGTTGTCCCACGTTGTCCCACGTTGTTCCACGGTGTCCAAAGGTGTCCAACGATGTCCAACGGTGTCCCACGTTGTCCCACGTTGTCCCACGTTGTCCCACGGTGTCCAACGGTGTCCAACGATGTCCAACGGTGTCCAACGGTGTCCCACGATGTCCACCGATGTCCAACGGTGTCCCACGTTGTCCCACGTTGTCCCACGTTGTCCCACGTTGTCCCACGTTATCCCACGTTGTCCCATGATGTCCAACGGTGTCCAACGGTGTCCCACGGTGTCCCACGTTGTCCCACGTTGTCCCACGGTGTCCAACGATGTCCAACGGTGTCCCACGTTTTCCCACGTTGTCCCACGTTGTCCCACGTTGTCCCACGTTGTCCCACGTTGTCCCACGTTGTCCCACGTTGTCCCACGTTGTCCCACGTTGTCCCACGTTGTCCCACGTTGTCCCACGATGTCCCACGTTGTCCCACGTTGTCCCACGTTGTCCCACGTTGTCCCACGTTGTCCAACGATGTCCAACGGTGTCCAACGGTGTCCAACGGTGTCCCACGTTGTCCCACGTTGTCCCACGTTGTCCCACGGTGTCCAGCGGTGTCCACCGATGTCCAACGGTGTCCAACGGTGTCCAACGGTGTCCAACGGTGTCCAACGATGTCCAACGATGTCCAACGATGTCCAACGGTGTCCAACGGTGTCCCACGATGTCCAACGGTGTCCCACGTTGTCCCACGTTGTCCCACGTTGTCCCACGTTGTCCCACGTTGTCCCACGTTGTCCCACGGTGTCCAACGGTGTCCAACGATGTCCAACGGTGTCCAACGGTGTCCCACGTTGTCCCACGTTGTCCCACGGTGTCCAACGATGTCCAACGGTGTCCCACGTTGTCCCACGTTGTCCCACGTTGTCCCACGTTGTCCCACGTTGTCCCACGGTGTCCAACGGTGTCCAACGATGTCCAACGGTGTCCAACGGTGTCCCACGATGTCCACCGATGTCCAACGGTGTCCCACGTTGTCCCACGTTGTCCCACGTTGTCCCACGTTGTCCCACGGTGTCCAACGATGTCCAACGGTGTCCCACGTTGTCCCACGTTGTCCCACGTAGTCCCACGTTGTCCCACGTTGTCCCACGTTGTCCCACGTTGTCCCACGTTGTCCCACGTTGTCCCACGTTGTCCCACGATGTCCCACGTTGTCCAGCGATGTCCAACGGTGTCCCACGTTGTCCCACGTTGTCCCACGTTGTCCCACGTTGTCCCACGGTGTCCAACGATGTCCAACGGTGTCCCACGTTGTCCCACGTTGTCCCACGTTGTCCCACGTTGTCCAACGATGTCCAACGGTGTCCAACGGTGTCCCACGTTGTCCCACGTTGTCCCACGTTGTCCCACGGTGTCCAACGATGTCCAACGGTGTCCCACGTTGTCCCACGTTGTCCCACGTTGTCCCACGTTGTCCCACGTTGTCCCACGTTGTCCCACGTTGTCCCACGTTGTCCCACGTTGTCCCACGTTGTCCCACGTTGTCCCACGTTGTCCAACGGTGTCCCACGGTGTCCCACGTTGTCCCACGTTGTCCCACGTTGTCCCACGTTGTCCCACGTTGTCCCACGTTGTCCCACGTTGTCCCACGTTGTCCCACGGTGTCCAACGGTGTCCAACGATGTCCAACGGTGTCCAACGGTGTCCCACGATGTCCACCGATGTCCAACGGTGTCCAACGGTGTCCAACGGTGTCCAACGATGTCCAACGATGTCCAACGATGTCCAACGGTGTCCAACGATGTCCAACGATGTCCAACGATGTCCAACGGTGTCCCACGTTGTCCCACGTTGTCCCACGTTGTCCCACGTTGTCCCACGTTGTCCAACGATGTCCAACGGTGTCCAACGGTGTCCCACGTTGTCCCACGTTGTCCCACGTTGTCCCACGTTGTCCCACGATGTCCCACGTTGTCCAACGATGTCCAACGGTGTCCCACGTTGTCCCACGTTGTCCCACGTTGTCCCACGTTGTCCCACGGTGTCCAACGATGTCCAACGGTGTCCCACGTTGTCCCACGTTGTCCCACGTTGTCCCACGTTGTCCAACGATGTCCAACGGTGTCCAACGGTGTCCCACGTTGTCCCACGTTGTCCCACGTTGTCCCACGGTGTCCAGCGGTGTCCACCGATGTCCAACGGTGTCCAACGGTGTCCAACGGTGTCGAACGGTGTCCAACGATGTCCAACGATGTCCAACGATGTCCAACGGTGTCCAACGGTGTCCCACGATGTCCAACGGTGTCCCACGTTGTCCCACGTTGTCCCACGTTGTCCCACGTTGTCCCACGTTGTCCCACGTTGTCCCACGTTGTCCCACGGTGTCCAACGGTGTCCAACGATGTCCAACGGTGTCCAACGGTGTCCCACGTTGTCCCACGTTGTCCCACGGTGTCCAACGATGTCCAACGGTGACCCACGTTGTCCCACGTTGTCCCACGTTGTCCCACGTTGTCCCACGTTCTCCCACGGTGTCCAACGGTGTCCAACGATGTCCAACGGTGTCCAACGGTGTCCCACGATGTCCACCGATGTCCAACGGTGTCCCACGTTGTCCCACGTTGTCCCACGTTGTCCCACGTTGTCCCACGATGTCCAACGGTGTCCAACGGTGTCCCACGGTGTCCCACGTTGTCCCACGTTGTCCCACGGTGTCCAACGATGTCCAACGGTGTCCCACGTCGTCCCACGTTGTCCCACGTTGTCCCACGTTGTCCCACGTTGTCCCACGTTGTCCCACGTTGTCCCACGTTGTCCCACGTTGTCCCACGTTGTCCCACGTTGTCCCACGTTGTCCCACGTTGTCCCACGATGTCCCACGTAGTCCAACGATGTCCAACGGTGTCCCACGTTGTCCCACGTTGTCCCACGTTGTCCCACGTTGTCCCACGGTGTCCAACGATGTCCAACGGTGTCCCACGTTGTCCCACGTTGTCCCACGTTGTCCCACGTTGTCCAACGATGTCCAACGGTGTCCAACGGTGTCCCACGTTGTCCCACGTTGTCCCACGGTGTCCAACGATGTCCAACGGTGTCCCACGTTGTCCCACGTTGTCCCACGTTGTCCCACGTTGTCCCACGTTGTCCCACGTTGTCCCACGTTGTCCCACGTTGTCCCACGTTGTCCCACGTTGTCCCACGTTGTCCCACGTTGTCCCACGTTGTCCAACGGTGTCCCACGGTGTCCCACGTTGTCCCACGTTGTCCCACGTTGTCCCACGTTGTCCCACGTTGTCCCACGTTGTCCCACGTTGTCCCACGTTGTCCCACGGTGTCCAACGGTGTCCAACGATGTCCAACGGTGTCCAACGGTGTCCCACGATGTCCACCGATGTCCAACGGTGTCCAACGGTGTCCAACGGTGTCCAACGATGTCCAACGATGTCCAACGATGTCCAACGGTGTCCAACGATGTCCAACGATGTCCAACGGTGTCCAACGGTGTCCCACGTTGTCCCACGTTGTCCCACGTTGTCCCACGGTGTCCAACGATGTCCAACGGTGTCCCACGTTGTCCAATGGTGTCCCACGTTGTCCCACGTTGTCCCACGTTGTCCCACGTTGTCCCACGATGTCCCACGTTGTCCCACGTTGTCCCACGTTGTCCCACATTGTCCCACGTTGTCCCACGTTGTCCCACGTTGTCCCACGTTGTCCCACGGTGTCCAACGGTGTCCAACGATGTCCAACGGTGTCCAACGATGTCCCACGTTGTCCCACGTTGTCCCACGTTGTCCCACGGTGTCCAACGATGTCCAACGGTGTCCCACGTTGTCCCACGTTGTCCCACGTTGTCCCACGTTGTCCCACGTTGTCCCACGTTGTCCCACGATGTCCCACGTTGTCCCACGTTGTCCCACGTTGTCCCACGTTGTCCCACGTTGTCCCACGTTGTCCCACGTTGTCCCACGTTGTCCCACGGTGTCCCACGTTGTCCCACGTTGTCCCACGTTGTCCCACGTTGTCCCACGGTGTCCAACGATGCCCAACGGTGTCCCACGTTGTCCAACGGTGTCCCACGTTGTCCCACGTTGTCCCACGTTGTCCCACGTTGTCCCACGGTGTCCAACGATGTCCCACGATGTCCCACGTTGTCCCACGTTGTCCCACATTGTCCCACGTTGTCCCACGTTGTCCCACGATGTCCACCGATGTCCAACGGTGTCCCACGTTGTCCCACGTTGTCCCACGTTGTCCCACGTTGTCCCACGATGTCCAACGGTGTCCAACGGTGTCCCACGGTGTGCCACGTTGTCCCACGTTGTCCCGCGGTGTCCAACGATGTCCAACGGTGTCCCACGTTGTCCCACGTTGTCCCACGTTGTCCCACGGTGTCCAACGATGTCCCACGTTGTCCCACGTTGTCCCACGTTGTCCCACGTTGTCCCACGTTGTCCCACGTTGTCCCACGGTGTCCAACGATGTCCAACGGTGTCCCACGTTGTCCAACGGTGTCCCACGTTGTCCCACGTTGTCCCACGTTGTCCCACGGTGTCCAACGGTGTCCAACGATGTCCCACGTTGTCCCACGTTGTCCCACGTTGTCCCACGTTGTCCCACGTTGTCCCACGTTGTCCCACGATGTCCCACGTTGTCCCACGGTGTCCCACGTTGTCCCACGTTGTCCCACGGTGTCCAACGATGTCCAACGGTGTCCCACGTCGTCCCACGTTGTCCCACGTTGTCCCACGTTGTCCCACGTTGTCCCACGTTGTCCCACGTTGTCCCACGTTGTCCCACGTTGTCCCACGTTGTCCCACGTTGTCCCACGTTGTCCCACGTTGTCCCACGATGTCCCACGTTGTCCAACGATGTCCAACGGTGTCCCACGTTGTCCCACGTTGTCCCACGTTGTCCCACGTTGTCCCACGGTGTCCAACGATGTCCAACGGTGTCCCACGTTGTCCCACGTTGTCCCACGTTGTCCCACGTTGTCCAACGATGTCCAACGGTGTCCAACGGTGTCCCACGTTGTCCCACGTTGTCCCACGTTGTCCCACGGTGTCCAACGATGTCCAACGGTGTCCCACGTTGTCCCACGTTGTCCCACGTTGTCCCACGTTGTCCCACGTTGTCCCACGTTGTCCCACGTTGTCCCACGTTGTCCCACGTTGTCCCACGTTGTCCCACGTTGTCCCACGTTGTCCCACGTTGTCCAACGGTGTCCCACGGTGTCCCACGTTGTCCCACGTTGTCCCACGTTGTCCCACGTTGTCCCACGTTGTCCCACGTTGTCCCACGTTGTCCCACGTTGTCCCACGGTGTCCAACGGTGTCCAACGATGTCCAACGGTGTCCAACGGTGTCCCACGATGTCCACCGATGTCCAACGGTGTCCAACGGTGTCCAACGGTGTCCAACGATGTCCAACGATGTCCAACGATGTCCAACGGTGTCCAACGATGTCCAACGATGTCCAACGGTGTCCAACGGTGTCCCACGTTGTCCCACGTTGTCCCACGTTGTCCCACGGTGTCCAACGATGTCCAACGGTGTCCCACGTTGTCCAACGGTGTCCCACGTTGTCCCACGTTGTCCCACGTTGTCCCACGTTGTCCCACGATGTCCCACGTTGTCCCACGTTGTCCCACGTTGTCCCACATTGTCCCACGTTGTCCCACGTTGTCCCACGTTGTCCCACGTTGTCCCACGGTGTCCAACGGTGTCCAACGATGTCCAACGGTGTCCAACGATGTCCCACGTTGTCCCACGTTGTCCCACGTTGTCCCACGGTGTCCAACGATGTCCAACGGTGTCCCACGTTATCCCACGTTGTCCCACGTTGTCCCACGTTGTCCCACGTTGTCCCACGATGTCCCACGTTGTCCCACGTTGTCCCACGTTGTCCCACGTTGTCCCACGTTGTCCCACGTTGTCCCACGTTGTCCCACGTTGTCCCACGGTGTCCCACGTTGTCCCACGTTGTCCCACGTTGTCCCACGTTGTCCCACGGTGTCCAACGATGCCCAACGGTGTCCCACGTTGTCCAACGGTGTCCCACGTTGTCCCACGTTGTCCCACGTTGTCCCACGTTGTCCCACGGTGTCCAACGATGTCCCACGATGTCCCACGTTGTCCCACGTTGTCCCACGTTGTCCCACATTGTCCCACGTTGTCCCACGTTGTCCCACGATGTCCACCGATGTCCAACGGTGTCCCACGTTGTCCCACGTTGTCCCACGTTGTCCCACGTTGTCCCACGATGTCCAACGGTGTCCAACGGTGTCCCACGGTGTGCCACGTTGTCCCACGTTGTCCCGCGGTGTCCAACGATGTCCAACGGTGTCCCACGTTGTCCCACGTTGTCCCACGTTGTCCCACGGTGTCCAACGGTGTCCCACGGTGTCCCACGTTGTCCCACGTTGTCCCACGTTGTCCCACGTTGTCCCACGTTGTCCCACGGTGTCCAACGATGTCCAACGGTGTCCCACGTTGTCCAACGGTGTCCCACGTTGTCCCACGTTGTCCCACGTTGTCCCACGGTGTCCAACGGTGTCCAACGATGTCCCACGTTGTCCCACGTTGTCCCACGTTGTCCCACGTTGTCCCACGATGTCCCACGTTGTCCCACGTTGTCCCACGTTGTCCCACGTTGTCCCACGTTGTCCCACGTTGTCCCACGTTGTCCCACGTTGTCCCACGTTGTCCCACGGTGTCCCACGGTGTCCAACGATGTCCAACGGTGTCCTACGGTGTCCCACGGTGTCCCACGTTGTCCCACGTTGTCCCACGCTGTCCAACGATGTCCAACGGTGTCCTACGGTGTCCCACGGTGTCCCACGTTGTCCCACGTTGTCCCACGGTGTCCAACGATGTCCAACGGTGTCCCACGTTGTCCCACGTTGTCCCACGTTGTCCCACGTTGTCCCACGTTGTCCCACGGTGTCCCACGTTGTCCCACGATGTCCCACGTTGTCCAACGATGTCCAACGGTGTCCCACGTTGTCCCACGTTGTCCCACGTTGTCCCACGGTGTCCAACGGTGTCCAACGATGTCCCACGTTGTCCCACGTTGTCCCACGTTGTCCCACGTTGTCCCACGATGTCCCACGTTGTCCCACGTTGTCCCACGTTGTCCCACGTTGTCCCACGTTGTCCCACGTTGTCCCACGTTGTCCCACGTTGTCCCACGTTGTCCCACGTTGTCCCACGTTGTCCCACGTTGTCCCACGGTGTCCAACGGTGTCCAACGGTGTCCAACGGTGTCCAACGATGTCCAACGGTGTCCAACGGTGTCCCACGGTGTCCAACGGTGTCCAACGGTGTCCCACGGTGTCCAACGGTGTCCCACGTTGTCCCACGTTGTCCCACGTTGTCCCACGCTGTCCCACGATGTCCCACGTTGTCCAACGATGTCCAACGGTGTCTCACGTTGTCCCACGTTGTCCTACGTTGTCCCACGGTGTCCAACGATGTCCAACGGTGTCCCACGTTGTCCCACGTTGTCCCACGTTGTCCCACGTTGTCCCACGTTGTCCCACGTTGTCCCACGTTGTCCCACGTTGTCCCACGTTGCCCCCCGGTGTCCAACGATGTCCAACGGTGTCCCACGTTGTCCCACGTTGTCCCACGTTGTCCCACGTTGTCCCACGGTGTCCAACGATGTCCAACGGTGTCCCACGTTGTCCCACGTTGTCCCACGTTGTCCCACGTTGTCCCACGTTGTCCCACGGTGTCCAACGGTGTCCAACGATGTCCCACGTTGTCCCACGTTGTCCCACGTTGTCCCACGTTGTCCCACGATGTCCCACGTTGTCCCACGTTGTCCCACGTTGTCCCACGTTGTCCCACGTTGTCCCACGTTGTCCCACGTTGTCCCACGTTGTCCCACGGTGTCCAACGGTGTCCCACGTTGTCCCACGTTGTCCCACGTTGTCCCACGTTGTCCCACGTTGTCCCACGTTGTCCCACGTTGTCCCACGGTGTCCAACGGTGTCCCACGTTGTCCCACGTTGTCCCACGTTGTCCCACGTTGTCCCACGTTGTCCCACGTTGTCCCACGTTGTCCCACGGTGTCCCACGTTGTCCCACGGTGTCCCACGATGTCCACCGATGTCCAACGGTGTCCAACGGTGTCCAACGGTGTCCAACGGTGTCCAACGATGTCCAACGATGTCCAACGATGTCCAACGGTGTCCAACGGTGTCCCACGGTGTCCAAGGGTGTCCCACGTTGTCCCACGTTGTCCCACGTTGTCCAACGGTGTCCCACGGTGTCCCACGTTGTCCAACGGTGTCCCACGTTGTCCCACGTTGTCCCACGTTGTCCCACGTTGTCCCACGATGTCCCACGTTGTCCCACGTTGTCCCACGTTGTCCCACGTTGTCCCACGTTGTCCCACGTTGTCCCACGTTGTCCCACGTTGTCCCACGTTGTCCCACGTTGTCCCACGGTGTCCAACGGTGTCCAACGATGTCCAACGGTGTCCAACGGTGTCCCACGTTGTCCCACGTTGTCCCACGTTGTCCCACGGTGTCCAACGATGTCCAACGGTGTCCCACGTTGTCCCACGTTGTCCCACGTTGTCCCACGTTGTCCCACGTTGTCCCACGATGTCCCACGTTGTCCCACGTTGTCCCACGTTGTCCCACGTTGTCCCACGTTGTCCCACGTTGTCCCACGTTGTCCCACGTTGTCCCACGTTGTCCCACGGTGTCCAACGATGCCCAACGGTGTCCCACGTTGTCCAACGGTGTCCCACGTTGTCCCACGTTGTCCCACGTTGTCCCACGTTGTCCCACGATGTCCCACGTTGTCCCACGTTGTCCCACGTTGTCCCACGTTGTCCCACGGTGTCCAACGATGTCCAACGGTGTCCCACGTTGTCCAACGGTGTCCCACGTTGTCCCACGTTGTCCCACGTTGTCCCACGTTGTCCCACGATGTCCCACGGTGTCCAACGATGTCCAACGGTGTCCAACGGTGTCCCACGGTGTCCAACGGTGTCCCACGTTGTCCCACGTTGTCCCACGTTGTCCCACGTTGTCCCACGTTGTCCTACGTTGTCCCACGTTGTCCCACGTTGTCCCACGTTGTCCCACGTTGTCCCACGTTGTCCCACGGTGTCCAACGGTGTCCCACGTTGTCCCACGTTGTCCCACGTTGTCCCACGTTGTCCCACGTTGTCCCACGTTGTCCCACGTTGTCCCACGTTGTCCCACGTTGTCCCACGTTGTCCCACGTTGTCCCACGTTGTCCCACGGTGTCCAACGGTGTCCAGCGGTGTACAACGGTGTCCAACGATGTCCAACGGTGTCCAACGGTGTCCAACGGTGTCCCACGGTGTCCAACGGTGTCCAACGGTGTCCCACGGTGTCCAACGGTGTCCAACGGTGTCCCACGGTGTCCAACGGTGTCCCACGTTGTCCCACGTTGTCCCACGTTGTCCCACGTTGTCCCACGGTGTCCCACGTTGTCCCACGTTGTCCCACGGTGTCCAACGATGTCCAACGGTGCCCAACGGTGTCCCACGTTGTCCCACGTTGTCCCACGTTGTCCCACGTTGTCCCACGTTGTCCCACGTTGTCCCACGTTGTCCCACGTTGTCCCACGTTGTCCCACGGTGTCCAACGGTGTCCAGCGGTGTACAACGGTGTCCAACGATGTCCAACGGTGTCCAACGGTGTCCAACGGTGTCCCACGGTGTCCAACGGTGTCCAACGGTGTCCCACGGTGTCCAACGGTGTCCAACGGTGTCCCACGGTGTCCAACGGTGTCCCACGTTGTCCCACGTTGTCCCACGTTGTCCCACGTTGTCCCACGGTGTCCCACGTTGTCCCACGTTGTCCCACGGTGTCCAACGATGTCCAACGGTGCCCAACGGTGTCCCACGGTGTCCAACTGTGTCCCACGGTGTCCCACGTTGTCCCACGTTGTCCCACGTTGTCCCACGTTGTCCCACGTTGTCCCACGGTGTCCAACGATGTCCAACGGTGTCCCACGTTGTCCCACGTTGTCCCACGTTGTCCCACGTTGTCCAACGGTGTCCAACGGTGTCCAACGGTGTCCAACGATGTCCAACGATGTCCAACGATGTCCAACGGTGTCCAACGATGTCCAACGATGTCCAACGGTGTCCAACGGTGTCCCAAGTTGTCCCACGTTGTCCCACGTTGTCCCACGGTGTCCAACGATGTCCAACGGTGTCCCACGTTGTCCCACGTTGTCCCACGTTGTCCCACGTTGTCCCACGTTGTCCCACGTTGTCCCACGTTGTCCCACGTTGTCCCACGATGTCCCACGTTGTCCCACGTTGTCCCACGTTGTCCCACGTTGTCCCACGTTGTCCCACGTTGTCCCACGTTGTCCCACGTTGTCCCACGGTGTCCAGCGATGCCCAACGGTGTCCCACGTTGTCCAACGGTGTCCCACGTTGTCCCACGTTGTCCCACGTTGTCCCACGTTGTCCCACGGTGTCCAACGATGTCCCACGATGTCCCACGTTGTCCCACGTTGTCCCACGTTGTCCCACGTTGTCCCACGATGTCCACCGATGTCCAACGGTGTCCCACGTTGTCCCACGTTGTCCCACGTTGTCCCACGTTGTCCCACGATGTCCAACGGTGTCCAACGGTGTCCCACGGTGTCCCACGTTGTCCCACGTTGTCCCACGGTGTCCAACGATGTCCAACGGTGTCCCACGTTGTCCCACGTTGTCCCACGTTGTCCCACGGTGTCCAACGATGTCCCACGATGTCCCACGTTGTCCCACGTTGTCCCACGTTGTCCCACGTTGTCCCACGTTGTCCCACGGTGTCCAACGATGTCCAACGGTGTCCCACGTTGTCCAACGGTGTCCCACGTTGTCCCACGTTGTCCCACGTTGTCCCACGGTGTCCAACGGTGTCCAACGATGTCCCACGTTGTCCCACGTTGTCCCACGTTGTCCCACGTTGTCCCACGATGTCCCACGTTGTCCCACGTTGCCCACGTTGTCCCACGTTGTCCCACGTTGTCCCACGTTGTCCCACGTTGTCCCACGTTGTCCCACGTTGTCCCACGTTGTCCCACGGTGTCCCACGGTGTCCAACGATGTCCAACGGTGTCCTACGGTGTCCCACGGTGTCCCACGTTGTCCCACGTTGTCCCACGGTGTCCAACGATGTCCAACGGTGTCCCACGTTGTCCCACGTTGTCCCACGTTGTCCCACGTTGTCCCACGTTGTCCCACGGTGTCCCACGTTGTCCCACGATGTCCGACGTTGTCCAACGATGTCCAACGGTGTCCCACGTTGTCCCACGTTGTCCCACGTTGTCCCACGGTGTCCAACGGTGTCCAACGATGTCCCACGTTGTCCCAAGTTGTCCCACGTTGTCCCACGTTGTCCCACGATGTCCCACGTTGTCCCACGTTGTCCCACGTTGTCCCACGTTGTCCCACGTTGTCCCACGTTGTCCCACGTTGTCCCACGTTGTCCCACGTTGTCCCACGTTGTCCCACGTTGTCCCACGTTGTCCCACGTTGTCCCACGGTGTCCAACGGTGTCCAACGGTGTCCAACGGTGTCCAACGATGTCCAACGGTTTCCAACGGTGTCCCACGGTGTCCAACGGTGTCCCACGTTGTCCCACGTTGTCCCACGTTGTCCAACGGTGTCCAACGGTGTCCAACGGTGTCCAACGATGTCCAACGATGTCCAACGATGTCCAACGGTGTCCAACGATGTCCAACGATGTCCAACGGTGTCCAACGGTGTCCCACGTTGTCCCACGTTGTCCCACGTTGTCCCACGGTGTCCAACGATGTCCAAGAGTGTCCCACGTTGTCCAACGGTGTCCCACGTTGTCCCACGTTGTCCCACGTTGTCCCACGTTGTCCCACGATGTCCCACGTTGTCCCACGTTGTCCCACGTTGTCCCACGTTGTCCCACGTTGTCCCACGTTGTCCCACGTTGTCCCACGTTGTCCCACGGTGTCCAACGGTGTCCAACGATGTCCAACGGTGTCCAACGGTGTCCCACGTTGTCCCACGTTGTCCCACGTTGTCCCACGGTGACCAACGATGTCCAACGGTGTCCCACGTTGTCCCACGTTGTCCCACGTTGTCCCACGTTGTCCCACGTTGTCCCACGTTGTCCCACGTTGTCCCACGTTGTCCCACGATGTCCCACGTTGTCC
The DNA here is from genome assembly GCF_910591885.1 of Bombus terrestris. Taxonomy (NCBI): domain Eukaryota; kingdom Metazoa; phylum Arthropoda; class Insecta; order Hymenoptera; family Apidae; genus Bombus; species Bombus terrestris. Next base: position 169,697 of record NW_025963568.1, on the reverse strand, counting down.
CACGTTGTCCCACGTTGTCCCACGTTGTCCCACGTTGTCCCACGTTGTCCCACGTTGTCCCACGTTGTCCCACGGTGTCCAACGATGCCCAACGGTGTCCCACGTTGTCCAACGGTGTCCCACGTTGTCCCACGTTGTCCCACGTTGTCCCACGTTGTCCCACGGTGTCCAACGATGTCCCACGATGTCCCACGTTGTCCCACGTTGTCCCACGTTGTCCCACGTTGTCCCACGTTGTCCCACGATGTCCACCGATGTCCAACGGTGTCCCACGTTGTCCCACGTTGTCCCACGTTGTCCCACGTTGTCCCACGATGTCCAACGGTGTCCAACGGTGTCCCACGGTGTCCCACGTTGTCCCACGTTGTCCCACGGTGTCCAACGATGTCCAACGGTGTCCCACGTTGTCCCACGTTGTCCCACGTTGTCCCACGGTGTCCAACGATGTCCCACGATGTCCCACGTTGTCCCACGTTGTCCCACGTTGTCCCACGTTGTCCCACGTTGTCCCACGGTGTCCAACGATGTCCAACGGTGTCCCACGTTGTCCAACGGTGTCCCACGTTGTCCCACGTTGTCCCACGTTGTCCCACGGTGTCCAACGGTGTCCAACGATGTCCCACGTTGTCCCACGTTGTCCCACGTTGTCCCACGTTGTCCCACGATGTCCCACGTTGTCCCACGTTGCCCACGTTGTCCCACGTTGTCCCACGTTGTCCCACGTTGTCCCACGTTGTCCCACGTTGTCCCACGTTGTCCCACGTTGTCCCACGGTGTCCCACGGTGTCCAACGATGTCCAACGGTGTCCTACGGTGTCCCACGGTGTCCCACGTTGTCCCACGTTGTCCCACGGTGTCCAACGATGTCCAACGGTGTCCCACGTTGTCCCACGTTGTCCCACGTTGTCCCACGTTGTCCCACGTTGTCCCACGGTGTCCCACGTTGTCCCACGATGTCCGACGTTGTCCAACGATGTCCAACGGTGTCCCACGTTGTCCCACGTTGTCCCACGTTGTCCCACGGTGTCCAACGGTGTCCAACGATGTCCCACGTTGTCCCACGTTGTCCCACGTTGTCCCACGTTGTCCCACGATGTCCCACGTTGTCCCACGTTGTCCCACGTTGTCCCACGTTGTCCCACGTTGTCCCACGTTGTCCCACGTTGTCCCACGTTGTCCCACGTTGTCCCACGTTGTCCCACGTTGTCCCACGTTGTCCCACGTTGTCCCACGGTGTCCAACGGTGTCCAACGGTGTCCAACGGTGTCCAACGATGTCCAACGGTGTCCAACGGTGTCCCACGGTGTCCAACGGTGTCCAACGGTGTCCCACGGTGTCCAACGGTGTCCCACGTTGTCCCACGTTGTCCCACGTTGTCCCACGTTGTCCCACGTTGTCCCACGTTGTCCCACGTTGTCCCACGTTGTCCCACGTTGTCCCACGTTGTCCCACGTTGTCCAACGATGTCCAACGGTGTCCCACGTTGTCCCACGTTGTCCCACGTTGTCCCACGTTGTCCCACGTTGTCCCACGTTGTCCCACGTTGTCCCACGTTGTCCCACGTTGTCCCACGTTGTCCCACGTTGTCCCACGTTGTCCCACGTTGTCCCACGTTGTCCCACGTTGTCCCACGTTGTCCCACGTTGTCCCACGATGTCCCACGTTGTCCAACGATGTCCAACGGTGTCCCACGTTGTCCCACGTTGTCCCACGTTGTCCCACGTTGTCCCACGGTGTCCAACGATGTCCAACGGTGTCCCACGTTGTCCCACGTTGTCCCACGTTGTCCCACGGTGTCCAACGGTGTCCCACGTTGTCCCACGTTGTCCCACGTTGTCCCACGTTGTCCCACGTTGTCCCACGTTGTCCCACGTTGTCCCACGGTGTCCAACGGTGTCCCACGTTGTCCCACGTTGTCCCACGTTGTCCCACGTTGTCCCACGTTGTCCCACGTTGTCCCACGTTGCCCCCCGGTGTCCAACGATGTCCAACGGTGTCCCACGTTGTCCCACGTTGTCCCACGTTGTCCCACGTTGTCCCACGGTGTCCAACGATGTCCAACGGTGTCCCACGTTGTCCCACGTTGTCCCACGTTGTCCCACGTTGTCCCACGTTGTCCCACGTTGTCCCACGTTGTCCCACGTTGTCCCACGGTGTCCAACGGTGTCCAACGATGTCCCACGTTGTCCCACGTTGTCCCACGTTGTCCCACGTTGTCCCACGATGTCCCACGTTGTCCCACGTTGTCCCACGTTGTCCCACGTTGTCCCACGTTGTCCCACGTTGTCCCACGTTGTCCCACGTTGTCCCACGTTGTCCCACGGTGTCCAACGATGTCCAACGGTGTCCAACGGTGTCCCACGTTGTCCCACGTTGTCCCACGGTGTCCAACGATGTCCAACGGTGTCCTACGGTGTCCCACGGTGTCTCACGTTGTCCCACGTTGTCCCACGGTGTCCAACTATGTCCAACGGTGTCCCACGTTGTCCCACGTTGTCCCACGTTGTCCCACGTTGTCCCACGTTGTCCCACGGTGTCCCACGTTGTCCCACGGTGTCCCACGATGTCCACCGATGTCCAACGGTGTCCAACGGTGTCCAACGGTGTCCAACGGTGTCCAACGATGTCCAACGATGTCCAACGATGTCCAACGGTGTCCAACGGTGTCCCACGGTGTCCAAGGGTGTCCCACGTTGTCCCACGTTGTCCCACGTTGTCCCACGTTGTCCCACGTTGTCCCATGGTGTCCAACGGTGTCCAACGATGTCCAACGGTGTCCAACGGTGTCCCACGATGTCCACCGATGTCCAACGGTGTCCAACGGTGTCCAACGGTGTCCAACGGTGTCCAACGTTGTCCCACGTTGTCCCACGTTGTCCCACGTTGTCCAACGGTGTCCCACGGTGTCCCACGTTGTCCAACGGTGTCCCACGTTGTCCCACGTTGTCCCACGTTGTCCCACGTTGTCCCACGATGTCCCACGTTGTCCCACGTTGTCCCACGTTGTCCCACGTTGTCCCACGTTGTCCCACGTTGTCCCACGTTGTCCCACGTTGTCCCACGTTGTCCCACGTTGTCCCACGGTGTCCAACGGTGTCCAACGATGTCCAACGGTGTCCAACGGTGTCCCACGTTGTCCCACGTTGTCCCACGTTGTCCCACGGTGTCCAACGATGTCCAACGGTGTCCCACGTTGTCCCACGTTGTCCCACGTTGTCCCACGTTGTCCCACGTTGTCCCACGATGTCCCAGGTTGTCCCACGTTGTCCCACGTTGTCCCACGTTGTCCCACGTTGTCCCACGTTGTCCCACGTTGTCCCACGTTGTCCCACGTTGTCCCACGGTGTCCAACGATGCCCAACGGTGTCCCACGTTGTCCAACGGTGTCCCACGTTGTCCCACGTTGTCCCACGTTGTCCCACGTTGTCCCACGATGTCCCACTTTGTCCCACGTTGTCCCACGTTGTCCCACGTTGTCCCACGTTGTCCCACGGTGTCCAACGATGTCCAACGGTGTCCCACGTTGTCCAACGGTGTCCCACGTTGTCCCACGTTGTCCCACGTTGTCCCACGTTGTCCCACGATGTCCCACGGTGTCCAACGATGTCCAACGGTGTCCAACGGTGTCCCACGGTGTCCCACGTTGTCCCACGTTGTCCCACGTTGTCCCACGTTGTCCCACGTTGTCCCACGTTGTCCCACGTTGTCCCACGTTGTCCCACGTTGTCCCACGGTGTCCAACGGTGTCCAGCGGTGTACAACGGTGTCCAACGATGTCCAACGGTGTCCAACGGTGTCCCACGGTGTCCAACGGTGTCCAACGGTGTCCCACGGTGTCGAACGGTGTCCAACGGTGTCCCACGGTGTCCAACGGTGTCCCACGTTGTCCCACGTTGTCCCACGTTGTCCCACGTTGTCCCACGTTGTCCCACGTTGTCCAACGGTGTCCAACGGTGTCCCACGTTGTCCCACGTTGTCCCACGTTGTCCCACGTTGTCCCACGGTGACCAACGGTGTCCCACGTTGTCCCACGTTGTCCCACGTTGTCCCACGTTGTCCCACGTTGTCCCACGTTGTCCCACGTTGCCCCCCGGTGTCCAACGATGTCCAACGGTGTCCCACGTTGTCCCACGTTGTCCCACGTTGTCCCACGTTGTCCCACGGTGTCCAACGATGCCCAACGGTGTCCCACGTTGTCCCACGTTGTCCCACGTTGTCCCACGTTGTCCCACGTTGTCCCACGTTGTCCCACGTTGTCCCACGTTGTCCCACGGTGTCCCACGTTGTCCCACGGTGTCCAACGGTGTCCAACGATGTCCCACGTTGTCCCACGTTGTCCCACGTTGTCCCACGTTGTCCCACGATGTCCCACGTTGTCCCACGTTGTCCCACGTTGTCCCACGTTGTCCCACGTTGTCCCACGTTGTCCCACGTTGTCCCACGTTGTCCCACGTTGTCCCACGTTGTCCCACGGTGTCCAACAATGTCCAACGGTGTCCAACGGTGTCCCACGTTGTCCCACGTTGTCCCACGGTGTCCAACGATGTCCAACGGTGTCCTACGGTGTCCCACGGTGTCCCACGTTGTCCCACGTTGTCCCACGGTGTCCAACGATGTCCAACGGTGTCCCACGTTGTCCCACGTTGTCCCACGTTGTCCCACGTTGTCCCACGTTGTCCCGCGGTGTCCCACGTTGTCCCACGGTGTCCCACGATGTCCACCGATGTCCAACGGTGTCCAACGGTGTCCAACGGTGTCCAACGGTGTCCAACGATGTCCAACGATGTCCAACGATGTCCAACGGTGTCCAACGGTGTCCCACGGTGTCCAAGGGTGTCCCACGTTGTCCCACGTTGTCCCACGTTGTCCCACGTTGTCCCACGTTGTCCCACGTTGTCCCACGGTGTCCAACGGTGTCCAACGATGTCCAACGGTGTCCAACGGTGTCCCACGATGTCCACCGATGTCCAACGGTGTCCAACGGTGTCCAACGGTGTCCAACGGTGTCCAACGTTGTCCCACGTTGTCCCACGTTGTCCCACGTTGTCCAACGGTGTCCCACGGTGTCCCACGTTGTCCAACGGTGTCCCACGTTGTCCCACGTTGTCCCACGTTGTCCCACGTTGTCCCACGATGTCCCACGTTGTCCCACGTTGTCCCACGTTGTCCCACGTTGTCCCACGTTGTCCCACGTTGTCCCACGTTGTCCCACGTTGTCCCACGTTGTCCCACGGTGTCCAACGGTGTCCAACGATGTCCAACGGTGTCCAACGGTGTCCCACGTTGTCCCACGTTGTCCCACGTTGTCCCACGGTGTCCAACGATGTCCAACGGTGTCCCACGTTGTCCCACGTTGTCCCACGTTGTCCCACGTTGTCCCACGTTGTCCCACGATGTCCCACGTTGTCCCACGTTGTCCCACGTTGTCCCACGTTGTCCCACGTTGTCCCACGTTGTCCCACGTTGTCCCACGTTGTCCCACGTTGTCCCACGGTGTCCAACGATGCCCAACGGTGTCCCACGTTGTCCAACGGTGTCCCACGTTGTCCCACGTTGTCCCACGTTGTCCCACGTTGTCCCACGATGTCCCACGTTGTCCCACGTTGTCCCACGTTGTCCCACGTTGTCCCACGTTGTCCCACGTTGTCCCACGTTGTCCCACGTTGTCCCACGTTGTCCCACGTTGTCCCACGTTGTCCCACGGTGTCCAACGGTGTCCAGCGGTGTACAACGGTGTCCAACGATGTCCAACGGTGTCCAACGGTGTCCCACGGTGTCCAACGGTGTCCCACGGTGTCCCACGGTGTCCAACGGTGTCCAACGGTGTCCCACGGTGTCCAACGGTGTCCCACGTTGTCCCACGTTGTCCCACGTTGTCCCACGTTGTCCCACGGTGTCCCACGTTGTCCCACGTTGTCCCACGGTGTCCAACGATGTCCAACGGTGCCCAACGGTGTCCCACGGTGTCCAACTGTGTCCCACGGTGTCCCACGTTGTCCCACGTTGTCCCACGTTGTCCCACGTTGTCCCACGTTGTCCCACGTTGTCCAACGATATCCAACGGTGTCCCACGTTGTCCCACGTTGTCCCACGTTGTCCCACGTTGTCCCACGTTGTCCCACGTTGTCCAACGATGTCCAACGGTGTCCCACGTTGTCCCACGTTGTCCCACGTTGTCCCACGTTGTCCCACGTTGTCCAACGATGTCCAACGGTGTCCCACGTTGTCCCACGTTGTCCCACGATGTCCCACGTTGTCCAACGATGTCCAACGGTGTCCCACGTTGTCCCACGTTGTCCCACGTTGTCCCACGGTGTCCAACGATGTCCAACGGTGTCCAACGGTGTCCCACGGTGTCCCACGTTGTCCCACGTTGTCCCACGGTGTCCAACGATGTCCAACGGTGTCCCACGCTGTCCCACGTTGTCCCACGTTGTCCCACGTTGTCCCACGGTGTCCAACGATGTCCAACGGTGTCCCACGTTGTCCCACGTTGTCCCACGTTGTCCCACGTTGTCCCACGTTGTCCCACGGTGTCCCACGTTGTCCCACGTTGTCCCACGTTGTCCCACGGTGTCCAACGGTGTCCCACGTTGTCCCACGTTGTCCCACGTTGTCCCACGTTGTCCAACGGTGTCCCACGTTGTCCCACGTTGTCCCACGTTGTCCCACGTTGTCCCACGGTGTCCAACGGTGTCCCACGTTGTCCCACGTTGTCCCACGTTGTCCCACGTTGTCCCACGTTGTCCCACGTTGTCCCACGTTGCCCCCCGGTGTCCAACGATGTCCAACGGTGTCCCACGTTGTCCCACGTTGTCCCACGTTGTCCCACGTTGTCCCACGGTGTCCAACGATGCCCAACGGTGTCCCACGTTGTCCCACGTTGTCCCACGTTGTCCCACGTTGTCCCACGTTGTCCCACGTTGTCCCACGTTGTCCCACGTTGTCCCACGTTGTCCCACGTTGTCCCACGTTGTCCCACGTTGTCCCACGGTGTCCAACGGTGTCCAACGATGTCCCACGTTGTCCCACGTTGTCCCACGTTGTCCCACGTTGTCCCACGATGTCCCACGTTGTCCCACGTTGTCCCACGTTGTCCCACGTTGTCCCACGTGGTCCCACGTTGTCCCACGTTGTCCCACGTTGTCCCACGTTGTCCCACGTTGTCCCACGGTGTCCAACAATGTCCAACGGTGTCCAACGGTGTCCCACGTTGTCCCACGTTGTCCCACGGTGTCCAACGATGTCCAACGGTGTCCTACGGTGTCCCACGGTGTCCCACGTTGTCCCACGTTGTCCCACGGTGTCCAACGATGTCCAACGGTGTCCCACGTTGTCCCACGTTGTCCCACGTTGTCCCACGTTGTCCCACGTTGTCCCACGGTGTCCCACGTTGTCCCACGGTGTCCCACGATGTCCACCGATGTCCAACGGTGTCCAACGGTGTCCAACGGTGTCCAACGGTGTCCAACGATGTCCAACGATGTCCAACGATGTCCAACGGTGTCCAACGGTGTCCCACGGTGTCCAAGGGTGTCCCACGTTGTCCCACGTTGTCCCACGTTGTCCCACGTTGTCCCACGTTGTCCCACGTTGTCCCACGATGTCCCACGTTGTCCCACGTTGTCCCACGTTGTCCCACGTTGTCCCACGTTGTCCCACGTTGTCCCACGTTGTCCCACGTTGTCCCACGTTGTCCCACGGTGTCCAACGGTGTCCAACGATGTCCAACGGTGTCCAACGGTGTCCCACGTTGTCCCACGTTGTCCCACGTTGTCCCACGTTGTCCAACGATGTCCAACGGTGTCCCACGTTGTCCCACGTTGTCCCACGTTGTCCCACGTTGTCCCACGTTGTCCCACGATGTCCCACGTTGTCCCACGTTGTCCCACGTTGTCCCACGTTGTCCCACGTTGTCCCACGTTGTCCCACGTTGTCCCACGTTGTCCCACGTTGTCCCACGGTGTCCAACGATGCCCAACGGTGTCCCACGTTGTCCAACGGTGTCCAACGATGTCCAACGGTGTCCCACGTTGTCCCACGTTGTCCCACGTTGTCCCACGTTGTCCCACGTTGTCCCACGATGTCCCACGTTGTCCCACGTTGTCCCACGTTGTCCCACGTTGTCCCACGTTGTCCCACGTTGTCCCACGTTGTCCCACGTTGTCCCACGATGTCCCACGTTGTCCCACGTTGTCCCACGTTGTCCCACGTTGTCCCACGTTGTCCCACGTTGTCCCACGTTGTCCCACGTTGTCCCACGTTGTCCCACGTTGTCCCACGGTGTCCAACGGTGTCCAGCGGTGTACAACGGTGTCCAACGATGTCCAACGGTGTCCAACGGTGTCCCACGGTGTCCAACGGTGTCCAACGGTGTCCCACGGTGTCCAACGGTGTCCAACGGTGTCCCACGGTGTCCAACGGTGTCCCACGTTGTCCCACGTTGTCCCACGTTGTCCCACGTTGTCCCACGGTGTCCCACGTTGTCCCACGTTGTCCCACGGTGTCCAACGATGTCCAACGGTGCCCAACGGTGTCCCACGGTGTCCAACTGTGTCCCACGGTGTCCCACGTTGTCCCACGTTGTCCCACGTTGTCCCACGTTGTCCCACGTTGTCCCACGTTGCCCCCCGGTGTCCAACGATGTCCAACGGTGTCCCACGTTGTCCCACGGTGTCCAACGATGTCCAACGGTGTCCAACGGTGTCCAACGATGTCCAACGGTGTCCAACGGTGTCCCACGTTGTCCCACGTTGTCCCACGTTGTCCCACGGTGTCCAACGGTGTCCAACGATGTCCAACGGTGTCCAACGGTGTCCCACGTTGTCCCACGTTGTCCCACGTTGTCCCACGGTGTCCAACGATGTCCAACGGTGTCCCACGTTGTCCCACGTTGTCCCACGTTGTCCCACGTTGTCCAACGATGTCCAACGGTGTCCAACGGTGTCCCACGGTGTCCAACGGTGTCCAACGGTGTCCCACGGTGTCCAACGGTGTCCAACGGTGTCCCACGGTGTCCAACGGTGTCCCACGTTGTCCCACGTTGTCCCTCGTTGTCCCACGTTGTCCCACGGTGTCCCACGTTGTCCCACGTTGTCCCACGGTGTCCAACGATGTCCAACGGTGCCCAACGGTGTCCCACGGTGTCCAACTGTGTCCCACGGTGTCCCACGTTGTCCCACGTTGTCCCACGTTGTCCCACGTTGTCCCACGTTGTCCCACGTTGTCCAACGATATCCAACGGTGTCCCACGTTGTCCCACGTTGTCCCACGTTGTCCCACGTTGTCCCACGTTGTCCCACGTTGTCCAACGATGTCCAACGGTGTCCCACGTTGTCCCACGTTGTCCCACGTTGTCCCACGTTGTCCAACGATGTCCAACGGTGTCCCACGTTGTCCCACGTTGTCCCACGGTGTCCAACAATGTCCAACGGTGTCCAACGGTGTCCCACGTTGTCCCACGTTGTCCCACGTTGTCCCACGTTGTCCCACGTTGTCCCACGATGTCCCACGTTGTCCCACGTTGTCCCACGTTGTCCCACGTTGTCCCACGTTGTCCCACGTTGTCCCACGTTGTCCCACGTTGTCCCACGTTGTCCCACGGTGTCCAACGATGCCCAACGGTGTCCCACGTTGTCCAACGGTGTCCAACGATGTCCAACGGTGTCCCACGTTGTCCCACGTTGTCCCACGTTGTCCCACGTTGTCCCACGTTGTCCCACGATGTCCCACGTTGTCCCACGTTGTCCCACGTTGTCCCACGTTGTCCCACGTTGTCCCACGTTGTCCCACGTTGTCCCACGTTGTCCCACGATGTCCCACGTTGTCCCACGTTGTCCCACGTTTTCCCACGTTGTGCCACGTTGTCCCACGTTGTCCCACGTTGTCCCACGTTGTCCCACGTTGTCCCACGTTGTCCCACGGTGTCCAACGGTGTCCAGCGGTGTACAACGGTGTCCAACGATGTCCAACGGTGTCCAACGGTGTCCCACGGTGTCCAACGGTGTCCAACGGTGTCCCACGGTGTCCAACGGTGTCCAACGGTGTCCCACGGTGTCCCACGGTGTCCCACGTTGTCCCACGTTGTCCCACGTTGTCCCACGTTGTCCCACGGTGTCCCACGTTGTCCCACGTTGTCCCACGGTGTCCAACGATGTCCAACGGTGCCCAACGGTGTCCCACGGTGTCCAACTGTGTCCCACGGTGTCCCACGTTGTCCCACGTTGTCCCACGTTGTCCCACGTTGTCCCACGTTGTCCCACGTTGCCCCCCGGTGTCCAACGATGTCCAACGGTGTCCCACGTTGTCCCACGGTGTCCAACGATGTCCAACGGTGTCCAACGGTGTCCAACGATGTCCAACGGTGTCCAACGGTGTCCCACGTTGTCCCACGTTGTCCCACGTTGTCCCACGGTGTCCAACGGTGTCCAACGATGTCCAACGGTGTCCAACGGTGTCCCACGTTGTCCCACGTTGTCCCACGTTGTCCCACGGTGTCCAACGATGTCCAACGGTGTCCCACGTTGTCCCACGTTGTCCCACGTTGTCCCACGTTGTCCAACGATGTCCAACGGTGTCCAACGGTGTCCCACGGTGTCCAACGGTGTCCAACGGTGTCCCACGGTGTCCAACGGTGTCCAACGGTGTCCCACGGTGTCCAACGGTGTCCCACGTTGTCCCACGTTGTCCCTCGTTGTCCCACGTTGTCCCACGGTGTCCCACGTTGTCCCACGTTGTCCCACGGTGTCCAACGATGTCCAACGGTGTCCAACGGTGTCCCACGGTGTCCAACTGTGTCCCACGGTGTCCCACGTTGTCCCACGTTGTCCCACGTTGTCCCACGTTGTCCCACGTTGTCCCACGTTGTCCAACGATATCCAACGGTGTCCCACGTTGTCCCACGTTGTCCCACGTTGTCCCACGTTGTCCCACGTTGTCCCACGTTGTCCAACGATGTCCAACGGTGTCCCACGTTGTCCCACGTTGTCCCACGTTGTCCCACGTTGTCCAACGATGTCCAACGGTGTCCCACGTTGTCCCACGTTGTCCCACGTTGTCCCACGTTGTCCCACGTTGTCCCACGTTGTCCAACGGTGTCCAACGGTGTCCCACGTTGTCCCACGTTGTCCCACGTTGTCCCACGTTGTCCCACGGTGTCCAACGGTGTCCCACGTTGTCCCACGTTGTCCCACGTTGTCCCACGTTGTCCCACGTTGTCCCACGTTGTCCCACGTTGCCCCCCGGTGTCCAACGGTGTCCCACGTTGTCCCACGTTGTCCCACGTTGTCCCACGTTGTCCCACGTTGTCCCACGTTGTCCAACGGTGTCCAACGGTGTCCCACGTTGTCCCACGTTGTCCCACGTTGTCCCACGGTGTCCAACGGTGTCCCACGTTGTCCCACGTTGTCCCACGTTGTCCCACGTTGTCCCACGTTGTCCCACGTTGTCCCACGATGTCCCACGTTGTCCCACGTTGTCCCACGTTGTCCCACGTTGTCCCACGTTGTCCCACGTTGTCCCACGTTGTCCCACGTTGTCCCACGTTGTCCCACGTTGTCCCACGGTGTCCAACAATGTCCAACGGTGTCCAACGGTGTCCCACGTTGTCCCACGTTGTCCCACGGTGTCCAACGATGTCCAACGGTGTCCTACGGTGTCCCACGGTGTCCCACGTTGTCCCACGTTGTCCCACGGTGTCCAACGATGTCCAACGGTGTCCCACGTTGTCCCACGTTGTCCCACGTTGTCCCACGTTGTCCCACGTTGTCCCGCGGTGTCCCACGTTGTCCCACGGTGTCCCACGATGTCCACCGATGTCCAACGGTGTCCAACGGTGTCCAACGGTGTCCAACGGTGTCCAACGATGTCCAACGATGTCCAACGATGTCCAACGGTGTCCAACGGTGTCCCACGGTGTCCAAGGGTGTCCCACGTTGTCCCACGTTGTCCCACGTTGTCCCACGTTGTCCCACGTTGTCCCACGTTGTCCCACGGTGTCCAACGGTGTCCAACGATGTCCAACGGTGTCCAACGGTGTCCCACGATGTCCACCGATGTCCAACGGTGTCCAACGGTGTCCAACGGTGTCCAACGGTGTCCAACGTTGTCCCACGTTGTCCCACGTTGTCCCACGTTGTCCAACGGTGTCCCACGGTGTCCCACGTTGTCCAACGGTGTCCCACGTTGTCCCACGTTGTCCCACGTTGTCCCACGTTGTCCCACGATGTCCCACGTTGTCCCACGTTGTCCCACGTTGTCCCACGTTGTCCCACGTTGTCCCACGTTGTCCCACGTTGTCCCACGTTGTCCCACGTTGTCCCACGGTGTCCAACGGTGTCCAACGATGTCCAACGGTGTCCAACGGTGTCCCACGTTGTCCCACGTTGTCCCACGTTGTCCCACGGTGTCCAACGATGTCCAACGGTGTCCCACGTTGTCCCACGTTGTCCCACGTTGTCCCACGTTGTCCCACGTTGTCCCACGATGTCCCACGTTGTCCCACGTTGTCCCACGTTGTCCCACGTTGTCCCACGTTGTCCCACGTTGTCCCACGTTGTCCCACGTTGTCCCACGTTGTCCCACGGTGTCCAACGATGCCCAACGGTGTCCCACGTTGTCCAACGGTGTCCCACGTTGTCCCACGTTGTCCCACGTTGTCCCACGTTGTCCCACGATGTCCCACGTTGTCCCACGTTGTCCCACGTTGTCCCACGTTGTCCCACGTTGTCCCACGTTGTCCCACGTTGTCCCACGTTGTCCCACGTTGTCCCACGTTGTCCCACGTTGTCCCACGGTGTCCAACGGTGTCCAGCGGTGTACAACGGTGTCCAACGATGTCCAACGGTGTCCAACGGTGTCCCACGGTGTCCAACGGTGTCCCACGGTGTCCCACGGTGTCCAACGGTGTCCAACGGTGTCCCACGGTGTCCAACGGTGTCCCACGTTGTCCCACGTTGTCCCACGTTGTCCCACGTTGTCCCACGGTGTCCCACGTTGTCCCACGTTGTCCCACGGTGTCCAACGATGTCCAACGGTGCCCAACGGTGTCCCACGGTGTCCAACTGTGTCCCACGGTGTCCCACGTTGTCCCACGTTGTCCCACGTTGTCCCACGTTGTCCCACGTTGTCCCACGTTGTCCAACGATATCCAACGGTGTCCCACGTTGTCCCACGTTGTCCCACGTTGTCCCACGTTGTCCCACGTTGTCCCACGTTGTCCAACGATGTCCAACGGTGTCCCACGTTGTCCCACGTTGTCCCACGTTGTCCCACGTTGTCCCACGTTGTCCAACGATGTCCAACGGTGTCCCACGTTGTCCCACGTTGTCCCACGATGTCCCACGTTGTCCGACGATGTCCAACGGTGTCCCACGTTGTCCCACGTTGTCCCACGTTGTCCCACGGTGTCCAACGATGTCCAACGGTGTCCAACGGTGTCCCACGGTGTCCCACGTTGTCCCACGTTGTCCCACGGTGTCCAACGATGTCCAACGGTGTCCCACGCTGTCCCACGTTGTCCCACGTTGTCCCACGTTGTCCCACGGTGTCCAACGATGTCCAACGGTGTCCCACGTTGTCCCACGTTGTCCCACGTTGTCCCACGTTGTCCCACGTTGTCCCACGATGTCCCACGTTGTCCCACGTTGTCCCACGTTGTCCCACGGTGTCCAACGGTGTCCCACGTTGTCCCACGTTGTCCCACGTTGTCCCACGTTGTCCAACGGTGTCCCACGTTGTCCCACGTTGTCCCACGTTGTCCCACGTTGTCCCACGGTGTCCAACGGTGTCCCACGTTGTCCCACGTTGTCCCACGTTGTCCCACGTTGTCCCACGTTGTCCCACGTTGTCCCACGTTGTCCCACGTTGTCCCACGTTGCCCCCCGGTGTCCAACGATGTCCAACGGTGTCCCACGTTGTCCCACGTTGTCCCACGTTGTCCCACGTTGTCCCACGGTGTCCAACGATGCCCAACGGTGTCCCACGTTGTCCCACGTTGTCCCACGTTGTCCCACGTTGTCCCACGTTGTCCCACGTTGTCCCACGTTGTCCCACGTTGTCCCACGTTGTCCCACGTTGTCCCACGTTGTCCCACGTTGTCCCACGGTGTCCAACGGTGTCCAACGATGTCCCACGTTGTCCCACGTTGTCCCACGTTGTCCCACGTTGTCCCACGATGTCCCACGTTGTCCCACGTTGTCCCACGTTGTCCCACGTTGTCCCACGTTGTCCCACGTTGTCCCACGTTGTCCCACGTTGTCCCACGTTGTCCCACGTTGTCCCACGGTGTCCAACAATGTCCAACGGTGTCCAACGGTGTCCCACGTTGTCCCACGTTGTCCCACGGTGTCCAACGATGTCCAACGGTGTCCCACGTTGTCCCACGTTGTCCCACGTTGTCCCACGTTGTCCCACGTTGTCCCACGGTGTCCCACGTTGTCCCACGGTGTCCCACGATGTCCACCGATGTCCAACGGTGTCCAACGGTGTCCAACGGTGTCCAACGGTGTCCAACGATGTCCAACGATGTCCAACGATGTCCAACGGTGTCCAACGGTGTCCCACGGTGTCCAAGGGTGTCCCACGTTGTCCCACGTTGTCCCACGTTGTCCCACGTTGTCCCACGTTGTCCCACGTTGTCCCACGTTGTCCCACGTTGTCCCACGTTGTCCCACGTTGTCCCACGTTGTCCCACGTTGTCCCACGTTGTCCCACGTTGTCCCACGTTGTCCCACGTTGTCCCACGGTGTCCAACGGTGTCCAACGATGTCCAACGGTGTCCAACGGTGTCCCACGTTGTCCCACGTTGTCCCACGTTGTCCCACGGTGTCCAACGATGTCCAACGGTGTCCCACGTTGTCCCACGTTGTCCCACGTTGTCCCACGTTGTCCCACGTTGTCCCACGTTGTCCCACGTTGTCCCACGTTGTCCCACGTTGTCCCACGTTGTCCCACGTTGTCCCACGTTGTCCCACGTTGTCCCACGTTGTCCCACGTTGTCCCACGGTGTCCAACGATGCCCAACGGTGTCCCACGTTGTCCAACGGTGTCCAACGATGTCCAACGGTGTCCCACGTTGTCCCACGTTGTCCCACGTTGTCCCACGTTGTCCCACGTTGTCCCACGATGTCCCACGTTGTCCCACGTTGTCCCACGTTGTCCCACGTTGTCCCACGTTGTCCCACGTTGTCCCACGTTGTCCCACGTTGTCCCACGATGTCCCACGTTGTCCCACGTTGTCCCACGTTGTCCCACGTTGTCCCACGTTGTCCCACGTTGTCCCACGTTGTCCCACGTTGTCCCACGTTGTCCCACGTTGTCCCACGGTGTCCAACGGTGTCCAGCGGTGTACAACGGTGTCCAACGATGTCCAACGGTGTCCAACGGTGTCCCACGGTGTCCAACGGTGTCCAACGGTGTCCCACGGTGTCCAACGGTGTCCAACGGTGTCCCACGGTGTCCAACGGTGTCCCACGTTGTCCCACGTTGTCCCACGTTGTCCCACGTTGTCCCACGGTGTCCCACGTTGTCCCACGTTGTCCCACGGTGTCCAACGATGTCCAACGGTGCCCAACGGTGTCCCACGGTGTCCAACTGTGTCCCACGGTGTCCCACGTTGTCCCACGTTGTCCCACGTTGTCCCACGTTGTCCCACGTTGTCCCACGTTGTCCAACGATATCCAACGGTGTCCCACGTTGTCCCACGTTGTCCCACGTTGTCCCACGTTGTCCCACGTTGTCCCACGTTGTCCAACGATGTCCAACGGTGTCCCACGTTGTCCCACGTTGTCCCACGTTGTCCCACGTTGTCCAACGATGTCCAACGGTGTCCCACGTTGTCCCACGTTGTCCCACGTTGTCCCACGTTGTCCCACGTTGTCCCACGTTGTCCAACGGTGTCCAACGGTGTCCCACGTTGTCCCACGTTGTCCCACGTTGTCCCACGGTGTCCAACGGTCTCCCACGTTGTCCCACGTTGTCCCACGTTGTCCCACGTTGTCCCACGTTGTCCCACGTTGCCCCCCGGTGTCCAACGATGTCCAACGGTGTCCCACGTTGTCCCACGGTGTCCAACGATGTCCAACGGTGTCCAACGGTGTCCAACGATGTCCAACGGTGTCCAACGGTGTCCCACGTTGTCCCACGTTGTCCCACGTTGTCCCACGGTGTCCAACGGTGTCCAACGATGTCCAACGGTGTCCAACGGTGTCCCACGTTGTCCCACGTTGTCCCACGTTGTCCCACGGTGTCCAACGATGTCCAACGGTGTCCCACGTTGTCCCACGTTGTCCCACGTTGTCCCACGTTGTCCCACGTTGTCCCACGATGTCCCACGTTGTCCCACGTTGTCCCACGTTGTCCCACGTTGTCCCACGTTGTCCCACGTTGTCCCACGTTGTCCCACGTTGTCCCACGTTGTCCCACGGTGTCCAACGATGCCCAACGGTGTCCCACGTTGTCCAACGGTGTCCAACGATGTCCAACGGTGTCCCACGTTGTCCCACGTTGTCCCACGTTGTCCCACGTTGTCCCACGTTGTCCCACGATGTCCCACGTTGTCCCACGTTGTCCCACGTTGTCCCACGTTGTCCCACGTTGTCCCACGTTGTCCCACGTTGTCCCACGTTGTCCCACGATGTCCCACGTTGTCCCACGTTGTCCCACGTTGTCCCACGTTGTCCCACGTTGTCCCACGTTGTCCCACGTTGTCCCACGTTGTCCCACGTTGTCCCACGTTGTCCCACGTTGTCCCACGGTGTCCAACGGTGTCCAGCGGTGTACAACGGTGTCCAACGATGTCCAACGGTGTCCAACGGTGTCCCACGGTGTCCAACGGTGTCCAACGGTGTCCCACGGTGTCCAACGGTGTCCAACGGTGTCCCACGGTGTCCAACGGTGTCCCACGTTGTCCCACGTTGTCCCACGTTGTCCCACGTTGTCCCACGGTGTCCCACGTTGTCCCACGTTGTCCCACGGTGTCCAACGATGTCCAACGGTGCCCAACGGTGTCCCACGGTGTCCAACTGTGTCCCACGGTGTCCCACGTTGTCCCACGTTGTCCCACGTTGTCCCACGTTGTCCCACGTTGTCCCACGTTGTCCAACGATATCCAACGGTGTCCCACGTTGTCCCACGTTGTCCCACGTTGTCCCACGTTGTCCCACGTTGTCCCACGTTGTCCAACGATGTCCAACGGTGTCCCACGTTGTCCCACGTTGTCCCACGTTGTCCCACGTTGTCCAACGATGTCCAACGGTGTCCCACGTTGTCCCACGTTGTCCCACGTTGTCCCACGTTGTCCCACGTTGTCCCACGTTGTCCAACGGTGTCCAACGGTGTCCCACGTTGTCCCACGTTGTCCCACGTTGTCCCACGTTGTCCCACGATGTCCCACGTTGTCCAACGATGTCCAACGGTGTCCCACGTTGTCCCACGTTGTCCTACGTTGTCCCACGTTGTCCCACGTTGTCCCACGTTGTCCCACGTTGTCCCACGTTGTCCCACGGTGTCCAACGGTGTCCAACGATGTCCAACTGTGTCCAACGGTGTCCCACATTGTCCCACGTTGTCCCACGTTGTCCCACGTTGTCCCACGTTGTCCAACGATGTCCAACGGTGTCCCACGTTGTCCCACGTTGTCCCACGTTGTCCCACGTTGTCCAACGATGTCCAACGGTGTCCCACGTTGTCCCACGTTGTCCCACGTTGTCCCACGTTGTCCCACGATGTCCCACGTTGTCCAACGATGTCCAACGGTGTCCCACGTTGTCCCACGTTGTCCCACGTTGTCCCACGGTGTCCAACGATGTCCAACGGTGTCCAACGGTGACCCACGGTGTCCCACGTTGTCCCACGTTGTCCCACGGTGTCCAACGATGTCCAACGGTGTCCCACGCTGTCCCACGTTGTCCCACGTTGTCCCACGTTGTCCCACGGTGTCCAACGATGTCCAACGGTGTCCCACGTTGTCCCACGTTGTCCCACGTTGTCCCACGTTGTCCCACGTTGTCCCACGATGTCCCACGTTGTCCCACGTTGTCCCACGTTGTCCCACGGTGTCCAACGGTGTCCCACGTTGTCCCACGTTGTCCCACGTTGTCCCACGTTGTCCCACGTTGTCCCACGTTGTCCCACGTTGTCCCACGTTGTCCCACGGTGTCCAACGGTGTCCAACGATGTCCCACGTTATCCCACGTTGTCCCACGTTGTCCCACGTTGTCCCACGATGTCCCACGTTGTCCCACGTTGTCCCACGTTGTCCCACGTTGTCCCACGTTGTCCCACGTTGTCCCACGTTGTCCCACGTTGTCCCACGTTGTCCCACGTTGTCCCACGTTGTCCCACGTTGTCCCACGTTGTCCCACGTTGTCCCACGTTGTCCCACGGTGTCCAACGATGTCCAACGGTGTCCAACGGTGTCCCACGGTGTCCAACGGTGTCCCACGTTGTCCCACGTTGTCCCACGTTGTCCCACGTTGTCCCACGTTGTCCCACGTTGTCCCACGTTGTCCCACGTTGTCCCACGTTGTCCCTCGTTGTCCCACGTTGTCCCACGTTGTCCCACGTTGTCCAACGGTGTCCAACGGTGTCCCACTGTGTCCAACGGTGTCCAACGGTGTCCCACGTTGTCCCACGTTGTCCCACGTTGTCCCACGTTGTCCCACGTTGTCCCACGATGTCCCACGTTGTCCAACGATGTCCAACGGTGTCCCACGTTGTCCCACGTTGTCCAACGATGTCCAACGGTGTCCCACGTTGTCCCACGTTGTCCTACGTTGTCCCACGTTGTCCCACGTTGTCCCACGTTGTCCCACGTTGTCCCACGTTGTCCCACGGTGTCCAACGGTGTCCAACGATGTCCAACTGTGTCCAACGGTGTCCCACGTTGTCCCACGTTGTCCCACGTTGTCCCACGTTGTCCCACGTTGTCCAACGATGTCCAACGGTGTCCCACGTTGTCCCACGTTGTCCAACGATGTCCAACGGTGTCCCACGTTGTCCCACGTTGTCCTACGTTGTCCCACGTTGTCCCACGTTGTCCCACGTTGTCCCACGTTGTCCCACGTTGTCCCACGGTGTCCAACGGTGTCCCACGTTGTCCCACGTTGTCCCACGGTGTCCAACGATGTCCAACGGTGTCCAACGGTGTCCCACGGTGTCCAACGATGTCCAACGGTGTCCCACGTTGTCCCACGTTGTCCCACGTTGTCCCACGTAGTCCCACGTTGTCCCACGTTGTCCCACGTTGTCCCACGTTGTCCCACGTTGTCCCACGTTGTCCCACGTTGTCCCACGTTGTCCCACGGTGTCCAACGATGTCCAACGGTGTCCAACGGTGTCCCACGATGTCCACCGATGTCCAACGGTGTCCAACGGTGTCCAACGGTGTCCAACGGTGTCCAACGATGTCCAACGATGTCCAACGGTGTCCCACGTTGTCCCACGTTGTCCCACGTTGTCCCACGTTGTCCCACGTTGTCCAACGATGTCCAACGGTGTCCCACGTTGTCCCACGTTGTCCCACGTTGTCCCACGTTGTCCCACGATGTCCCACGTTGTCCAACGATGTCCAACGGTGTCCCACGTTGTCCCACGTTGTCCCACGATGTCCCACGTTGTCCCACGTTGTCCCACGTTGTCCCACGTTGTCCCACGTTGTCCCACGTTGTCCCACGTTGTCCCACGGTGTCCAACGGTGTCCCACGTTGTCCCACGTTGTCCCACGTTGTCCCACGTTGTCCCACGTTGTCCCACGTTGCCCCCCGGTGTCCAACGATGTCCAACGGTGTCCCACGTTGTCCCACGGTGTCCAACGATGTCCAACGGTGTCCAACGGTGTCCAACGATGTCCAACGGTGTCCAACGGTGTCCCACGGTGTCCAACGGTGTCCAACGGTGTCCCACGGTGTCCAACGGTGTCCCACGTTGTCCAACGATGTCCAACGGTGTCCCACGTTGTCCCACGTTGTCCTACGTTGTCCCACGTTGTCCCACGTTGTCCCACGTTGTCCCACGTTGTCCCACGTTGTCCCACGTTGTCCCACGATGTCCCACGTTGTCCCACGTTGTCCAACGGTGTCCCACGTTGTCCCACGTTGTCCCACGTTGTCCCACGATGTCCCACGTTGTCCCACGTTGTCCAACGGTGTCCCACGTTGTCCCACGTTGTCCCACGTTGTCCCACGTTGTCCCACGATGTCCCACGTTGTCCAACGATGTCCAACGGTGTCCCACGTTGTCCCACGTTGTCCTACGTTGTCCCACGTTGTCCCACGTTGTCCCACGTTGTCCCACGTTGTCCCACGTTGTCCCACGGTGTCCAGCGGTGTCCCACGTTGTCCCACGGTGTCCAACGATGTCCAACGGTGTCCAACGGTGTCCCACGGTGTCCAACGATGTCCAACGGTGTCCCACGTTGTCCCACGTTGTCCCACGTTGTCCCACGTTGTCCCACGTAGTCCCACGTTGTCCCACGTTGTCCCACGTTGTCCCACGTTGTCCCACGTTGTCCCACGTTGTCCCACGTTGTCCCACGTTGTCCCACGTTGTCCCACGGTGTCCAACGGTGTCCAACGATGTCCAACGGTGTCCAACGGTGTCCCACGATGTCCACCGATGTCCAACGGTGTCCAACGGTGTCCAACGGTGTCCAACGGTGTCCAACGATGTCCAACGATGTCCAACGATGTCCAACGGTGTCCAACGGTGTCCCACGGTGTCCCACGTTGTCCCACGTTGTCCCACGTTGTCCCACGTTGTCCCACGTTGTCCCACGTTGTCCCACGGTGTCCAACGGTGTCCCACGTTGTCCCACGTTGTCCCACGTTGTCCCACGTTGTCCCACGTTGTCCCACGTTGTCCCACGTTGCCCCGCGGTATCCAACGATGTCCAACGGTGTCCCACGTTGTCCCACGTTGTCCCACGTTGTCCCACGTTGTCCCACGGTGTCCAACGATGTCCAACGGTGTCCAACGATGCCCAACGGTGTCCCACGTTGTCCAACGGTGTCCCACGTTGTCCTACGTTGTCCCACGTTGTCCCACGTTGTCCCACGATGTCCCACGTTGTCCCACGTTGTCCCACGTTGTCCCACGTTGTCCCACGTTGTCCCACGGTGTCCAACGTTGTCCAACGGTGTCCCACGGTGTCCAACGGTGTCCAACGGTGTCCCACGGTGTCCAACGGTGTCCCACGTTGTCCCACGTTGTCCCACGTTGTCCCACGTTGTCCCACGATGTCCCACGTTGTCCAACGATGTCCAACGGTGTCCCACGTTGTCCCACGTTGTCCTACGTTGTCCCACGTTGTCCCACGTTGTCCCACGTTGTCCCACGTTGTCCCACGTTGTCCCACGTTGTCCCACGGTGTCCAACGGTGTCCCACGTTGTCCCACGTTGTCCCACGGTGTCCAACGATATCCAACGGTGTCCAACGATGTCCAACGGTGTCCCACGTTGTCCAACGGTGTCCCACGTTGTCCCACGTTGTCCCACGTTGTCCCACGATGTCCCACGTTGTCCCACGTTGTCCCACGTTGTCCCACGTTGTCCCACGTTGTCCCACGTTGTCCCACGTTGTCCCACGTTGTCCCACGTTGTCCCACGTTGTCCAACGATGTCCAACGGTGTCCCACGTTGTCCCACGTTGTCCCACGTTGTCCCACGTTGTCCCACGATGTCCCACGTTGTCCAACGATGTCCAACGGTGTCCCACGTTGTCCCACGTTGTCCCACGATGTCCCACGTTGTCCCACGTTGTCCCACGTTGTCCCACGTTGTCCCACGTTGTCCCACGTTGTCCCACGGTGTCCAACGGTGTCCCACGTTGTCCCACGTTGTCCCACGTTGTCCCACGTTGTCCCACGTTGTCCCACGTTGCCCCCCGGTGTCCAACGATGTCCAACGGTGTCCCACGTTGTCCCACGGTGTCCAACGATGTCCAACGGTGTCCAACGGTGTCCAACGATGTCCAACGGTGTCCAACGGTGTCCCACGTTGTCCCACGTTGTCCCACGGTGTCCAACGGTGTCCAACGGTGTCCCACGTTGTCCCACGTTGTCCCACGTTGTCCCACGTTGTCCCACGATGTCCCACGTTGTCCAACGATGTCCAACGGTGTCCCACGTTGTCCCACGTTGTCCCACGATGTCCCACGTTGTCCCACGTTGTCCCACGTTGTCCCACGTTGTCCCACGTTGTCCCACGTTGTCCCACGGTGTCCAACGGTGTCCCACGTTGTCCCACGTTGTCCCACGTTGTCCCACGTTGTCCCACGTTGTCCCACGTTGCCCCCCGGTGTCCAACGATGTCCAACGGTGTCCCACGTTGTCCCACGGTGTCCAACGATGTCCAACGGTGTCCAACGGTGTCCAACGATGTCCAACGGTGTCCAACGGTGTCCCACGTTGTCCCACGTTGTCCCACGGTGTCCAACGGTGTCCAACGGTGTCCAACTGTGTCCAACGGTGTCCCACGTTGTCCCACGTTGTCCCACGATGTCCCACGTTGTCCAACGATGTCCAACGGTGTCCCACGTTGTCCCACGTTGTCCTACGTTGTCCCACGTTGTCCCACGTTGTCCCACGTTGTCCCACGTTGTCCCACGTTGTCCCACGTTGTCCCACGGTGTCCAACGGTGTCCCACGTTGTCCCACGTTGTCCCACGGTGTCCAACGATATCCAACGGTGTCCAACGATGTCCAACGGTGTCCCACGTTGTCCAACGGTGTCCCACGTTGTCCCACGTTGTCCCACGTTGTCCCACGATGTCCCACGTTGTCCAACGATGTCCAACGGTGTCCCACGTTGTCCCACGTTGTCCTACGTTGTCCCACGTAGTCCCACGTTGTCCCACGTTGTCCCACGTTGTCCCACGTTGTCCCACGTTGTCCCACGTTGTCCCACGTTGTCCCACGTTGTCCCACGTTGTCCCACGGTGTCCAACGATGTCCAACGGTGTCCCACGTTGTCCAACGGTGTCCCACGTTGTCCCACGTTGTCCCACGTTGTCCCACGTTGTCCCACGATGTCCCACGGTGTCCAACGATGTCCAACGGTGTCCCACGTTGTCCCACGTTGTCCCACGGTGTCCAACGATGTCCAACGATGTCCAACTGTGTCCCACGTTGTCCCACGTTGTCCCACGTTGTCCCACGTTGTCCCACGTTGTCCCACGTTGTCCCACGTTGTCCAACGATGTCCAACGGTGTCCCACGTTGTCCCACGTTGTCCCACGTTGTCCCACGTTGTCCCACGATGTCCCACGTTGTCCAACGGTGTCCAACGGTGTCCCACGTTGTCCCACGTTGTCCCACGTTGTCCCACGGTGTCCAACGATGTCCAACGGTGTCCAACGGTGTCCCACGGTGTCCCACGTTGTCCCACGTTGTCCCACGGTGTCCCACGATGTCCCACGGTGTCCCACGCTGTCCCACGTTGTCCCACGTTGTCCCACGTTGTCCCACGGTGTCCAACGATGTCCAACGGTGTCCCACGTTGTCCCACGTTGTCCCACGTTGTCCCACGTTGTCCCACGTTGTCCCACGATGTCCCACGTTGTCCCACGTTGTCCCACGTTGTCCCACGGTGTCCAACGGTGTCCCACGTTGTCCCACGTTGTCCCACGTTGTCCCACGTTGTCCCACGTTGTCCCACGTTGTCCCACGTTGTCCCACGTTGTCCCACGGTGTCCAACGGTGTCCAACGATGTCCCACGTTATCCCACGTTGTCCCACGTTGTCCCACGTTGTCCCACGATGTCCCACGTTGTCCCACGTTGTCCCACGTTGTCCCACGTTGTCCCACGTTGTCCCACGTTGTCCCACGTTGTCCCACGTTGTCCCACGTTGTCCCACGTTGTCCCACGTTGTCCCACGTTGTCCCACGTTGTCCCACGTTGTCCCACGTTGTCCCACGGTGTCCAACGATGTCCAACGGTGTCCAACGGTGTCCCACGGTGTCCAACGGTGTCCCACGTTGTCCCACGTTGTCCCACGTTGTCCCACGTTGTCCCACGTTGTCCCACGTTGTCCCACGTTGTCCCACGTTGTCCCACGTTGTCCCACGTTGTCCCACGTTGTCCCACGTTGTCCCACGTTGTCCAACGATGTCCAACGGTGTCCCACTGTGTCCAACGGTGTCCAACGGTGTCCCACGTTGTCCAACGATGTCCAACGGTGTCCCACGTTGTCCCACGTTGTCCCACGGTGTCCAACGGTGTCCAACGATGTCCAACTGTGTCCCACGTTGTCCCACGTTGTCCCACGTTGTCCCACGTTGTCCCACGTTGTCCCACGTTGTCCCACGTTGTCCAACGATGTCCAACGGTGTCCCACGTTGTCCCACGTTGTCCCACGTTGTCCCACGTTGTCCCACGATGTCCCACGTTGTCCCACGTTGTCCCACGTTGTCCCACGATGTCCCACGTTGTCCAACGATGTCCAACGGTGTCCCACGTTGTCCCACGTTGTCCAACGATGTCCCACGTTGTCCCACGTTGTCCCACGTTGTCCAACGGTGTCCCACGGTGTCCAACGGTGTCCCACGTTGTCCCACGTTGTCCCACGTTGTCCCACGTTGTCCCACGATGTCCCACGTTGTCCAACGATGTCCAACGGTGTCCCACGTTGTCCCACGTTGTCCTACGTTGTCCCACGTTGTCCCACGTTGTCCCACGTTGTCCCACGTTGTCCCACGTTGTCCCACGTTGTCCCACGGTGTCCAACGGTGTCCCACGTTGTCCCACGTTGTCCCACGGTGTCCAACGATATCCAACGGTGTCCAACGATGTCCAACGGTGTCCCACGTTGTCCAACGGTGTCCCACGTTGTCCCACGTTGTCCCACGTTGTCCCACGTTGTCCAACGGTGTCCCACGGTGTCCAACGGTGTCCCACGTTGTCCCACGTTGTCCCACGTTGTCCCACGTTGTCCCACGATGTCCCACGTTGTCCAACGATGTCCAACGGTGTCCCACGTTGTCCCACGTTGTCCTACGTTGTCCCACGTTGTCCCACGTTGTCCCACGTTGTCCCACGTTGTCCCACGTTGTCCCACGTTGTCCCACGGTGTCCAACGGTGTCCCACGTTGTCCCACGTTGTCCCACGGTGTCCAACGATATCCAACGGTGTCCAACGATGTCCAACGGTGTCCCACGTTGTCCAACGGTGTCCCACGTTGTCCCACGTTGTCCCACGTTGTCCCACGATGTCCCACGTTGTCCAACGATGTCCAACGGTGTCCCACGTTGTCCCACGTTGTCCTACGTTGTCCCACGTTGTCCCACGTTGTCCCACGTTGTCCCACGTTGTCCCACGTTGTCCCACGTTGTCCCACGATGTCCCACGTTGTCCCACGTTGTCCCACGTTGTCCCACGTTGTCCCACGGTGTCCAACGGTGTCCAACGATGTCCAACGGTGTCCCACGTTGTCCAACGGTGTCCCACGTTGTCCCACGTTGTCCCACGGTGTCCAACGGTGTCCAACGATGTCCAACGGTGTCCAACGGTGTCCCACGTTGTCCCACGTTGTCCCACGTTGTCCCACGTTGTCCAACGATGTCCAACGGTGTCCCACGTTGTCCCACGTTGTCCTACGTTGTCCCACGTTGTCCCACGTTGTCCCACGTTGTCCCACGTTGTCCCACGTTGTCCCACGTTGTCCCACGGTGTCCAACGGTGTCCCACGTTGTCCCACGTTGTCCAACGGTGTCCCACGTTGTCCCACGTTGTCCCACGTTGTCCCACGTTGTCCCACGATGTCCCACGGTGTCCAACGATGTCCAACGGTGTCCCACGTTGTCCCACGTTGTCCCACGGTGTCCAACGGTGTCCAACGATGTCCAACTGTGTCCAACGGTGTCCCACGTTGTCCCACGTTGTCCCACGTTGTCCCACGTTGTCCCACGTTGTCCCACGTTGTCCAACGATGTCCAACGGTGTCCCACGTTGTCCCACGTTGTCCCACGTTGTCCCACGTTGTCCCACGATGTCCCACGTTGTCCAACGATGTTCAACGGTGTCCCACGTTGTCCCACGTTGTCCCACGTTGTCCCACGGTGTCCAACGATGTCCAACGGTGTCCAACGGTGTCCCACGGTGTCCCACGTTGTCCCACGTTGTCCCACGGTGTCCAACGATGTCCAACGGTGTCCCACGCTGTCCCACGTTGTCCCACGTTGTCCCACGTTGTCCCACGGTGTCCAACGATGTCCAACGGTGTCCCACGTTGTCCCACGTTGTCCCACGTTGTCCCACGTTGTCCCACGTTGTCCCACGATGTCCCACGTTGTCCCACGTTGTCCCATGTTGTCCCACGGTGTCCAACGGTGTCCCACGTTGTCCCACGTTGTCCCACGTTGTCCCACGTTGTCCCACGTTGTCCCACGTTGTCCCACGTTGTCCCACGGTGTCCAACGGTGTCCAACGATGTCCCACGTTATCCCACGTTGTCCCACGTTGTCCCACGTTGTCCCACGATGTCCCACGTTGTCCCACGTTGTCCCACGTTGTCCCACGTTGTCCCACGTTGTCCCACGTTGTCCCACGTTGTCCCACGTTGTCCCACGTTGTCCCACGTTGTCCCACGTTGTCCCACGTTGTCCCACGTTGTCCCACGTTGTCCCACGTTGTCCCACGTTGTCCCACGGTGTCCAACGATGTCCAACGGTGTCCAACGGTGTCCCACGGTGTCCAACGGTGTCCCACGTTGTCCCACGTTGTCCCACGTTGTCCCACGTTGTCCCACGTTGTCCCACGTTGTCCCACGTTGTCCCACGTTGTCCCACGTTGTCCCACGTTGTCCCACGTTGTCCAACGATGTCCAACGGTGTCCCACTGTGTCCAACGGTGTCCAACGGTGTCCCACGTTGTCCCACGTTGTCCCACGTTGTCCCACGTTGTCCCACGTTGTCCCACGATGTCCCACGTTGTCCAACGATGTCCAACGGTGTCCCACGTTGTCCCACGTTGTCCAACGATGTCCAACGGTGTCCCACGTTGTCCCACGTTGTCCTACGTTGTCCCACGTTGTCCCACGTTGTCCCACGTTGTCCCACGTTGTCCCACGTTGTCCCACGGTGTCCAACGGTGTCCAACGATGTCCAACTGTGTCCAACGGTGTCCCACGTTGTCCCACGTTGTCCCACGTTGTCCCACGTTGTCCCACGTTGTCCAACGATGTCCAACGGTGTCCCACGTTGTCCCACGTTGTCCCACGTTGTCCCACGTTGTCCCACGTTGTCCCACGTTGTCCCACGATGTCCCACGATGTCCCACGTTGTCCAATGATGTCCAACGGTGTCCCACGTTGTCCCACGTTGTCCTACGTTGTCCCACGTTGTCCCACGTTGTCCCACGTTGTCCCACGTTGTCCCACGTTGTCCCACGGTGTCCAACGGTGTCCCACGTTGTCCCACGGTGTCCAACGATGTCCAACGGTGTCCAACGGTGTCCCACGGTGTCCAACGATGTCCAACGGTGTCCCACGTTGTCCCACGTTGTCCCACGTTGTCCCACGTTGTCCCACGTAGTCCCACGTTGTCCCACGTTGTCCCACGTTGTCCCACGTTGTCCCACGTTGTCCCACGTTGTCCCACGTTGTCCCACGTTGTCCCACGTTGTCCCACGGTGTCCAACGGTGTCCAACGATGTCCAACGGTGTCCAACGGTGTCCCACGATGTCCACCGATGTCCAACGGTGTCCAACGGTGTCCAACGGTGTCCAACGGTGTCCAACGATGTCCAACGATGTCCAACGATGTCCAACGGTGTCCAACGGTGTCCCACGGTGTCCCACGTTGTCCCACGTTGTCCCACGTTGTCCCACGTTGTCCCACGTTGTCCCACGTTGTCCCACGGTGTCCAACGGTGTCCCACGTTGTCCCACGTTGTCCCACGTTGTCCCACGTTGTCCCACGTTGTCCCACGTTGTCCCACGTTGCCCCGCGGTATCCAACGATGTCCAACGGTGTCCCACGTTGTCCCACGTTGTCCCACGTTGTCCCACGTTGTCCCACGGTGTCCAACGATGTCCAACGGTGTCCAACGATGCCCAACGCTGTCCCACGTTGTCCAACGGTGTCCCACGTTGTCCTACGTTGTCCCACGTTGTCCCACGTTGTCCCACGATGTCCCACGTTGTCCCACGTTGTCCCACGTTGTCCCACGTTGTCCCACGTTGTCCCACGGTGTCCAACGATGTCCAACGGTGTCCCACGGTGTCCAACGGTGTCCAACGGTGTCCCACGGTGTCCAACGGTGTCCCACGTTGTCCCACGTTGTCCCACGTTGTCCCACGTTGTCCCACGATGTCCCACGTTGTCCAACGATGTCCAACGGTGTCCCACGTTGTCCCACGTTGTCCTACGTTGTCCCACGTTGTCCCACGTTGTCCCACGTTGTCCCACGTTGTCCCACGTTGTCCCACGTTGTCCCACGGTGTCCAACGGTGTCCCACGTTGTCCCACGTTGTCCCACGGTGTCCAACGATATCCAACGGTGTCCAACGATGTCCAACGGTGTCCCACGTTGTCCAACGGTGTCCCACGTTGTCCCACGTTGTCCCACGTTGTCCCACGATGTCCCACGTTGTCCCACGTTGTCCCACGTTGTCCCACGTTGTCCCACGTTGTCCCACGGTGTCCAACGATGTCCAACGGTGTAACACGTTGTCCAACGGTGTCCCACGTTGTCCAACGTTGTCCCACGTTGTCCCACGATGTCCCACGTTGTCCAACGATGTCCAACGGTGTCCCACGTTGTCCCACGTTGTCCCACGTTGTCCCACGTTGTCCCACGTTGTCCCACGTTGTCCCACGTTGTCCCACGTTGCCCCCCGGTGTCCAACGATGTCCAACGGTGTCCCACGTTGTCCCACGTTGTCCCACGTTGTCCCACGGTGTCCAACGATGTCCAACGGTGTCCAACGGTGTCCCACGATGTCCACCGATGTCCAACGGTGTCCAACGGTGTCCAACGGTGTCCAACGGTGTCCAACGATGTCCAACGATGTCCAACGGTGTCCCACGTTGTCCCACGTTGTCCCACGTTGTCCCACGTTGTCCCACGTTGTCCCACGTTGTCCAACGATGTCCAACGGTGTCCCACGTTGTCCCACGTTGTCACACGTTGTCCCACGTTGCCCACGATGTCCCACGTTGTCCAACGATGTCCAACGGTGTCCCACGTTGTCCCACGTTGTCCCACGATGTCCCACGTTGTCCCACGTTGTCCCACGTTGTCCCACGTTGTCCCACGTTGTCCCACGTTGTCCCACGGTGTCCAACGGTGTCCCACGTTGTCCCACGTTGTCCCACGTTGTCCCACGTTGTCCCACGTTGTCCCACGTTGCCCCCCGGTGTCCAACGATGTCCAACGGTGTCCCACGTTGTCCCACGGTGTCCAACGATGTCCAACGGTGTCCAACGGTGTCCAACGATGTCCAACGGTGTCCAACGGTGTCCCACGTTGTCCCACGTTGTCCCACGGTGTCCAACGGTGTCCAACGGTGTCCCACGTTGTCCCACGTTGTCCCACGTTGTCCCACGTTGTCCCACGATGTCCCACGTTGTCCAACGATGTCCAACGGTGTCCCACGTTGTCCCACGTTGTCCCACGATGTCCCACGTTGTCCCACGTTGTCCCACGTTGTCCCACGTTGTCCCACGTTGTCCCACGTAGTCCCACGGTGTCCAACGGTGTCCCACGTTGTCCCACGTTGTCCCACGTTGTCCCACGTTGTCCCACGTTGTCCCACGTTGCCCCCCGGTGTCCAACGATGTCCAACGGTGTCCCACGTTGTCCCACGGTGTCCAACGATGTCCAACGGTGTCCAACGGTGTCCAACGATGTCCAACGGTGTCCAACGGTGTCCCACGTTGTCCCACGTTGTCCCACGGTGTCCAACGGTGTCCAACGGTGTCCAACTGTGTCCAACGGTGTCCCACGTTGTCCCACGTTGTCCCACGATGTCCCACGTTGTCCAACGATGTCCAACGGTGTCCCACGTTGTCCCACGTTGTCCTACGTTGTCCCACGTTGTCCCACGTTGTCCCACGTTGTCCCACGTTGTCCCACGTTGTCCCACGTTGTCCCACGGTGTCCAACGGTGTCCCACGTTGTCCCACGTTGTCCCACGGTGTCCAACGATATCCAACGGTGTCCAACGATGTCCAACGGTGTCCCACGTTGTCCAACGGTGTCCCACGTTGTCCCACGTTGTCCCACGTTGTCCCACGATGTCCCACGTTGTCCAACGATGTCCAACGGTGTCCCACGTTGTCCCACGTTGTCCTACGTTGTCCCACGTAGTCCCACGTTGTCCCACGTTGTCCCACGTTGTCCCACGTTGTCCCACGTTGTCCCACGTTGTCCCACGTTGTCCCACGTTGTCCCACGTTGTCCCACGGTGTCCAACGATGTCCAACGGTGTCCCACGTTGTCCAACGGTGTCCCACGTTGTCCCACGTTGTCCCACGTTGTCCCACGTTGTCCCACGATGTCCCACGGTGTCCAACGATGTCCAACGGTGTCCCACGTTGTCCCACGTTGTCCCACGGTGTCCAACGGTGTCCAACGATGTCCAACTGTGTCCCACGTTGTCCCACGTTGTCCCACGTTGTCCCACGTTGTCCCACGTTGTCCCACGTTGTCCCACGTTGTCCAACGATGTCCAACGGTGTCCCACGTTGTCCCACGTTGTCCCACGTTGTCCCACGTTGTCCCACGATGTCCCACGTTGTCCAACGATGTCCAACGGTGTCCCACGTTGTCCCACGTTGTCCCACGTTGTCCCACGGTGTCCAACGATGTCCAACGGTGTCCAACGGTGTCCCACGGTGTCCCACGTTGTCCCACGTTGTCCCACGGTGTCCAACGATGTCCAACGGTGTCCCACGCTGTCCCACGTTGTCCCACGTTGTCCCACGTTGTCCCACGGTGTCCAACGATGTCCAACGGTGTCCCACGTTGTCCCACGTTGTCCCACGTTGTCCCACGTTGTCCCACGTTGTCCCACGATGTCCCACGTTGTCCCACGTTGTCCCACGTTGTCCCACGGTGTCCAACGGTGTCCCACGTTGTCCCACGTTGTCCCACGTTGTCCCACGTTGTCCCACGTTGTCCCACGTTGTCCCACGTTGTCCCACGTTGTCCCACGGTGACCAACGGTGTCCAACGATGTCCCACGTTATCCCACGTTGTCCCACGTTGTCCCACGTTGTCCCACGATGTCCCACGTTGTCCCACGTTGTCCCACGTTGTCCCACGTTGTCCCACGTTGTCCCACGTTGTCCCACGTTGTCCCACGTTGTCCCACGTTGTCCCACGTTGTCCCACGTTGTCCCACGTTGTCCCACGTTGTCCCACGTTGTCCCACGTTGTCCCACGGTGTCCAACGATGTCCAACGGTGTCCAACGGTGTCCCACGGTGTCCAACGGTGTCCCACGTTGTCCCACGTTGTCCCACGTTGTCCCACGTTGTCCCACGTTGTCCCACGTTGTCCCACGTTGTCCCACGTTGTCCCACGTTGTCCCACGTTGTCCCACGTTGTCCCACGTTGTCCCACGTTGTCCAACGATGTCCAACGGTGTCCCACTGTGTCCAACGGTGTCCAACGGTGTCCCACGTTGTCCCACGTTGTCCCACGTTGTCCCACGTTGTCCCACGTTGTCCCACGATGTCCCACGTTGTCCAACGATGTCCAACGGTGTCCCACGTTGTCCCACGTTGTCCAACGATGTCCCACGTTGTCCCACGTTGTCCCACGTTGTCCAACGGTGTCCCACGGTGTCCAACGGTGTCCCACGTTGTCCCACGTTGTCCCACGTTGTCCCACGTTGTCCCACGATGTCCCACGTTGTCCAACGATGTCCAACGGTGTCCCACGTTGTCCCACGTTGTCCTACGTTGTCCCACGTTGTCCCACGTTGTCCCACGTTGTCCCACGGTGTCCCACGTTGTCCCACGTTGTCCCACGGTGTCCAACGGTGTCCCACGTTGTCCCACGTTGTCCCACGGTGTCCAACGATGTCCAACGGTGTCCAACGATGTCCAACGGTGTCCCACGTTGTCCAACGGTGTCCCACGTTGTCCCACGTTGTCCCACGTTGTCCCACGATGTCCCACGTTGTCCAACGATGTCCAACGGTGTCCCACGTTGTCCCACGTTGTCCTACGTTGTCCCACGTTGTCCCACGTTGTCCCACGTTGTCCCACGTTGTCCCACGTTGTCCCACGTTGTCCCACGATGTCCCACGTTGTCCCACGTTGTCCCACGTTGTCCCACGTTGTCCAACGATGTCCAACGGTGTCCAACGATGTCCAACGGTGTCCCACGTTGTCCAACGGTGTCCCACGTTGTCCCACGTTGTCCCACGGTGTCCAACGGTGTCCAACGATGTCCAACTGTGTCCAACGGTGTCCCACGTTGTCCCACGTTGTCCCACGTTGTCCCACGTTGTCCAACGATGTCCAACGGTGTCCCACGTTGT
Source organism: Bombus terrestris (assembly GCF_910591885.1). Taxonomy (NCBI): domain Eukaryota; kingdom Metazoa; phylum Arthropoda; class Insecta; order Hymenoptera; family Apidae; genus Bombus; species Bombus terrestris. Next base: position 137,211 of record NW_025963568.1, on the reverse strand, counting down.
CCCACGTTGTCCTACGTTGTCCCACGTTGTCCCACGTTGTCCCACGTTGTCCCACGTTGTCCCACGTTGTCCCACGTTGTCCCACGGTGTCCAACGGTGTCCCACGTTGTCCCACGTTGTCCAACGGTGTCCCACGTTGTCCCACGTTGTCCCACGTTGTCCCACGTTGTCCCACGATGTCCCACGGTGTCCAACGATGTCCAACGGTGTCCCACGTTGTCCCACGTTGTCCCACGGTGTCCAACGGTGTCCAACGATGTCCAACTGTGTCCAACGGTGTCCCACGTTGTCCCACGTTGTCCCACGTTGTCCCACGTTGTCCCACGTTGTCCAACGATGTCCAACGGTGTCCCACGTTGTCCCACGTTGTCCCACGTTGTCCCACGTTGTCCCACGATGTCCCACGTTGTCCAACGATGTCCAACGGTGTCCCACGTTGTCCCACGTTGTCCCACGTTGTCCCACGGTGTCCAACGATGTCCAACGGTGTCCAACGGTGTCCCACGGTGTCCCACGTTGTCCCACGTTGTCCCACGGTGTCCAACGATGTCCAACGGTGTCCCACGCTGTCCCACGTTGTCCCACGTTGTCCCACGTTGTCCCACGGTGTCCAACGATGTCCAACGGTGTCCCACGTTGTCCCACGTTGTCCCACGTTGTCCCACGTTGTCCCACGTTGTCCCACGATGTCCCACGTTGTCCCACGTTGTCCCACGTTGTCCCACGTTGTCCCACGTTGTCCCACGTTGTCCCACGTTGTCCCACGTTGTCCCACGGTGTCCAACGATGTCCAACGGTGTCCAACGGTGTCCCACGGTGTCCAACGGTGTCCCACGTTGTCCCACGTTGTCCCACGTTGTCCCACGTTGTCCCACGTTGTCCCACGTTGTCCCACGTTGTCCCACGTTGTCCCACGTTGTCCCACGTTGTCCCACGTTGTCCCACGTTGTCCCACGTTGTCCAACGATGTCCAACGGTGTCCCACTGTGTCCAACGGTGTCCAACGGTGTCCCACGTTGTCCCACGTTGTCCCACGTTGTCCCACGTTGTCCCACGTTGTCCCACGATGTCCCACGTTGTCCAACGATGTCCAACGGTGTCCCACGTTGTCCCACGTTGTCCAACGATGTCCAACGGTGTCCCACGTTGTCCCACGTTGTCCTACGTTGTCCCACGTTGTCCCACGTTGTCCCACGTTGTCCCACGTTGTCCCACGTTGTCCCACGGTGTCCAACGGTGTCCAACGATGTCCAACTGTGTCCAACGGTGTCCCACGTTGTCCCACGTTGTCCCACGTTGTCCCACGTTGTCCCACGTTGTCCCACGTTGTCCAACGATGTCCAACGGTGTCCCACGTTGTCCCACGTTGTCCCACGTTGTCCCACGTTGTCCCACGTTGTCCCACGTTGTCCAACGATGTCCAACGGTGTCCCACGTTGTCCCACGTTGTCCCACGTTGTCCCACGTTGTCCCACGATGTCCCACGTTGTCCAACGATGTCCAACGGTGTCCCACGTTGTCCCACGTTGTCCTACGTTGTCCCACGTTGTCCCACGTTGTCCCACGTTGTCCCACGTTGTCCCACGTTGTCCCACGGTGTCCAACGGTGTCCCACGTTGTCCCACGTTGTCCCACGGTGTCCAACGATGTCCAACGGTGTCCAACGGTGTCCCACGGTGTCCAACGATGTCCAACGGTGTCCCACGTTGTCCCACGTTGTCCCACGTTGTCCCACGTTGTCCCACGTAGTCCCACGTTGCCCCACGTTGTCCCACGTTGTCCCACGTTGTCCCACGTTGTCCCACGTTGTCCCACGTTGTCCCACGTTGTCCCACGGTGTCCAACGATGTCCAACGGTGTCCAACGGTGTCCCACGATGTCCACCGATGTCCAACGGTGTCCAACGGTGTCCAACGGTGTCCAACGGTGTCCAACGATGTCCAACGATGTCCAACGGTGTCCCACGTTGTCCCACGTTGTCCCACGTTGTCCCACGTTGTCCCACGTTGTCCCACGTTGTCCCACGTTGTCCCACGTTGCCCCCCGGTGTCCAACGATGTCCAACGGTGTCCCACGTTGTCCCACGGTGTCCAACGATGTCCAACGGTGTCCAACGGTGTCCAACGATGTCCCACGATGTCCCACGTTGTCCCACGTTGTCCAACGGTGTCCCACGTTGTCCCACGTTGTCCCACGTTGTCCCACGATGTCCCACGTTGTCCCACGTTGTCCAACGGTGTCCCACGTTGTCCCACGTTGTCCCACGTTGTCCCACGATGTCCCACGTTGTCCAACGATGTCCAACGGTGTCCCACGTTGTCCCACGTTGTCCTACGTTGTCCCACGTTGTCCCACGTTGTCCCACGTTGTCCCACGTTGTCCCACGTTGTCCCACGGTGTCCAACGGTGTCCCACGTTGTCCCACGGTGTCCAACGATGTCCAACGGTGTCCAACGGTGTCCCACGGTGTCCAACGATGTCCAACGGTGTCCCACGTTGTCCCACGTTGTCCCACGTTGTCCCACGTTGTCCCACGTTGTCCCACGTTGTCCCACGTTGTCCCACGTTGTCCCACGTTGTCCCACGTTGTCCCACGTTGTCCCACGTTGTCCCACGTTGTCCCACGTTGTCCCACGGTGTCCAACGGTGTCCAACGATGTCCAACGGTGTCCAACGGTGTCCCACGATGTCCACCGATGTCCAACGGTGTCCAACGGTGTCCAACGGTGTCCAACGGTGTCCAACGATGTCCAACGATGTCCAACGATGTCGAACGGTGTCCAACGGTGTCCCACGGTGTCCAACGGTGTCCCACGTTGTCCCACGTTGTCCCACGTTGTCCCACGTTGTCCCACGTTGTCCCACGTTGTCCCACGTTGTCCCACGGTGTCCAACGGTGTCCAACGATGTCCAACGGTGTCCAACGGTGTCCCACGTTGTCCCACGTTGTCCCACGGTGTCCAACGATGTCCAACGGTATCCAACGATGTCCAACGGTGTCCCACGTTGTCCCACGTTGTCCCACGTTGTCCCACGTTGTCCCACGGTGTCCAACGGTGTCCCACGTTGTCCCACGTTGTCCCACGTTGTCCCACGTTGTCCCACGTTGTCCCACGTTGTCCCACGTTGTCCCCCGGTGTCCAACGATGTCCAACGGTGTCCCACGTTGTCCCACGTTGTCCCACGTTGTCCCACGTTGTCCCACGGTGTCCAACGATGTCCAACGGTGTCCAACGATGCCCAACGGTGTCCCACGATGTCCCACGTTGTCCCACGTTGTCCCACGTTGTCCCACGTTGTCCCACGTTGTCCCACGTTGTCCCACGTTGTCCCACGTTGTCCCACGGTGTCCCACGTTGTCCCACGTTGTCCCACGTTGTCCCACGGTGTCCCACGTTGTCCCACGTTGTCCCACGTTGTCCCACGGTGTCCAACGATGTCCAACGGTGTCCCACGGTGTCCAACGGTGTCCCACGTTGTCCCACGTTGTCCCACGTTGTCCCACGTTGTCCCACGTTGTCCCACGTTGTCCCACGGTGTCCAACGATATCCAACGGTGTCCAACGATGTCCAACGGTGTCCCACGTTGTCCAACGGTGTCCCACGTTGTCCCACGTTGTCCCACGTTGTCCCACGATGTCCCACGTTGTCCCACGTTGTCCCACGTTGTCCCACGTTGTCCCACGTTGTCCCACGGTGTCCAACGATGTCCAACGGTGTAACACGTTGTCCAACGGTGTCCCACGTTGTCCCACGTTGTCCAACGTTGTCCCACGTTGTCCCACGATGTCCCACGTTGTCCAACGATGTCCAACGGTGTCCCACGTTGTCCCACGTTGTCCCACGTTGTCCCACGTTGTCCCACGTTGTCCCACGTTGTCCCACGTTGTCCCACGTTGCCCCCCGGTGTCCAACGATGTCCAACGGTGTCCCACGTTGTCCCACGTTGTCCCACGTTGTCCCACGGTGTACAACGATGTCCAACGGTGTCCAACGGTGTCCCACGATGTCCACCGATGTCCAACGGTGTCCAACGGTGTCCAACGGTGTCCAACGGTGTCCAACGATGTCCAACGATGTCCAACGGTGTCCCACGTTGTCCCACGTTGTCCCACGTTGTCCCACGTTGTCCCACGTTGTCCCACGTTGTCCAACGATGTCCAACGGTGTCCCACGTTGTCCCACGTTGTCCCACGTTGTCCCACGTTGTCCCACGATGTCCCACGTTGTCCAACGATGTCCAACGGTGTCCCACGTTGTCCCACGTTGTCCCACGATGTCCCACGTTGTCCCACGTTGTCCCACGTTGTCCCACGTTGTCCCACGTTGTCCCACGTTGTCCCACGGTGTCCAACGGTGTCCCACGTTGTCCCACGTTGTCCCACGTTGTCCCACGTTGTCCCACGTTGTCCCACGTTGCCCCCCGGTGTCCAACGATGTCCAACGGTGTCCCACGTTGTCCCACGGTGTCCAACGATGTCCAACGGTGTCCAACGGTGTCCAACGATGTCCAACGGTGTCCAACGGTGTCCCACGGTGTCCAACGGTGTCCAACGGTGTCCCACGGTGTCCAACGGTGTCCCACGTTGTCCCACGTTGTCCCACGTTGTCCCACGTTGTCCCACGATGTCCCACGTTGTCCAACGATGTCCAACGGTGTCCCACGTTGTCCCACGTTGTCCTACGTTGTCCCACGTTGTCCCACGTTGTCCCACGTTGTCCCACGTTGTCCCACGTTGTCCCACGTTGTCCCACGGTGTCCAACGGTGTCCCACGTTGTCCCACGTTGTCCCACGGTGTCCAACGATATCCAACGGTGTCCAACGATGTCCAACGGTTTCCCACGTTGTCCAACGGTGTCCCACGTTGTCCCACGTTGTCCCACGTTGTCCCACGATGTCCCACGTTGTCCAACGATGTCCAACGGTGTCCCACGTTGTCCCACGTTGTCCTACGTTGTCCCACGTTGTCCCACGTTGTCCCACGTTGTCCCACGTTGTCCCACGTTGTCCCACGTTGTCCCACGATGTCCCACGTTGTCCCACGTTGTCCCACGTTGTCCCACGTTGTCCCACGTTGTCCCACGGTGTCCAACGATGTCCAACGGTGTCCCACGTTGTCCAACGGTGTCCCACGTTGTCCCACGTTGTCCCACGTTGTCCCACGTTGTCCCACGATGTCCCACGGTGTCCAACGATATCCAACGGTGTCCCACGTTGTCCCACGTTGTCCCACGGTGTCCAACGGTGTCCAACGATGTCCAACTGTGTCCAACGGTGTCCCACGTTGTCCCACGATGTCCCACGTTGTCCAACGATGTCCAACGGTGTCCCACGTTGTCCCACGTTGTCCCACGTTGTCCCACGTTGTCCCACGTTGTCCCACGTTGTCCCACGTTGTCCCACGTTGCCCCCCGGTGTCCCACGTTGTCCAACGGTGTCCCACGTTGTCCCACGTTGTCCCACGTTGTCCCACGATGTCCCACGTTGTCCCACGTTGTCCCACGTTGTCCCACGTTGTCCCACGTTGTCCCACGGTGTCCAACGATGTCCAACGGTGTAACACGTTGTCCAACGGTGTCCCACGTTGTCCCACGTTGTCCAACGTTGTCCCACGTTGTCCCACGATGTCCCACGTTGTCCAACGATGTCCAACGGTGTCCCACGTTGTCCCACGTTGTCCCACGTTGTCCCACGTTGTCCCACGTTGTCCCACGTTGTCCCACGTTGTCCCACGTTGCCCCCCGGTGTCCAACGATGTCCAACGGTGTCCCACGTTGTCCCACGTTGTCCCACGTTGTCCCACGGTGTCCAACGATGTCCAACGGTGTCCAACGGTGTCCCACGATGTCCACCGATGTCCAACGGTGTCCAACGGTGTCCAACGGTGTCCAACGGTGTCCAACGATGTCCAACGATGTCCAACGGTGTCCCACGTTGTCCCACGTTGTCCCACGTTGTCCCACGTTGTCCCACGTTGTCCCACGTTGTCCAACGATGTCCAACGGTGTCCCACGTTGTCCCACGTTGTCCCACGTTGTCCCACGTTGTCCCACGATGTCCCACGGTGTCCAACGATGTCCAACGGTGTCCCACGTTGTCCCACGTTGTCCCACGATGTCCCACGTTGTCCCACGTTGTCCCACGTTGTCCCACGTTGTCCCACGTTGTCCCACGTTGTCCCACGGTGTCCAACGGTGTCCCACGTTGTCCCACGTTGTCCCACGTTGTCCCACGTTGTCCCACGTTGTCCCACGTTGCCCCCCGGTGTCCAACGATGTCCAACGGTGTCCCACGTTGTCCCACGGTGTCCAACGATGTCCAACGGTGTCCAACGGTGTCCAACGATGTCCAACGGTGTCCAACGGTGTCCCACGGTGTCCAACGGTGTCCAACGGTGTCCCACGGTGTCCAACGGTGTCCCACGTTGTCCCACGTTGTCCCACGTTGTCCCACGTTGTCCCACGATGTCCCACGTTGTCCAACGATGTCCAACGGTGTCCCACGTTGTCCCACGTTGTCCTACGTTGTCCCACGTTGTCCCACGTTGTCCCACGTTGTCCCACGTTGTCCCACGTTGTCCCACGTTGTCCCACGGTGTCCAACGGTGTCCCACGTTGTCCCACGTTGTCCCACGGTGTCCAACGATATCCAACGGTGTCCAACGATGTCCAACGGTTTCCCACGTTGTCCAACGGTGTCCCACGTTGTCCCACGTTGTCCCACGTTGTCCCACGATGTCCCACGTTGTCCAACGATGTCCAACGGTGTCCCACGTTGTCCCACGTTGTCCTACGTTGTCCCACGTTGTCCCACGTTGTCCCACGTTGTCCCACGTTGTCCCACGTTGTCCCACGTTGTCCCACGATGTCCCACGTTGTCCCACGTTGTCCCACGTTGTCCCACGTTGTCCCACGTTGTCCCACGGTGTCCAACGATGTCCAACGGTGTCCCACGTTGTCCAACGGTGTCCCACGTTGTCCCACGTTGTCCCACGTTGTCCCACGTTGTCCCACGATGTCCCACGGTGTCCAACGATATCCAACGGTGTCCCACGTTGTCCCACGTTGTCCCACGGTGTCCAACGGTGTCCAACGATGTCCAACTGTGTCCAACGGTGTCCCACGTTGTCCCACGTTGTCCCACGTTGTCCCACGTTGTCCGACGTTGTCCAACGATGTCCAACGGTGTCCCACGTTGTCCCACGTTGTCCCACGTTGTCCCACGTTGTCCCACGTTGTCCCACGTTGTCCAACGATGTCCAACGGTGTCCCAGGTTGTCCCACGTTGTCCCACGTTGTCCCACGTTGTCCCACGATGTCCCACGTTGTCCAACGATGTCCAACGGTGTCCCACGTTGTCCCACGTTGTCCTACGTTGTCCCACGTTGTCCCACGTTGTCCCACGTTGTCCCACGTTGTCCCACGTTGTCCCACGGTGTCCAACGGTGTCCCACGTTGTCCCACGTTGTCCCACGGTGTCCAACGATGTCCAACGGTGTCCAACGGTGTCCCACGGTGTCCAACGATGTCCAACGGTGTCCCACGTTGTCCCACGTTGTCCCACGTTGTCCAACGGTGTCCAACGGCGTCCCACGGTGTCCAACGGTGTCCCACGTTGTCCCACGTTGTCCCACGTTGTCCCACGTTGCCCCGCGGTATCCAACGATGTCCAACGGTGGCCCACGTTGTCCCACGTTGTCCCACGTTGTCCCACGTTGTCCCACGGTGTCCAACGATGTCCAACGGTGTCCAACGATGCCCAACGGTGTCCCACGTTGTCCCACGTTGTCCCACGTTGTCCCACGTTGCCCCGCGGTATCCAACGATGTCCAACGGTGGCCCACGTTGTCCCACGTTGTCCCACGTTGTCCCACGTTGTCCCACGTTGTCCCACGATGTCCCACGTTGTCCCACGTTGTCCCACGTTGTCCCACGTTGTCCCACGTTGTCCCACGGTGTCCAACGATATCCAACGGTGTCCAGCGATGTCCAACGGTGTCCCACGTTGTCCAACGGTGTCCCACGTTGTCCCACGTTGTCCCACGTTGTCCCACGATGTCCCACGTTGTCCCACGTTGTCCCACGTTGTCCCACGTTGTCCCACGTTGTCCCACGGTGTCCAACGATGTCCAACGGTGTCCCACGTTGTCCAACGGTGTCCCACGTTGTCCAACGGTGTCCCACGTTGTCCCACGTTGTCCAACGTTGTCGCACGTTGTCCCACGATGTCCCACGTTGTCCAACGATGTCCAACGGTGTCCCACGTTGTCCCACGTTGTCCCACGTTGTCCCACGTTGTCCCACGTTGTCCCACGTTGTCCCACGATGTCCCACGGTGTCCAACGATGTCCAACGGTGTCCCACGTTGTCCCACGTTGTCCCACGGTGTCCAACGGTGTCCAACGATGTCCAACTGTGTCCAACGATGTCCCACGTTGTCCCACGTTGTCCCACGTTGTCCCACGTTGTCCCACGTTGTCCCACGTTGTCCCACGTTGTCCCACGTTGTCCCACGTTGTCCAACGATGTCCAACGGTGTCCCACGTTGTCCCACGTTGTCCCACGTTGTCCCACGATGTCCCACGTTGTCCAACGATGTCCAACGGTGTCCCACGTTGTCCCACGTTGTCCTACGTTGTCCCACGTTGTCCTACGTTGTCCCACGTTGTCCCACGTTGTCCCACGTTGTCCCACGGTGTCCAACGGTGTCCCACGTTGTCCCACGTTGTCCCACGGTGTCCAACGATGTCCAACGGTGTCCAACGGTGTCCCACGGTGTCCAACGATGTCCAACGGTGTCCCACGTTGTCCCACGTTGTCCCACGTTGTCCCACGTTGTCCCACGTAGTCCCACGTTGTCCCACGTTGTCCCACGTTGTCCCACGTTGTCCCACGTTGTCCCACGTTGTCCCACGTTGTCCCACGTTGTCCCACGTTGTCCCACGTTGTCCCACGTTGTCCCACGGTGTCCAACGGTGTCCAACGATGTCCAACGGTGTCCAACGGTGTCCCACGATGTCCACCGATGTCCAACGGTGTCCAACGGTGTCCAACGGTGTCCAACGGTGTCCAACGATGTCCAACGATGTCCAACGATGTCCAACGGTGTCCAACGGTGTCCCACGGTGTCCAACGGTGTCCCACGTTGTCCGTCGTTGTCCCACGTTGTCCCACGTTGTCCCACGTTGTCCCACGTTGTCCCTCGTTGTCCCACGGTGTCCAACGGTGTCCAACGATGTCCAACGGTGTCCAACGGTGTCCCACGTTGTCCCACGTTGTCCCACGGTGTCCAACGATGTCCAACGGTGTCCCACGTTGTCCCACGTTGTCCCACGTTGTCCCACGTTGTCCCACGTTGTCCCACGATGTCCCACGTTGTCCCACGTTGTCCCACGTTGTCCCACGTTGTCCCACGTTGTCCCACGTTGTCCCACGGTGTCCAACGGTGTCCCACGTTGTCCCACGTTGTCCCACGTTGTCCCACGTTGTCCCACGTTGTCCCACGTTGTCCCACGTTGTCCCGCGGTATCCAACGATGTCCAACGGTGTCCCACGTTGTCCCACGTTGTCCCACGTTGTCCCACGTTGTCCCACGTTGTCCAACGGTGTCCCACGTTGTCCCACGTTGTCCCACGTTGTCCCACGTTGTCCCACGATGTCCCACGTTGTCCCACGTTGTCCCACGTTGTCCCACGTTGTCCCACGTTGTCCCACGGTGTCCAACGATGTCCAACGGTGTCCAACGGTGTCCAACGATGTCCAACGGTGTCCAACGGTGTCCCACGGTGTCCAACGGTGTCCAACGGTGTCCCACGGTGTCCAACGGTGTCCCACGTTGTCCCACGTTGTCCCACGTTGTCCCACGTTGTCCCACGATGTCCCACGTTGTCCAACGATGTCCAACGGTGTCCCACGTTGTCCTACGTTGTCCCACGTTGTCCCACGTTGTCCCACGTTGTCCCACGTTGTCCCACGTTGTCCCACGTTGTCCCACGGTGTCCAACGGTGTCCCACGTTGTCCCACGTTGTCCCACGGTGTCCAACGATATCCAACGGTGTCCAACGATGTCCAACGGTGTCCCACGTTGTCCAACGGTGTCCCACGTTGTCCCACGTTGTCCCACGTTGTCCCACGATGTCCCACGTTGTCCCACGTTGTCCCACGTTGTCCCACGTTGTCCCACGTTGTCCCACGGTGTCCAACGATGTCCAACGGTGTCCCACGTTGTCCAACGGTGTCCCACGTTGTCCCACGTTGTCCAACGTTGTCCCACGTTGTCCCACGATGTCCCACGTTGTCCAACGATGTCCAACGGTGTCCCACGTTGTCCCACGTTGTCCCACGTTGTCCCACGTTGTCCCACGTTGTCCAACGATGTCCAACGGTGTCCCACGTTGTCCCACGTTGTCCCACGTTGTCCCACGTTGTCCCACGTTGTCCCACGATGTCCCACGTTGTCCAACGATGTCCAACGGTGTCCCACGTTGTCCCACGTTGTCCTACGTTGTCCCACGTTGTCCCACGTTGTCCCACGTTGTCCCACGTTGTCCCACGTTGTCCCACGGTGTCCAACGGTGTCCCACGTTGTCCCACGTTGTCCCACGGTGTCCAACGATGTCCAACGGTGTCCCACGTTGTCCCACCTTGTCCCACGTTGTCCCACGTTGTTCCATGGTTTCCCACGTTGTCCCACGTTGTCCCACGTTGTCCCACGTTGTCCAACGGTGTCCCACGGTGTCCAACGGTGTCCCACGTTGTCCCACGTTGTCCCACGTTGTCCCACGTTGTCCCACGGTGTCCCACGTTGTCCCACGTTGTCCCACGGTGTCCAACGGTGTCCAACGATGTCCAACGGTGTCCAACGGTGTCCCACGATGTCCACCGATGTCCAACGGTGTCCAACGGTGTCCAACGGTGTCCAACGGTGTCCCACGTTGTCCCACGTTGTCCTACGTTGTCCCACGTTGTCCCACGTTGTCCCACGTTGTCCCACGTTGTCCCACGTTGTCCCACGGTGTCCAACGGTGTCCCACGTTGTCCCACGTTGTCCCACGGTGTCCAACGATGTCCAACGGTGTCCAACGGTGTCACACGGTGTCCCACGTTGTCCCACGTTGTCCCACGGTGTCCAACGATGTCCAACGGTGTCCCACGTTGTCCCACGTTGTCCCACGTTGTCCCACGTTGTCCCACGTTGTCCCACGTTGTCCCACGTTGTCCCACGTTGTCCCACGTTGTCCCACGATGTCCCACGTTGTCCAACGATGTCCAACGGTGTCCCACGTTGTCCCACGTTGTCCCACGTTGTCCCACGTTGTCCCACGGTGTCCAACGATGTCCAACGGTGTCCCACGTTGTCCCACGTTGTCCCACGTTGTCCCACGTTGTCCCACGTTGTCCCACGATGTCCCACGTTGTCCCACGTTGTCCCACGTTGTCCCACGTTGTCCCACGTTGTCCCACGTTGTCCCACGGTGTCCAACGGTGTCCCACGTTGTCCCACGTTGTCCCACGTTGTCCCACGTTGTCCCACGTTGTCCCACGTTGTCCCACGTTGCCCCCCGGTGTCCAACGATGTCCAACGGTGTCCCACGTTGTCCCACGTTGTCCCACGTTGTCCCACGTTGTCCCACGGTGTCCAACGATGTCCCACGGTGTCCAACGATGCCCAACGGTGTCCCACGATGTCCCACGTTGTCCCACGTTGTCCCACGTTGTCCCACGTTGTCCCACGTTGTCCCACGTTGTCCCACGTTGTCCCACGTTGTCCCACGTTGTCCCACGTTGTCCCACGTTGTCCCACGTTGTCCCACGTTGTCCCACGGTGTCCAACGATGTCCAACGGTGTCCAACGGTGTCCCACGGTGTCCAACGGTGTCCCACGTTGTCCCACGTTGTCCCACGTTGTCCCACGTTGTCCCACGTTGTCCCACGTTGTCCCACGTTGTCCCACGTTGTCCCACGTTGTCCCACGTTGTCCCACGTTGTCCCACGTTGTCCAACGGTGTCCAACGGTGTCCCACTGTGTCCAACGGTGTCCAACGGTGTCCCACGTTGTCCCACGTTGTCCCACGTTGTCCCACGTTGTCCCACGTTGTCCCACGATGTCCCAGGTTGTCCAACGATGTCCAACGGTGTCCCACGTTGTCCCACGTTGTCCAACGATGTCCAACGGTGTCCCACGTTGTCCCACGTTGTCCTACGTTGTGGCACGTTGTCCCACGTTGTCCCACGTTGTCCCACGTTGTCCCACGTTGTCCCACGATGTCCCACGTTGTCCCACGTTGTCCCACGTTGTCCCACGTTGTCCCACGTTGTCCCACGTTGTCCCACGTTGTCCCACGTTGTCCCACGTTGTCCCACGTTGTCCCACGTTGTCCCACGTTGTCTCACGTTGTCCCACGTTGTCCCACGTTGTCCCACGGTGTCCAACGATGTCCAACGGTGTCCCACGTTGTCCCACGTTGTCCCACGTTGTCCCACGTTGTCCCACGTTGTCCCACGTTGTCCCACGTTGTCCCACGTTGTCCCACGTTGTCGCACGTTGTCCCACGTTGTCCCACGTTGTCCCACGTTGTCCCACGGTGTCCAACGGTGTCCAACGGTGTCCAACGGTGTCCAACGATGTCCAACGGTGTCCAACGGTGTCCCACGGTGTCCAACGGTGTCCAACGGTGTCCCACGTTGTCCCACGTTGTCCCACGTTGTCCCACGTTGTCCCACGTTGTCCCACGTTGTCCCACGTTGTCCCACGATGTCCCACGTTGTCCAACGATGTCCAACGGTGTCCCACGTTGTCCCACGTTGTCCAACGTTGTCCAACGGTGTCCCACGTTGTCCCACGTTGTCCCACGTTGTCCCACGTTGTCCCACGGTGTCCAACGGTGTCCAACGATGTCCCACGTTGTCCCACGTTGTCCCACGTTGTCCCACGTTGTCCCACGATGTCCCACGTTGTCCCACGTTGTCCCACGTTGTCCCACGTTGTCCCACGTTGTCCCACGTTGTCCCACGTTGTCCCACGGTGTCCAACGATGTCCCACGGTGTCCCACGTTGTCCCACGTTGTCCCACGGTGTCCAACGATGTCCAACGGTGTCCCACGTTGTCCCACGGTGTCCAACGATGTCCAACGGTGTCCCACGTTGTCCCACGTTGTCCCACGTTGTCCCACGTTGTCCCACGTTGTCCCACGATGTCCCACGTTGTCCCACGTTGTCCCACGTTGTCCCACGTTGTCCCACGTTGTCCCACGTTGTCCCACGGTGTCCAACGGTGTCCCACGTTGTCCCACGTTGCCCCCCGGAGTCCAACGATGTCCAACGGTGTCCCACGTTGTCCCACGTTGTCCCACGTTGTCCCACGTTGTCCCACGTTGTCCCACGTTGTCCCACGTTGTCCCACGTTGTCCCAAGATGTCCCACGTTGTCCAACGATGTCCAACGGTGTCCCACGTTGTCCCACGTTCTCCAACGTTGTCCAACGGTGTACCACGTTGTCCCACGTTGTCCCACGTTGTCCCACGTTGTCCCACGGTGTCCAACGATGTCCAACGGTGTCCCACGTTGTCCCACGTTGTCCCACGTTGTCCCACGTTGTCCCACGTTGTCCCACGTTGTCCCACGTTGTCCCACGTTGTCCCACGTTGTCCCACGTTGTCCCACGTTGTCCCACGATGTCCCACGTTGTCCAACGATGTCCAACGGTGTCCCACGTTGTCCCACGTTGTCCCACGTTGTCCCACGTTGTCCCACGGTGTCCAACGATGTCCAACGATGTCCAACGGTGTCCAACGATGTCCAACGGTGTCCAACGGTGTCCCACGGTGTCCAACGATGTCCAACGGTGTCCCACGTTGTCCCACGTTGTCCCACGTTGTCCCACGTTGTCCCACGTTGTCCCACGGTGTCCCACGGTGTCCCACGGTGTCCCACGTTGTCCCACGTTGTCCCACGGTGTCCAACGGTGTCCAACGGTGTCCAAAGGTGTCCAACGGTGTCCCACGATGTCCACCGATGTCCAACGGTGTCCAACGGTGTCCAACGGTGTCCAACGGTGTCCAACGATGTCCAACGATGTCCAACGATGTCCAACGGTGTCCAACGGTGTCCCACGGTGTCCAACGGTGTCCCACGTTGTCCCACGTTGTCCCACGTTGTCCCACGTTGTCCCACGGTGTCCCACGGTGTCCCACGGTGTCCCACGTTGTCCCACGGTGTCCAACGGTGTCCAACGATGTCCAACGGTGTCCAACGGTGTCCCACGATGTCCACCGATGTCCAACGGTGTCCAACGGTGTCCAACGGTGTCCAACGGTGTCCAACGTTGTCCCACGTTGTCCCACGTTGTCCCACGTTGTCCCACGTTGTCCCACGTTGTCCCACGTTGTCCCACGTTGTCCCACGTTGTCCCACGGTGTCCAACGGTGTCCAACGATGTCCAACTGTGTCCAACGGTGTCCCACGTTGTCCCACGTTGTCCCACGTTGTCCCACGTTGTCCCACGTTGTCCCACGTTGTCCCACGTTGTCCCACGTTGTCCCACGTTGTCCCACGTTGTCCCACGGTGTCCAACGGTGTCCAACGATGTCCAACGGTGTCCAACGGTGTCCCACGATGTCCACCGATGTCCAACGGTGTCCAACGGTGTCCAACGGTGTCCAACGGTGTCCAACGATGTCCAACGATGTCCAACGATGTCCAACGGTGTCCAACGGTGTCCCACGGTGTCCAACGGTGTCCCACGTTGTCCCACGTTGTCCCACGTTGTCCCACGGTGTCCAACGGTGTCCCACGTTGTCCCACGTTGTCCCACGGTGTCCAACGATATCCAACGGTGTCCAACGGTGTCCAACGGTGTCCCACGATGTCCACCGATGTCCAACGGTGTCCAACGATGTCCAACGGTGTCCAACGGTGTCCCACGATGTCCACCGATGTCCAACGGTGTCCAACGGTGTCCAACGGTGTCCAACGGTGTCCAACGTTGTCCCACGTTGTCCCACGTTGTCCTACGTTGTCCCACGTTGTCCCACGTTGTCCCACGGTGTCCAACGGTGTCCAACGATGTCCCACGTTATCCCACGTTGTCCCACGTTGTCCCACGTTGTCCCACGATGTCCCACGTTGTCCCACGTTGTCCCACGTTGTCCCACGTTGTCCCACGTTGTCCCACGTTGTCCCACGTTGTCCCACGTTGTCCCACGTTGTCCCACGTTGTCCCACGTTGTCCCACGTTGTCCCACGTTGTCCCACGTTGTCCCACGTTGTCCCACGGTGTCCAACGATGTCCAACGGTGTCCAACGGTGTCCCACGGTGTCCAACGGTGTCCCACGTTGTCCCACGTTGTCCCACGTTGTCCCACGTTGTCCCACGTTGTCCCACGTTGTCCCACGTTGTCCCACGTTGTCCCACGTTGTCCCACGTTGTCCCACGTTGTCCCACGTTGTCCCACGTTGTCCAACGATGTCCAACGGTGTCCCACTGTGTCCAACGGTGTCCAACGGTGTCCCACGTTGTCCCACGTTGTCCCACGTTGTCCCACGTTGTCCCACGTTGTCCCACGTTGTCCCACGTTGTCCAACGATGTCCAACGGTGTCCCACGTTGTCCCACGTTGTCCAACGATGTCCCACGTTGTCCCACGTTGTCCCACGTTGTCCAACGGTGTCCCACGGTGTCCAACGGTGTCCCACGTTGTCCCACGTTGTCCCACGTTGTCCCACGTTGTCCCACGATGTCCCACGTTGTCCCACGATGTCCAACGGTGTCCCACGTTGTCCCACGTTGTCCTACGTTGTCCCACGTTGTCCCACGTTGTCCCACGTTGTCCCACGTTGTCCCACGTTGTCCCACGTTGTCCCACGGTGTCCAACGGTGTCCCACGTTGTCCCACGTTGTCCCACGGTGTCCAACGATATCCAACGGTGTCCAACGATGTCCAACGGTGTCCCACGTTGTCCAACGGTGTCCCACGTTGTCCCACGTTGTCCCACGTTGTCCCACGATGTCCCACGTTGTCCAACGATGTCCAACGGTGTCCCACGTTGTCCCACGTTGTCCTACGTTGTCCCACGTTGTCCCACGTTGTCCCACGTTGTCCCACGTTGTCCCACGTTGTCCCACGTTGTCCCACGATGTCCCACGTTGTCCCACGTTGTCCCACGTTGTCCCACGTTGTCCAACGATGTCCAACGGTGTCCAACGATGTCCAACGGTGTCCCACGTTGTCCAACGGTGTCCCACGTTGTCCCACGTTGTCCCACAGAGTCCAACGGTGTCCAACGATGTCCAACTGTGTCCAACGGTGTCCCACGTTGTCCCACGTTGTCCCACGTTGTCCCACGTTGTCCAACGATGTCCAACGGTGTCCCACGTTGTCCCACGTTGTCCTACGTTGTCCCACGTTGTCCCACGTTGTCCCACGTTGTCCCACGTTGTCCCACGTTGTCCCACGTTGTCCCACGGTGTCCAACGGTGTCCCACGTTGTCCCACGTTGTCCAACGGTGTCCCACGTTGTCCCACGTTGTCCCACGTTGTCCCACGTTGTCCCACGATGTCCCACGGTGTCCAACGATGTCCAACGGTGTCCCACGTTGTCCCACGTTGTCCCACGGTGTCCAACGGTGTCCAACGATGTCCAACTGTGTCCAACGGTGTCCCACGTTGTCCCACGTTGTCCCACGTTGTCCCACGTTGTCCCACGTTGTCCAACGATGTCCAACGGTGTCCCACGTTGTCCCACGTTGTCCCACGTTGTCCCACGTTGTCCCACGATGTCCCACGTTGTCCAACGATGTCCAACGGTGTCCCACGTTGTCCCACGTTGTCCCACGTTGTCCCACGGTGTCCAACGATGTCCAACGGTGTCCAACGGTGTCCCACGGTGTCCCACGTTGTCCCACGTTGTCCCACGGTGTCCAACGATGTCCAACGGTGTCCCACGCTGTCCCACGTTGTCCCACGTTGTCCCACGTTGTCCCACGGTGTCCAACGATGTCCAACGGTGTCCCACGTTGTCCCACGTTGTCCCACGTTGTCCCACGTTGTCCCACGTTGTCCCACGATGTCCCACGTTGTCCCACGTTGTCCCATGTTGTCCCACGGTGTCCAACGGTGTCCCACGTTGTCCCACGTTGTCCCACGTTGTCCCACGTTGTCCCACGTTGTCCCACGTTGTCCCACGTTGTCCCACGGTGTCCAACGGTGTCCAACGATGTCCCACGTTATCCCACGTTGTCCCACGTTGTACCACGTTGTCCCACGATGTCCCACGTTGTCCCACGTTGTCCCACGTTGTCCCACGTTGTCCCACGTTGTCCCACGTTGTCCCACGTTGTCCCACGTTGTCCCACGTTGTCCCACGTTGTCCCACGTTGTCCCACGTTGTCCCACGTTGTCCCACGTTGTCCCACGTTGTCCCACGTTGTCCCACGGTGTCCAACGATGTCCAACGGTGTCCAACGGTGTCCCACGGTGTCCAACGGTGTCCCACGTTGTCCCACGTTGTCCCACGTTGTCCCACGTTGTCCCACGTTGTCCCACGTTGTCCCACGTTGTCCCACGTTGTCCCACGTTGTCCCACGTTGTCCCACGTTGTCCCACGTTGTCCCACGTTGTCCAACGATGTCCAACGGTGTCCCACTGTGTCCAACGGTGTCCAACGGTGTCCCACGTTGTCCCACGTTGTCCCACGTTGTCCCACGTTGTCCCACGTTGTCCCACGATGTCCCACGTTGTCCAACGATGTCCAACGGTGTCCCACGTTGTCCCACGTTGTCCAACGATGTCCAACGGTGTCCCACGTTGTCCCACGTTGTCCTACGTTGTCCCACGTTGTCCCACGTTGTCCCACGTTGTCCCACGTTGTCCCACGTTGTCCCACGGTGTCCAACGGTGTCCAACGATGTCCAACTGTGTCCAACGGTGTCCCACGTTGTCCCACGTTGTCCCACGTTGTCCCACGTTGTCCCACGTTGTCCCACGTTGTCCAACGATGTCCAACGGTGTCCCACGTTGTCCCACGTTGTCCCACGTTGTCCCACGTTGTCCCACGTTGTCCCACGTTGTCCAACGATGTCCAACGGTGTCCCACGTTGTCCCACGTTGTCCCACGTTGTCCCACGTTGTCCCACGATGTCCCACGTTGTCCAACGATGTCCAACGGTGTCCCACGTTGTCCCACGTTGTCCTACGTTGTCCCACGTTGTCCCACGTTGTCCCACGTTGTCCCACGTTGTCCCACGTTGTCCCACGGTGTCCAACGGTGTCCCACGTTGTCCCACGTTGTCCCACGGTGTCCAACGATGTCCAACGGTGTCCAACGGTGTCCCACGGTGTCCAACGATGTCCAACGGTGTCCCACGTTGTCCCACGTTGTCCCACGTTGTCCCACGTTGTCCCACGTAGTCCCACGTTGCCCCACGTTGTCCCACGTTGTCCCACGTTGTCCCACGTTGTCCCACGTTGTCCCACGTTGTCCCACGTTGTCCCACGGTGTCCAACGATGTCCAACGGTGTCCAACGGTGTCCCACGATGTCCACCGATGTCCAACGGTGTCCAACGGTGTCCAACGGTGTCCAACGGTGTCCAACGATGTCCAACGATGTCCAACGGTGTCCCACGTTGTCCCACGTTGTCCCACGTTGTCCCACGTTGTCCCACGTTGTCCCACGTTGTCCCACGTTGTCCCACGTTGCCCCCCGGTGTCCAACGATGTCCAACGGTGTCCCACGTTGTCCCACGGTGTCCAACGATGTCCAACGGTGTCCAACGGTGTCCAACGATGTCCCACGATGTCCCACGTTGTCCCACGTTGTCCAACGGTGTCCCACGTTGTCCCACGTTGTCCCACGTTGTCCCACGATGTCCCACGTTGTCCCACGTTGTCCAACGGTGTCCCACGTTGTCCCACGTTGTCCCACGTTGTCCCACGATGTCCCACGTTGTCCAACGATGTCCAACGGTGTCCCACGTTGTCCCACGTTGTCCCACGTTGTCCCACGTTGTCCCACGTTGTCCCACGTTGTCCCACGTTGTCCCACGTTGTCCCACGGTGTCCAACGGTGTCCCACGTTGTCCCACGGTGTCCAACGATGTCCAACGGTGTCCAACGGTGTCCCACGATGTCCAACGATGTCCAACGGTGTCCCACGTTGTCCCACGTTGTCCCACGTTGTCCCACGTTGTCCCACGTAGTCCCACGTTGTCCCACGTTGTCCCACGTTGTCCCACGTTGTCCCACGTTGTCCCACGTTGTCCCACGTTGTCCCACGTTGTCCCACGTTGTCCCACGGTGTCCAACGGTGTCCAACGATGTCCAACGGTGTCCAACGGTGTCCCACGATGTCCACCGATGTCCAACGGTGTCCAACGGTGTCCAACGGTGTCCAACGGTGTCCAACGATGTCCAACGATGTCCAACGATGTCGAACGGTGTCCAACGGTGTCCCACGGTGTCCAACGGTGTCCCACGTTGTCCCACGTTGTCCCACGTTGTCCCACGTTGTCCCACGTTGTCCCACGTTGTCCCACGTTGTCCCACGGTGTCCCACGGTGTCCAACGATGTCCAACGGTGTCCAACGGTGTCCCACGTTGTCCCACGTTGTCCCACGGTGTCCAACGATGTCCAACGGTATCCAACGATGTCCAACGGTGTCCCACGTTGTCCCACGTTGTCCCACGTTGTCCCACGTTGTCCCACGGTGTCCAACGGTGTCCCACGGTGTCCCACGTTGTCCCACGTTGTCCCACGTTGTCCCACGTTGTCCCACGTTGTCCCACGTTGCCCCCCGGTGTCCAACGATGTCCAACGGTGTCCCACGTTGTCCCACGTTGTCCCACGTTGTCCCACGTTGTCCCACGGTGTCCAACGATGTCCAACGGTGTCCAACGATGCCCAACGGTGTCCCACGATGTCCCACGTTGTCCCACGTTGTCCCACGTTGTCCCACGTTGTCCCACGTTGTCCCACGTTGTCCCACGTTGTCCCACGTTGTCCCACGTTGTCCCACGTTGTCCCACGTTGTCCCACGTTGTCCCACGTTGTCCCACGTTGTCCCACGTTGTCCCACGTTGTCCCACGGTGTCCAACGATGTCCAACGGTGTCCCACGGTGTCCAACGGTGTCCCACGTTGTCCCACGTTGTCCCACGTTGTCCCACGTTGTCCCACGTTGTCCCACGTTGTCCCACGGTGTCCAACGATATCCAACGGTGTCCAACGATGTCCAACGGTGTCCCACGTTGTCCAACGGTGTCCCACGTTGTCCCACGTTGTCCCACGTTGTCCCACGATGTCCCACGTTGTCCCACGTTGTCCCACGTTGTCCCACGTTGTCCCACGTTGTCCCACGGTGTCCAACGATGTCCAACGGTGTAACACGTTGTCCAACGATGTCCAACGGTGTCCAACGGTGTCCCACGGTGTCCAACGGTGTCCCACGTTGTCCGTCGTTGTCCCACGTTGTCCCACGTTGTCCCACGTTGTCCCACGTTGTCCCTCGTTGTCCCACGGTGTCCAACGGTGTCCAACGATGTCCAACGGTGTCCAACGGTGTCCCACGTTGTCCCACGTTGTCCCACGGTGTCCAACGATGTCCAACGGTGTCCCACGTTGTCCCACGTTGTCCCACGTTGTCCCACGTTGTCCCACGTTGTCCCACGATGTCCCACGTTGTCCCACGTTGTCCCACGTTGTCCCACGTTGTCCCACGTTGTCCCACGTTGTCCCACGGTGTCCAACGGTGTCCCACGTTGTCCCACGTTGTCCCACGTTGTCCCACGTTGTCCCACGTTGTCCCACGTTGTCCCACGTTGCCCCGCGGTATCCAACGATGTCCAACGGTGTCCCACGTTGTCCCACGTTGTCCCACGTTGTCCCACGTTGTCCCACGTTGTCCAACGGTGTCCCACGTTGTCCCACGTTGTCCCACGTTGTCCCACGTTGTCCCACGATGTCCCACGTTGTCCCACGTTGTCCCACGTTGTCCCACGTTGTCCCACGTTGTCCCACGGTGTCCAACGATGTCCAACGGTGTCCAACGGTGTCCAACGATGTCCAACGGTGTCCAACGGTGTCCCACGGTGTCCAACGGTGTCCAACGGTGTCCCACGGTGTCCAACGGTGTCCCACGTTGTCCCACGTTGTCCCACGTTGTCCCACGTTGTCCCACGATGTCCCACGTTGTCCAACGATGTCCAACGGTGTCCCACGTTGTCCTACGTTGTCCCACGTTGTCCCACGTTGTCCCACGTTGTCCCACGTTGTCCCACGTTGTCCCACGTTGTCCCACGGTGTCCAACGGTGTCCCACGTTGTCCCACGTTGTCCCACGGTGTCCAACGATATCCAACGGTGTCCAACGATGTCCAACGGTGTCCCACGTTGTCCAACGGTGTCCCACGTTGTCCCACGTTGTCCCACGTTGTCCCACGATGTCCCACGTTGTCCCACGTTGTCCCACGTTGTCCCACGTTGTCCCACGTTGTCCCACGGTGTCCAACGATGTCCAACGGTGTCCCACGTTGTCCAACGGTGTCCCACGTTGTCCCACGTTGTCCAACGTTGTCCCACGTTGTCCCACGATGTCCCACGTTGTCCAACGATGTCCAACGGTGTCCCACGTTGTCCCACGTTGTCCCACGTTGTCCCACGTTGTCCCACGTTGTCCAACGATGTCCAACGGTGTCCCACGTTGTCCCACGTTGTCCCACGTTGTCCCACGTTGTCCCACGTTGTCCCACGATGTCCCACGTTGTCCAACGATGTCCAACGGTGTCCCACGTTGTCCCACGTTGTCCTACGTTGTCCCACGTTGTCCCACGTTGTCCCACGTTGTCCCACGTTGTCCCACGTTGTCCCACGGTGTCCAACGGTGTCCCACGTTGTCCCACGTTGTCCCACGGTGTCCAACGATGTCCAACGGTGTCCCACGTTGTCCCACGTTGTCCCACGTTGTCCCACGTTGTTCCATGGTTTCCCACGTCGTCCCATGTTGTCCCACGTTGTCCCACGTTGTCCAACGGTGTCCCACGGTGTCCAACGGTGTCCCACGTTGTCCCACGTTGTCCCACGTTGTCCCACGTTGTCCCACGGTGTCCCACGTTGTCCCACGTTGTCCCACGGTGTCCAACGGTGTCCAACGATGTCCAACGGTGTCCAACGGTGTCCCACGATGTCCACCGATGTCCAACGGTGTCCAACGGTGTCCAACGGTGTCCAACGGTGTCCCACGTTGTCCCACGTTGTCCTACGTTGTCCCACGTTGTCCCACGTTGTCCCACGTTGTCCCACGTTGTCCCACGTTGTCCCACGGTGTCCAACGGTGTCCCACGTTGTCCCACGTTGTCCCACGGTGTCCAACGATGTCCAACGGTGTCCAACGGTGTCACACGGTGTCCCACGTTGTCCCACGTTGTCCCACGGTGTCCAACGATGTCCAACGGTGTCCCACGTTGTCCCACGTTGTCCCACGTTGTCCCACGTTGTCCCACGTTGTCCCACGTTGTCCCACGTTGTCCCACGTTGTCCCACGTTGTCCCACGATGTCCCACGTTGTCCAACGATGTCCAACGGTGTCCCACGTTGTCCCACGTTGTCCCACGTTGTCCCACGTTGTCCCACGGTGTCCAACGATGTCCAACGGTGTCCCACGTTGTCCCACGTTGTCCCACGTTGTCCCACGTTGTCCCACGTTGTCCCACGATGTCCCACGTTGTCCCACGTTGTCCCACGTTGTCCCACGTTGTCCCACGTTGTCCCACGTTGTCCCACGGTGTCCAACGGTGTCCCACGTTGTCCCACGTTGTCCCACGTTGTCCCACGTTGTCCCACGTTGTCCCACGTTGTCCCACGTTGCCCCCCGGTGTCCAACGATGTCCAACGGTGTCCCACGTTGTCCCACGTTGTCCCACGTTGTCCCACGTTGTCCCACGGTGTCCAACGATGTCCAACGGTGTCCAACGATGCCCAACGGTGTCCCACGATGTCCCACGTTGTCCCACGTTGTCCCACGTTGTCCCACGTTGTCCCACGTTGTCCCACGTTGTCCCACGTTGTCCCACGTTGTCCCACGTTGTCCCACGTTGTCCCACGGTGTCCCACGTTGTCCCACGTTGTCCCACGGTGTCCAACGATGTCCAACGGTGTCCAACGGTGTCCCACGGTGTCCCACGGTGTCCCACGTTGTCCCACGTTGTCCCACGTTGTCCCACGTTGTCCCACGTTGTCCCACGTTGTCCCACGTTGTCCCACGTTGTCCCACGGTGTCCCACGTTGTCCCACGTTGTCCCACGTTGTCCAACGGTGTCCAACGGTGTCCCACTGTGTCCAACGGTGTCCAACGGTGTCCCACGTTGTCCCACGTTGTCCCACGTTGTCCCACGTTGTCCCACGTTGTCCCACGATGTCCCAGGTTGTCCAACGATGTCCAACGGTGTCCCACGTTGTCCCACGTTGTCCAACGATGTCCAACGGTGTCCCACGTTGTCCCACGTTGTCCTACGTTGTGGCACGTTGTCCCACGTTGTCCCACGTTGTCCCACGTTGTCCCACGTTGTCCCACGATGTCCCACGTTGTCCCACGTTGTCCCACGTTGTCCCACGTTGTCCCACGTTGTCCCACGTTGTCCCACGTTGTCCCACGTTGTCCCACGTTGTCCCACGTTGTCCCACGTTGTCCCACGTTGTCTCACGTTGTCCCACGTTGTCCCACGTTGTCCCACGGTGTCCAACGATGTCCAACGGTGTCCCACGTTGTCCCACGTTGTCCCACGTTGTCCCACGTTGTCCCACGTTGTCCCACGTTGTCCCACGTTGTCCCACGTTGTCCCACGTTGTCGCACGTTGTCCCACGTTGTCCCACGTTGTCCCACGTTGTCCCACGGTGTCCAACGGTGTCCAACGGTGTCCAACGGTGTCCAACGATGTCCAACGGTGTCCAACGGTGTCCCACGGTGTCCAACGGTGTCCAACGGTGTCCCACGTTGTCCCACGTTGTCCCACGTTGTCCCACGTTGTCCCACGTTGTCCCACGATGTCCCACGTTGTCCAACGATGTCCAACGGTGTCCCACGTTGTCCCACGTTGTCCAACGTTGTCCAACGGTGTCCCACGTTGTCCCACGTTGTCCCACGTTGTCCCACGTTGTCCCACGGTGTCCAACGGTGTCCAACGATGTCCCACGTTGTCCCACGTTGTCCCACGTTGTCCCACGTTGTCCCACGATGTCCCACGTTGTCCCACGTTGTCCCACGTTGTCCCACGTTGTCCCACGTTGTCCCACGTTGTCCCACGTTGTCCCACGGTGTCCAACGATGTCCCACGGTGTCCCACGTTGTCCCACGTTGTCCCACGGTGTCCAACGATGTCCAACGGTGTCCCACGTTGTCCCACGGTGTCCAACGATGTCCAACGGTGTCCCACGTTGTCCCACGTTGTCCCACGTTGTCCCACGTTGTCCCACGTTGTCCCACGATGTCCCACGTTGTCCCACGTTGTCCCACGTTGTCCCACGTTGTCCCACGTTGTCCCACGTTGTCCCACGGTGTCCAACGGTGTCCCACGTTGTCCCACGTTGCCCCCCGGAGTCCAACGATGTCCAACGGTGTCCCACGTTGTCCCACGTTGTCCCACGTTGTCCCACGTTGTCCCACGTTGTCCCACGTTGTCCCACGTTGTCCCACGTTGTCCCAAGATGTCCCACGTTGTCCAACGATGTCCAACGGTGTCCCACGTTGTCCCACGTTGTCCAACGTTGTCCAACGGTGTACCACGTTGTCCCACGTTGTCCCACGTTGTCCCACGTTGTCCCACGGTGTCCAACGATGTCCAACGGTGTCCCACGTTGTCCCACGTTGTCCCACGTTGTCCCACGTTGTCCCACGTTGTCCCACGTTGTCCCACGTTGTCCCACGTTGTCCCACGTTGTCCCACGTTGTCCCACGTTGTCCCACGATGTCCCACGTTGTCCAACGATGTCCAACGGTGTCCCACGTTGTCCCACGTTGTCCCACGTTGTCCCACGTTGTCCCACGGTGTCCAACGATGTCCAACGATGTCCAACGGTGTCCAACGATGTCCAACGGTGTCCAACGGTGTCCCACGGTGTCCAACGATGTCCAACGGTGTCCCACGTTGTCCCACGTTGTCCCACGTTGTCCCACGTTGTCCCACGTTGTCCCACGTTGTCCCACGTTGTCCCACGTTGTCCCACGTTGTCCCACGTTGTCCCACGGTGTCCAACGGTGTCCAACGATGTCCAAAGGTGTCCAACGGTGTCCCACGATGTCCACCGATGTCCAACGGTGTCCAACGGTGTCCAACGGTGTCCAACGGTGTCCAACGATGTCCAACGATGTCCAACGATGTCCAACGGTGTCCAACGGTGTCCCACGGTGTCCAACGGTGTCCCACGTTGTCCCACGTTGTCCCACGTTGTCCCACGTTGTCCCACGTTGTCCCACGTTGTCCCACGTTGTCCCACGTTGTCCCACGGTGTCCAACGGTGTCCAACGATGTCCAACGGTGTCCAACGGTGTCCCACGATGTCCACCGATGTCCAACGGTGTCCAACGGTGTCCAACGGTGTCCAACGGTGTCCAACGTTGTCCCACGTTGTCCCACGTTGTCCTACGTTGTCCCACGTTGTCCCACGTTGTCCCACGTTGTCCCACGTTGTCCCACGTTGTCCCACGGTGTCCAACGGTGTCCAACGATGTCCAACTGTGTCCAACGGTGTCCCACGTTGTCCCACGTTGTCCCACGTTGTCCCACGTTGTCCCACGTTGTCCCACGTTGTCCCACGTTGTCCCACGTTGTCCCACGTTGTCCCACGTTGTCCCACGGTGTCCAACGGTGTCCAACGATGTCCAACGGTGTCCAACGGTGTCCCACGATGTCCACCGATGTCCAACGGTGTCCAACGGTGTCCAACGGTGTCCAACGGTGTCCAACGATGTCCAACGATGTCCAACGATGTCCAACGGTGTCCAACGGTGTCCCACGGTGTCCAACGGTGTCCCACGTTGTCCCACGTTGTCCCACGTTGTCCCACGTTGTCCCACGTTGTCCCACGTTGTCCCACGTTGTCCCACGGTGTCCAACGGTGTCCAACGATGTCCAACGGTGTCCAACGGTGTCCCACGATGTCCACCGATGTCCAACGGTGTCCAACGGTGTCCAACGGTGTCCAACGGTGTCCAACGTTGTCCCACGTTGTCCCACGTTGTCCTACGTTGTCCCACGTTGTCCCACGTTGTCCCACGTTGTCCCACGTTGTCCCACGTTGTCCCACGGTGTCCAACGGTGTCCCACGGTGTCCAACGATGTCCAACGGTGTCCCACGTTGTCCCACGTTGTCCCACGTTGTCCCACGTTGTCCCACGTTGTCCCACGTTGTCCCACGTTGTCCCACGTTGTCCCACGTTGTCCCACGTTGTCCCACGGTGTCCAACGGTGTCCAACGATGTCCAACGGTGTCCAACGGTGTCCCACGATGTCCACCGATGTCCAACGGTGTCCAACGGTGTCCAACGGTGTCCAACGGTGTCCAACGATGTCCAACGATGTCCAACGATGTCCAACGGTGTCCAACGGTGTCCCACGGTGTCCAACGGTGTCCCACGTTGTCCCACGTTGTCCCACGTTGTCCCACGTTGTCCCACGTTGTCCCACGTTGTCCCACGTTGTCCCACGTTGTCCCACGGTGTCCAACGGTGTCCAACGATGTCCAACGGTGTCCAACGGTGTCCCACGATGTCCACCGATGTCCAACGGTGTCCAACGGTGTCCAACGGTGTCCAACGGTGTCCAACGTTGTCCCACGTTGTCCCACGTTGTCCCACGTTGTCCAACGGTGTCCCACGGTGTCCAACGGTGTCCCACGTTGTCCCACGTTGTCCCACGTTGTCCCACGGTGTCCAACGGTGTCCAACGATGTCCAACGGTGTCCAACGGTGTCCCACGATGTCCACCGATGTCCAACGGTGTCCAACGGTGTCCAACGGTGTCCAACGGTGTCCAACGATGTCCAACGATGTCCAACGGTGTCCCACGTTGTCCCACGTTGTCCCACGTTGTCCCACGTTGTCCCACGTTGTCCCACGTTGTCCAACGATGTCCAACGGTGTCCCACGTTGTCCCACGTTGTCCCACGTTGTCCCACGATGTCCCACGTTGTCCAACGATGTCCAACGGTGTCCCACGTTGTCCCACGTTGTCCTACGTTGTCCCACGTTGTCCCACGTTGTCCCACGTTGTCCCACGTTGTCCCACGGTGTCCAACGGTGTCCCACGTTGTCCCACGTTGTCCCACGGTGTCCAACGATGTCCAACGGTGTCCAACGGTGTCCCACGGTGTCCCACGTTGTCCCACGTTGTCCCACGGTGTCCAACGATGTCCAACGGTGTCCCACGTTGTCCCACGTTGTCCCACGTTGTCCCACGTTGTCCCACGTTGTCCCACGTTGTCCCACGTTGTCCCACGCTGTCCCACGTTGTCCCACGTTGTCCCACGTTGTCCCACGTTGTCCCACGGTGTCCAACGGTGTCCAACGGTGTCCAACGGTGTCCAACGGTGTCCCACGTTGTCCCACGTTGTCCCACGTTGTCCCACGTTGTCCCACGTTGTCCCACGGTGTCCAATGATGTCCAACGGTGTCCAACGATGCCCAACGGTGTCCCACGTTGTCCAACGGTGTCCCACGTTGTCCCACGTTGTCCCACGTTGTCCCACGTTGTCCCACGGTGTCCAACGATGTCCAA
This sequence comes from Bombus terrestris, assembly GCF_910591885.1. Lineage (NCBI taxonomy): Eukaryota > Metazoa > Arthropoda > Insecta > Hymenoptera > Apidae > Bombus > Bombus terrestris. Next base: position 109,447 of record NW_025963568.1, on the reverse strand, counting down.
CGGTGTCCCACGTTGTCCAACGGTGTCCCACGTTGTCCCACGTTGTCCCACGTTGTCCCACGTTGTCCCACGATGTCCCACGGTGTCCAACGATGTCCAACGGTGTCCAACGGTGTCCCACGGTGTCCAACGGTGTCCCACGTTGTCCCACGTTGTCCCACGTTGTCCCACGGTGTCCAACGATGTCCAACGGTGTCCCACGTTGTCCCACGTTGTCCCACGTTGTCCCACGGTGTCCAACGATATCCAACGGTGTCCAACGATGTCCAACGGTGTCCCACGTTGTCCAACGGTGTCCCACGTTGTCCCACGTTGTCCCACGTTGTCCCACGATGTCCCACGGTGTCCACCGGTGTCCAACGATGTCCAACGGTGTCCAACGGTGTCCCACGGTGTCCAACGGTGTCCAACGGTGTCCAACGATGTCCAACGGTGTCCAACGATGCCCAACGGTGTCCCACGTTGTCCCACGTTGTCCCACGTTGTCCCACGGTGTCCAACGATGTCCAACGGTGTCCAACGGTGTCCAACGATGTCCAACGGTGTCCAACGGTGTCCCACGTTGTCCAACGGTGTCCAACGGTGTCCCACGGTGTCCAACGGTGTCCCACGTTGTCCCACGTTGTCCCACGTTGTCCCACGTTGTCCCACGATGTCCCACGTTGTCCAACGATGTCCAACGGTGTCCCACGTTGTCCCACGTTGTCCTACGTTGTCCCACGTTGTCCCACGTTGTCCCACGTTGTCCCACGTTGTCCCACGTTGTCCCACGGTGTCCAACGGTGTCCCACGTTGTCCCACGTTGTCCCACGGTGTCCAACGATATCCAACGGTGTCCAACGATGTCCAACGGTGTCCCACGTTGTCCAACGGTGTCCCACGTTGTCCCACGATGTCCCACGTTGTCCAACGATGTCCAACGGTGTCCCACGTTGTCCCACGTTGTCCTACGTTGTCCCACGTTGTCCCACGTTGTCCCACGTTGTCCCACGTTGTCCCACGATGTCCCACGTTGTCCCACGTTGTCCCACGTTGTCCCACGTTGTCCCACGTTGTCCCACGGTGTCCAACGATGTCCAACGGTGTCCCACGTTGTCCAACGGTGTCCCACGTTGTCCCACGTTGTCCCACGTTGTCCCACGTTGTCCCACGATGTCCCACGGTGTCCAACGATGTCCAACGGTGTCCAACGGTGTGCCACGGTGTCCAACGATGTCCAACGGTGTCCAACGGTGTCCCACGGTGTCCAACGGTGTCCCACGTTGTCCCACGTTGTCCCACGGTGTCCAACGATGTCCAACGGTGTCCAACGGTGTCCCACGGTGTCCCACGTTGTCCCACGTTGTCCCACGGTGTCCAACGATGTCCAACGGTGTCCCACGTTGTCCCACGTTGTCCCACGTTGTCCCACGTTGTCCCACGTTGTCCCACGTTGCCCCCCGGTGTCCAACGATGTCCAACGGTGTCCCACGTTGTCCCACGTTGTCCCACGTTGTCCCACGTTGTCCCACGTTGTCCCACGGTGTCCAACGATGTCCAACGGTGTCCAACGATGCCCAACGGTGTCCCACGTTGTCCAACGGTGTCCCACGTTGTCCAACGGTGTCCCACGTTGTCCAACGATGTCCAACGGTGTCCCACGTTGTCCCACGTTGTCCCACGTTGTCCCACGTTGTCCCACGTTGTCCCACGTTGTCCCACGTTGTCCCACGTTGTCCCACGGTGTCCAACGGTGTCCAACGGTGTCCCACGTTGTCCCACGTTGTCCCACGTTGTCCCACGGTGTCCAACGATGTCCCACGGTGTCCCACGTTGTCCCACGTTGTCCCACGGTGTCCAACGATGTCCAACGGTGTCCCACGTTGTCCCACGATGTCCAACGGTGTCCAACGGTGTCCCACGGTGTCCAACGGTGTCCAACGGTGTCCCACGTTGTCCCACGTTGTCCCACGTTGTCCCACGTTGTCCCACGTTGTCCCACGATGTCCCACGTTGTCCAACGATGTCCAACGGTGTCCCACGTTGTCCCACGTTGTCCAACGTTGTCCAACGGTGTCCCACGGTGTCCCACGTTGTCCCACGTTGTCCCACGGTGTCCAACGGTGTCCAACGGTGTCCCACGTTGTCCCACGTTGTCCCACGTTGTCCCACGTTGTCCCACGTTGTCCCACGTTGTCCCACGTTGTCCCACGTTGTCCCACGTTGTCCCACGTTGTCCCACGTTGTCCCACGATGTCCCACGTTGTCCAACGATGTCCAACGGTGTCCCACGTTGTCCCACGTTGTCCCACGTTGTCCCACGGTGTCCAACGATGTCCCACGGTGTCCCACGTTGTCCCACGTTGTCCCACGGTGTCCAACGATGTCCAACGGTGTCCCACGTTGTCCCACGATGTCCCACGTTGTCCCACGTTGTCCCACGTTGTCCCACGTTGTCCCACGTTGTCCCACGTTGTCCCACGGTGTCCAACGGTGTCCCACGTTGTCCCACGTTGTCCCACGGTGTCCAACGATGTCCAACGGTGTCCAACGGTGTCCCACGGTGTCCCACGTTGTCCCACGTTGTCCCACGGTGTCCAACGATGTCCAACGGTGTCCCACGTTGTCCCACGTTGTCCCACGTTGTCCCACGTTGTCCCACGTTGTCCCACGATGTCCCACGTTGTCCCACGTTGTCCCACGTTGTCCCACGTTGTCCCACGTTGTCCCACGTTGTCCCACGTTGTCCCACGGTTTCCAACGGTGTCCAACGGTGTCCAACGGTGTCCAACGGTGTCCAACGATGTCCAACGGTGTCCAACGGTGTCCCACGGTGTCCAACGGTGTCCCACGTTGTCCCACGTTGTCCCACGTTGTCCCACGATGTCCAACGGTGTCCCACGTTGTCCCACGTTGTCCCACGTTGTCCCACGTTGTCCCACGTTGTCCCACGTTGTCCCACGTTGTCCCACGTTGTCCCACGTTGTCGCACGTTGTCCCACGTTGTCCCACGTTGTCCCACGGTGTCCAACGGTGTCCAACGGTGTCCCACGTTGTCCCACGTTGTCCCACGTTGTCCCACGTTGTCCCACGTTGTCCCACGTTGTCCCACGTTGTCCCACGTTGTCCCACGTTGTCCCACGTTGTCCCACGTTGTCCCACGATGTCCCACGTTGTCCAACGATGTCCAACGGTGTCCCACGTTGTCCCACGTTGTCCCACGTTGTCCCACGGTGTCCAACGATGTCCCACGGTGTCCCACGTTGTCCCACGTTGTCCCACGGTGTCCAACGATGTCCAACGGTGTCCCACGTTGTCCCACGATGTCCCACGTTGTCCCACGTTGTCCCACGTTGTCCCACGTTGTCCCACGTTGTCCCACGTTGTCCCACGGTGTCCAACGGTGTCCCACGTTGTCCCACGTTGTCCCACGTTGTCCAACGATGTCCAACGGTGTCCAACGGTGTCCCACGGTGTCCCACGTTGTCCCACGTTGTCCCACGGTGTCCAACGATGTCCAACGGTGTCCCACGTTGTCCCACGTTGTCCCACGTTGTCCCACGTTGTCCCACGTTGTCCCACGGTGTCCCACGTTGTCCCACGTTGTCCCACGTTGTCCCACGTTGTCCCACGTTGTCCCACGTTGTCCCACGTTGTCCCACGGTTTCCAACGGTGTCCAACGGTGTCCAACGGTGTCCAACGGTGTCCAACGATGTCCAACGGTGTCCAACGGTGTCCCACGGTGTCCAACGGTGTCCCACGTTGTCCCACGTTGTCCCACGTTGTCCCACGATGTCCAACGGTGTCCCACGTTGTCCCACGTTGTCCCACGTTGTCCCACGTTGTCCCACGTTGTCCCACGTTGTCCCACGGTGTCCAACGGTGTCCAACGATGTCCCACGTTGTCCCACGTTGTCCCACGTTGTCCCACGTTGTCCCACGATGTCCCACGTTGTCCCACGTTGTCCCACGTTGTCCCACGTTGTCCCACGTTGTCCCACGTTGTCCCACGTTGTCCCACGTTGTCCCACGTTGTCCCACATTGTCCCACGTTGTCCCACGTTGTCCCACGTTGTCCCACGGTGTCCAACGATGTCCAACGGTGTCCCACGTTGTCCCACGTTGTCCCACGTTGTCCCACGTTGTCCCACGTTGTCCCACGTTGTCCCACGTTGTCCCACGTTGTCCCACGTTGTCCCACGTTGTCCCACGTTGTCCCACGTTGTCCCAACGGTGTCCCACGTTGTCCAACGGTGTCCCACGTTGTCCAACGATGTCCAACGGTGTCCAACGGTGTCCCACGGTGTCCAACGGTGTCCCACGTTGTCCCACGTTGTCCCACGTTGTCCCACGTTGTCCAACGACGTCCAACGGTGTCCCACGTTGTCCCACGTTGTCCCACGTTGTCCCACGTTGTCCCACGGTGTCCAACGATGTCCAACGGTGTCCCACGTTGTCCCACGTTGTCCCACGTTGTCCCACGTTGTCCCACGTTGTCCCACGGTGTCCAACGGTGTCCAACGATGTCCCACGTTGTCCCACGTTGTCCCACGTTGTCCCACGATGTCCCACGTTGCCCCACGTTGTCCCACGTTGTCCCACGTTGTCCCACGTTGTCCCACGTTGTCCCACGTTGTCCCACGTTGTCCCACGTTGTCCCACGTTGTCCCACGTTGTCCCACGTTGTCCCACGTTGTCCCACGGTGTCCAACGATGTCCAACGGTGTCCCACGTTGTCCCACGTTGTCCCACGTTGTCCCACGTTGTCCCACGTTGTCCCACGTTGTCCCACGTTGTCCCACGTTGTCCCACGTTGTCGCACGTTGTCCCACGTTGTCCCACGTTGTCCCACGTTGTCCCACGGTGTCCAACGGTGTCCAACGGTGTCCAACGGTGTCCAACGATGTCCAACGGTGTCCAACGGTGTCCCACGGTGTCCAACGGTGTCCAACGGTGTCCCACGTTGTCCCACGTTGTCCCACGTTGTCCCACGTTGTCCCACGTTGTCCCACGATGTCCCACGTTGTCCAACGATGTCCAACGGTGTCCCACGTTGTCCCACGTTGTCCAACGTTGTCCAACGGTGTCCCACGTTGTCCCACGTTGTCCCACGTTGTCCCACGTTGTCCCACGGTGTCCAACGGTGTCCAACGATGTCCCACGTTGTCCCACGTTGTCCCACGTTGTCCCACGTTGTCCCACGATGTCCCACGTTGTCCCACGTTGTCCCACGTTGTCCCACGTTGTCCCACGTTGTCCCACGTTGTCCCACGTTGTCCCACGGTGTCCAACGATGTCCCACGGTGTCCCACGTTGTCCCACGTTGTCCCACGGTGTCCAACGATGTCCAACGGTGTCCCACGTTGTCCCACGGTGTCCAACGATGTCCAACGGTGTCCCACGTTGTCCCACGTTGTCCCACGTTGTCCCACGTTGTCCCACGTTGTCCCACGATGTCCCACGTTGTCCCACGTTGTCCCACGTTGTCCCACGTTGTCCCACGTTGTCCCACGTTGTCCCACGGTGTCCAACGGTGTCCCACGTTGTCCCACGTTGCCCCCCGGTGTCCAACGATGTCCAACGGTGTCCCACGTTGTCCCACGTTGTCCCACGTTGTCCCACGTTGTCCCACGTTGTCCCACGTTGTCCCACGTTGTCCCACGTTGTCCCACGTTGTCCCACGATGTCCCACGTTGTCCAACGATGTCCAACGGTGTCCCACGTTGTCCCACGTTGTCCAACGTTGTCCAACGGTGTCCCACGTTGTCCCACGTTGTCCCACGTTGTCCCACGTTGTCCCACGGTGTCCAACGATGTCCAACGGTGTCCCACGTTGTCCCACGTTGTCCCACGTTGTCCCACGTTGTCCCACGTTGTCCCACGTTGTCCCACGTTGTCCCACGTTGTCCCACGTTGTCCCACGTTGTCCCACGATGTCCCACGTTGTCCAACGATGTCCAACGGTGTCCCACGTTGTCCCACGTTGTCCCACGTTGTCCCACGTTGTCCCACGGTGTCCAACGATGTCCAACGGTGTCCCACGTTGTCCCACGTTGTCCCACGTTGTCCCACGATGTCCCACGTTGTCCCACGTTGTCCCACGTTGTCCCACGTTGTCCCACGTTGTCCCACGTTGTCCCACGTTGTCCCACGGTGTCCAACGGTGTCCAACGGTGTCCAACGGTGTCCAACGATGTCCAACGGTGTCCAACGGTGTCCCACGGTATCCAACGGTGTCCCACGTTGTCCCACGTTGTCCCACGTTGTCCCACGTTGTCCCACGATGTCCAACGGTGTCCCACGTTGTCCCACGTTGTCCCACGTTGTCCCACGTTGTCCCACGTTGTCCCACGTTGTCCCACGGTGTCCAACGGTGTCCAACGATGTCCCACGTTGTCCCACGTTGTCCCACGTTGTCCCACGTTGTCCCACGATGTCCCACGTTGTCCCACGTTGTCCCACGTTGTCCCACGTTGTCCCACGTTGTCCCACGTTGTCCCACGTTGTCCCACGTTGTCCCACGTTGTCCCACGTTGTCCCACGTTGTCCCACGGTGTCCAACGATGTCCAACGGTGTCCCACGTTGTCCCACGTTGTCCCACGTTGTCCCACGTTGTCCCACGTTGTCCCACGTTGTCCGACGTTGTCCCACGTTGTCCCACGTTGTCCCACGTTGTCCCACGTTGTCCCACGTTGTCCCACGGTGTCCAACGGTGTCCCACGTTGTCCCACGTTGTCCCACGTTGTCCCACGTTGTCCCACGTTGTCCCACGTTGTCCCACGTTGTCCCACGTTGTCCCACGTTGTCCCACGTTGTCCCACGTTGTCCCACGTTGTCCCACGTTGTCCCACGGTGTCCAACGGTGTCCAACGTTGTCCAACGGTGTCCAACGGTGTCCCACGTTGTCCCACGTTGTCCCACGTTGTCCCACGTTGTCCCACGTTGTCCCACGATGTCCCACGTTGTCCAACGATGTCCAACGGTGTCCCACGTTGTCCCACGTTGTCCTACGTTGTCCCACGTTGTCCCACGTTGTCCCACGTTGTCCCACGTTGTCCCACGTTGTCCCACGGTGTCCAACGGTGTCCAACGATGTCCAACTGTGTCCAACGGTGTCCCACGTTGACCCACGTTGTCCCACGTTGTCCCACGTTGTCCCACGTTGTCCCACGTTGTCCCACGGTGTCCAACGGTGTCCCACGTTGTCCCACGTTGTCCCACGTTGTCCCACGTTGTCCCACGTTGTCCCACGTTGTCCCACGGTGTCCAACGATGTCCAACGGTGTCCCACGTTGTCCCACGTTGTCCCACGTTGTCCCACGTTGTCCCACGGTGTCCAACGATGTCCAACGGTGTCCCACGTTGTCCCACGTTGTCCCACGTTGTCCCACGTTGTCCCACGTTGTCCCACGTTGTCCCACGGTGTCCAACGGTGTCCAACGATGTCCCACGTTGTCCCACGTTGTCCCACGTTGTCCCACGTTGTCCCACGATGTCCCACGTTGTCCCACGTTGTCCCACGTTGTCCCACGTTGTCCCACGTTGTCCCACGTTGTCCCACGTTGTCCCACGTTGTCCCACGTTGTCCCACGTTGTCCCACGTTGTCCCACGTTGTCCCACGTTGTCCCACGTTGTCCCACGTTGTCCCACGTTGTCCCACGTTGTCCCACGTTGTCCCACGTTGTCCCACGTTGTCCCACGTTGTCCCACGTTGTCCCACGTTGTCCCACGGTGTCCAACGGTGTCCAACGGTGTCCAACGGTGTCCAACGATGTCCAACGGTGTCCAACGGTGTCCCACGGTGTCCAACGGTGTCCAACGGTGTCCCACGTTGTCCCACGTTGTCCCACGTTGTCCCACGTTGTCCCACGATGTCCCACGTTGTCCAACGATGTCCAACGGTGTCCCACGTTGTCCCACGTTGTCCAACGTTGTCCAACGGTGTCCCACGTTGTCCCACGTTGTCCCACGTTGTCCCACGTTGTCCCACGGTGTCCAACGGTGTCCAACGATGTCCCACGTTGTCCCACGTTGTCCCACGTTGTCCCACGTTGTCCCACGATGTCCCACGTTGTCCCACGTTGTCCCACGTTGTCCCACGTTGTCCCACGTTGTCCCACGTTGTCCCACGTTGTCCCACGGTGTCCAACGATGTCCCACGGTGTCCCACGTTGTCCCACGTTGTCCCACGGTGTCCAACGATGTCCAACGGTGTCCCACGTTGTCCCACGATGTCCCACGTTGTCCCACGTTGTCCCACGTTGTCCCACGTTGTCCCACGTTGTCCCACGTTGTCCCACGTTGTCCCACGGTGTCCAACGGTGTCCCACGTTGTCCCACGTTGTCCCACGGTGTCCAACGATGTCCAACGGTGTCCAACGGTGTCCCACGGTGTCCCACGTTGTCCCACGTTGTCCCACGGTGTCCAACGATGTCCAACGGTGTCCCACGTTGTCCCACGTTGTCCCACGTTGTCCCACGTTGTCCCACGTTGTCCCACGTTGTCCCACGTTGTCCCACGTTGTCCCACGTTGTCCCACGTTGTCCCACGATGTCCCACGTTGTCCAACGATGTCCAACGGTGTCCCACGTTGTCCCACGTTGTACCACGTTGTCCCACGTTGTCCCACGGTGTCCAACGATGTCCAACGGTGTCCCACGTTGTCCCACGTTGTCCCACGTTGTCCCACGTTGTCCCACGTTGTCCCACGATGTCCCACGTTGTCCCACGTTGTCCCACGTTGTCCCACGTTGTCCCACGTTGTCCCACGTTGTCCCACGGTGTCCAACGGTGTCCCACGTTGTCCCACGTTGCCCCCCGGTGTCCAACGATGTCCAACGGTGTCCCACGTTGTCCCACGTTGTCCCACGTTGTCCCACGTTGTCCCACGGTGTCCAACGATGTCCAACGGTGTCCAACGATGCCCAACGGTGTCCCACGTTGTCCAACGGTGTCCCACGTTGTCCAACGGTGTCCCACGTTGTCCCACGTTGTCCCACGTTGTCCCACGTTGTCCCACGATGTCCCACGTTGTCCCACGTTGTCCCACGGTGTCCAACGATGTCCAACGGTGTCCAACGGTGTCCAACGATGTCCAACGGTGTCCAACGGTGTCCCACGGTGTCCAACGGTGTCCAACGGTGTCCCACGGTGTCCAACGGTGTCCCACGGTGTCCAACGGTGTCCCACGTTGTCCCACGTTGTCCCACGGTGTCCAACGATGTCCAACGGTGTCCAACGGTGTCCCACGGTGTCCCACGTTGTCCCACGTTGTCCCACGGTGTCCAACGATGTCCAACGGTGTCCCACGTTGTCCCACGTTGTCCCACGTTGTCCCACGTTGGCCCACGTTGTCCCACGTTGTCCCACGTTGCCCCCCGGTGTCCAACGATGTCCAACGGTGTCCCACGTTGTCCCACGTTGTCCCACGTTGTCCCACGTTGTCCCACGGTGTCCAACGATGTCCAACGGTGTCCAACGATGCCCAACGGTGTCCCACGTTGTCCAACGGTGTCCCACGTTGTCCCACGTTGTCCCACGTTGTCCCACGTTGTCCCACGATGTCCCACGTTGTCCCACGTTGTCCCACGGTGTCCAACGGTGTCCCACGTTGTCCCACGATGTCCCACGTTGTCCAACGATGTCCAACGGTGTCCCACGTTGTCCCACGTTGTCCTACGTTGTCCCACGTTGTCCCACGTTGTCCCACGTTGTCCCACGTTGTCCCACGTTGTCCCACGGTGTCCAACGTTGTCCCACGTTGTCCCACGGTGTCCAACGATATCCAACGGTGTCCAACGATGTCCAACGGTGTCCCACGTTGTCCAACGGTGTCCCACGTTGTCCCACGTTGTCCCACGTTGTCCCACGATGTCCCACGTTGTCCAACGATGTCCAACGGTGTCCCACGTTGTCCCACGTTGTCCTACGTTGTCCCACGTTGTCCCACGTTGTCCCACGTTGTCCCACGTTGTCCCACGGTGTCCAACGATGTCCAACGGTGTCCAACGGTGTCCCACGGTGTCCAACGGTGTCCCACGTTGTCCCACGTTGTCCCACGTTGTCCCACGTTGTCCCACGGTGTCCCACGTTGTCCCACGTTGTCCCACGGTGTCCAACGATGTCCAACGGTGCCCAACGGTGTCCCACGGTGTCCAACTGTGTCCCACGGTGTCCCACGTTGTCCCACGTTGTCCCACGTTGTCCCACGTTGTCCCACGTTGTCCAACGATGTCCAACGGTGTCCCACGTTGTCCCACGTTGTCCCACGTTGTCCCACGTTGTCCCACGGTGTCCAACGGTGTCCAACGATGTCCAACTGTGTCCAACGGTGTCCCACGTTGTCCCACGTTGTCCCACGTTTTCCCACGTTGTCCCACGTTGTCCAACGATGTCCAACGGTGTCCCACGTTGTCCCACGTTGTCCCACGGTGTCCAACGGTGTCCCACGTTGTCCCACGTTGTCCCACGGTGTCCAACGATGTCCAACGGTGTCCAACGGTGAGCCACGGTGTCCCACGTTGTCCCACGTTGTCCAACGGTGTCCAACGATGTCCAACGGTGTCCAACGGTGTCCCACGGTGTCCCACGTTGTCCCACGTTGTCCCACGGTGTCCAACGATGTCCAACGGTGTCCCACGTTGTCCCACGTTGTCCCACGTTGTCCCACGTTGTCCCACGTTGTCCCACGTTGTCCCACGTTGCCCCCCGGTGTCCAACGATGTCCAACGGTGTCCCACGTTGTCCCACGTTGTCCCACGTTGTCCCACGTTGTCCCACGTTGTCCCACGTTGTCCCACGGTGTCCAACGATGTCCAACGGTGTCCAACGATGCCCAACGGTGTCCCACGTTGTCCAACGGTGTCCCACGTTGTCCCACGTTGTCCCACGTTGTCCCACGTTGTCCCACGATGTCCCACGTTGTCCCACGTAGTCCCACGTTGTCCCACGTTGTCCCACGTTGTCCCACGGTGTCCAACGATGACCAACGGTGTCCCACGTTGTCCAACGGTGTCCCACGTTGTCCCACGTTGTCCCACGTTGTCCCACGTTGTCCCACGATGTCCCACGGTGTCCAATGATGTCCAACGGTGTCCAACGGTGTCCCACGGTGTCCAAGGTTGTCCCACGTTGTCCCACGTTGTCCCACTTTGTCCCACGTTGTCCCACGTTGTCCTACGTTGTCCCACGTTGTCCCACGTTGTCCCACGTTGTCCCACGTTGTCCCACGTTGTCCCACGGTGTCCAACGGTGTCCCACGTTGTCCCACGTTGTCCCACGTTGTCCCACGTTGTCCCACGTTGTCCCACGTTGTCCCACGTTGTCCCACTTTGTCCCACGTTGTCCCACGATGTCCCACGGTGTCCAACGATGTCCAACGGTGTCCAACGGTGTCCCACGGTGTCCAACGGTGTCCAACGGTGTCCCACGTTGTCCCACGTTGTCCCACGGTGTCCAACGGTGTCCAACGGTGTCCAACGGTGTCCAACGATGTCCAACGGTGTCCAACGGTGTCCCACGGTGTCCAACGGTGTCCAACGGTGTCCCACGGTGTCCAACGGTGTCCCACGTTGTCCCACGTTGTCCCACGTTGTCCCACGTTGTCCCACGATGTCCCACGTTGTCCAACGATGTCCAACGGTGTCCCACGTTGTCCCACGTTGTCCTACGTTGTCCCACGTTGTCCCACGTTATCCCACGTTGTCCCACGTTGTCCCACGTTGTCCCACGGTGTCCAACGGTGTCCCACGTTGTCCCACGTTGTCCCACGGTGTCCAACGATATCCAACGGTGTCCAACGATGTCCAACGGTGTCCCACGTTGTCCAACGGTGTCCCACGTTGTCCCACGTTGTCCCACGTTGTCCCACGATGTCCCACGTTGTCCAACGATGTCCAACGGTGTCCCACGTTGTCCCACGTTGTCCTACGTTGTCCCACGTTGTCCCACGTTGTCCCACGTTGTCCCACGTTGTCCCACGGTGTCCAACGATGTCCAACGGTGTCCAACGGTGTCCCACGGTGTCCAACGGTGTCCCACGTTGTCCCACGTTGTCCCACGTTGTCCCACGTTGTCCCACGGTGTCCCACGTAGTCCCACGTTGTCCCACGGTGTCCAACGATGTCCAACGGTGCCCAACGGTGTCCCACGGTGTCCAACTGTGTCCCACGGTGTCCCACGTTGTCCCACGTTGTCCCACGTTGTCCCACGTTGTCCCACGTTGTCCCACGTTGTCCAACGATGTCCAACGGTGTCCAACGATGTCCAACGGTGTCCCACGTTGTCCAACGGTGTCCCACGTTGTCCCACGTTGTCCCACGTTGTCCCACGATGTCCCACGTTGTCCAACGATGTCCAACGGTGTCCCACGTTGTCCCACGTTGTCCCACGTTGTCCCACGTTGTCCCACGTTGTCCCACGTTGTCCAACGATGTCCAACGGTGTCCCACGTTGTCCCACGTTGTCCTACGTTGTCCCACGTTGTCCCACGTTGTCCCACGGTGTCCAACGATGTCCAACGGTGCCCAACGGTGTCCCACGGTGTCCAACTGTGTCCCACGGTGTCCCACGTTGTCCCACGTTGTCCCACGTTGTCCCACGTTGTCCCACGTTGTCCAACGATGTCCAACGGTGTCCCACGTTGTCCCACGTTGTCCCACGGTGTCCAACGGTGTCCAACGATGTCCAACTGTGTCCAACGGTGTCCCACGTTGTCCCACGTTGTCCCACGATGTCCCACGTTGTCCCACGTTGTCCCACGTTGTCCCACGTTGTCCCACGTTGTCCCACGGTGTCCAACGATGTCCAACGGTGTCCCACGTTGTCCAACGGTGTCCCACGTTGTCCCACGTTGTCCCACGTTGTCCCACGTTGTCCCACGATGTCCCACGGTGTCCAACGATGTCCAACGGTGTCCAACGGTGTCCCACGGTGTCCAACGATGTCCAACGGTGTCCAACGGTGTCCCACGGTGTCCAACGGTGTCCCACGTTGTCCCACGTTGTCCCACGGTGTCCAACGATGTCCAACGGTGTCCAACGGTGTCCCACGGTGTCCCACGTTGTCCCACGTTGTCCCACGGTGTCCAACGATGTCCAACGGTGTCCCACGTTGTCCCACGTTGTCCCACGTTGTCCCACGTTGTCCCACGTTGTCCCACGTTGTCCCACGTTGCCCCCCGGTGTCCAACGATGTCCAACGGTGTCCCACGGTGTCCAACGATGTCCAACGGTGTCCCACGTTGTCCAACGGTGTCCCACGTTGTCCCACGATGTCCCACGTTGTCCAACGATGTCCAACGGTGTCCCACGTTGTCCCACGTTGTCCCACGTTGTCCCACGTTGTCCCACGGTGTCCAACGATGTCCAACGGTGTCCCACGTTGTCCCACGTTGTCCCACGTTGTCCCACGTTGTCCCACGTTGTCCCACGATGTCCCACGTTGTCCCACGTTGTCCCACGTTGTCCCACGTTGTCCCACGTTGTCCCACGTTGTCCCACGTTGTCCCACGTTGTCCCACGTTGTCCCACGGTGTCCAACGGTGTCCAACGATGTCCAACGGTGTCCCACGTTGTCCCACGGTGTCCCACGTTGTCCCACGTTGTCCCACGTTGTCCCACGTTGTCCAACGGTGTCCCACGGTGTCCAACGCTGTCCCACGTTGTCCCACGTTGTCCCACGTTGTCCCACGTTGTCCCACGGTGTCCCACGTTGTCCCACGTTGTCCCACGGTGTCCAACGGTGTCCAACGATGTCCAAGGGTGTCCAACGGTGTCCCACGATGTCCACCGATGTCCAACGGTGTCCAACGGTGTCCAACGGTGTCCAACGGTGTCCAACGATGTCCAACGATGTCCAACGGTGTCCCACGTTGTCCCACGTTGTCCAACGATGTCCAACGGTGTCCCACGTTGTCCCACGTTGTCCCACGTTGTCCCACGTTGTCCCACGATGTCCCACGTTGTCCAACGATGTCCAACGGTGTCCCACGTTGTCCCACGTTGTCCTACGTTGTCCCACGTTGTCCCACGTTGTCCCACGGTGTCCAACGATGTCCAACGGTGTCCCACGTTGTCCCACGTTGTCCCACGTTGTCCCACGTTGTCCCACGTTGTCCCACGATGTCCCACGTTGTCCCACGTTGTCCCACGTTGTCCCACGTTGTCCCACGTTGTCCCACGTTGTCCCACGGTGTCCAACGGTGTCCCACGTTGTCCCACGGTGTCCCACGTTGCCCCCCGGTGTCCAACGATGTCCAACGGTGTCCCACGTTGTCCCACGTTGTCCCACGTTGTCCCACGTTGTCCCACGGTGTCCAACGATGTCCAACGGTGTCCAACGATGCCCAACGGTGTCCCACGTTGTCCAACGGTGTCCCACGTTGTCCCACGTTGTCCCACGTTGTCCCACGTTGTCCCACGATGTCCCACGTTGTCCCACGTTGTCCCACGTTGTCCCACGTTGTCCCACGTTGTCCCACGGTGTCCAACGATGTCCAACGGTGTCCAACGGTGTCCAACGATGTCCAACGGTGTCCAACGGTGTCCCACGGTGTCCAACGGTGTCCAACGGTGTCCCACGGTGTCCAACGGTGTCCCACGTTGTCCCACGTTGTCCCACGTTGTCCCACGTTGTCCCACGATGTCCCACGTTGTCCAACGATGTCCAACGGTGTCCCACGTTGTCCCACGTTGTCCTACGTTGTCCCACGTTGTCCCACGTTGTCCCACGTTGTCCCACGTTGTCCCACGTTGTCCCACGTTGTCCCACGTTGTCCCACGTTGTCCCACGGTGTCCAACGGTGTCCCACGTTGTCCCACGTTGTCCCACGGTGTCCAACGATATCCAACGGTGTCCAACGATGTCCAACGGTGTCCCACGTTGTCCAACGGTGTCCCACGTTGTCCCACGTTGTCCCACGTTGTCCCACGATGTCCCACGTTGTCCAACGATGTCCAACGGTGTCCCACGTTGTCCCACGTTGTCCTACGTTGTCCCACGTTGTCCCACGTTGTCCCACGTTGTCCCACGTTGTCCCACGTTGTCCCACGGTGTCCAACGCTGTCCCACGTTGTCCCACGTTGTCCCACGTTGTCCCACGTTGTCCCACGGTGTCCCACGTTGTCCCACGTTGTCCCACGGTGTCCAACGGTGTCCAACGATGTCCAAGGGTGTCCAACGGTGTCCCACGATGTCCACCGATGTCCAACGGTGTCCAACGGTGTCCAACGGTGTCCAACGGTGTCCAACGATGTCCAACGATGTCCAACGGTGTCCCACGTTGTCCCACGTTGTCCCACGGTGTCCAACGATGTCCAACGGTGTCCCACGTTGTCCAACGGTGTCCCACGTTGTCCCACGTTGTCCCACGTTGTCCCACGTTGTCCCACGTTGTCCCACGATGTCCCACGTTGTCCCACGTTGTCCCACGTTGTCCCACGTTGTCCCACGTTGTCCCACGGTGTCCAACGATGTCCAACGGTGTCCCACGTTGTCCAACGGTGTCCCACGTTGTCCCACGTTGTCCCACGTTGTCCCACGTTGTCCCACGATGTCCCACGGTGTCCAACGATGTCCAACGGTGTCCAACGGTGTCCCACGGTGTCCAACGGTGTCCCACGTTGTCCCACGTTGTCCCACGTTGTCCCACGTTGTCCCACGTTGTCCTACGTTGTCCCACGTTGTCCCACGTTGTCCCACGTTGTCCCACGTTGTCCCACGTTGTCCCACGGTGTCCAACGGTGTCCCACGTTGTCCCACGTTGTCCCACGTTGTCCCACGTTGTCCCACGTTATCCCACGTTGTCCCACGTTGTCCCACGTTGTCCCACGTTGTCCCACGTTGTCCCACGGTGTCCAACGGTGTCCAACGGTATCCAACGGTGTCCAACGATGTCCAACGGTGTCCAACGGTGTCCCACGGTGTCCAACGGGGTCCCACGTTGTCCCACGTTGTCCCACGTTGTCCCACGTTGTCCCACGATGTCCCACGTTGTCCAACGATGTCCAACGGTGTCCCACGTTGTCCCACGTTGTCCTACGTTGTCCCACGTTGTCCCACGTTGTCCCACGTTGTCCCACGTTGTCCCACGTTGTCCCACGGTGTCCAACGGTGTCCCACGTTGTCCCACGTTGTCCCACGGTGTCCAACGATATCCAACGGTGTCCAACGATGTCCAACGGTGTCCCACGTTGTCCAACGGTGTCCCACGTTGTCCCACGTTGTCCCACGTTGTCCCACGATGTCTCACGTTGTCCAACGATGTCCAACGTTGTCCCACGTTGTCCCACGTTGTCCCACGTTGTCCCACGATGTCCCACGTTGTCCAACGATGTCCAACGGTGTCCCACGTTGTCCCACGTTGTCCCACGTTGTCCCACGTTGTCCTACGTTGTCCCACGTTGTCCCACGTTGTCCCACGTTGTCCCACGTTGTCCCACGTTGTCCCACGTTGTCCCACGATGTCCCACGTTGTCCCACGTTGTCCCACGTTGTCCCACGTTGTCCCACGTTGTCCCACGGTGTCCAACGATGTCCAACGGTGTCCCACGTTGTCCAACGGTGTCCCACGTTGTCCCACGTTGTCCCACGTTGTCCCACGTTGTCCCACGATGTCCCACGGTGTCCAACGATGTCCAACGGTGTCCAACGGTGTCCCACGGTGTCCAACGATGTCCAACGGTGTCCAACGGTGTCCCACGGTGTCCCACGATGTCCCACGTTGTCCAACGATGTCCAACGGTGTCCCACGTTGTCCCACGTTGTCCTACGTTGTCCCACGTTGTCCCACGTTGTCCCACGTTGTCCCACGTTGTCCCACGTTGTCCCACGGTGTCCAACGGTGTCCCACGTTCTCCCACGTTGTCCCACGGTGTCCAACGATGTCCAACGGTGTCCAACGGTGTCCCACGGTGTCCAACGATGTCCAACGGTGTCCCACGTTGTCCCACGTTGTCCCACGTTGTCCCACGTTGTCCCACGTTGTCCCACGTTTGTCCCACGTTGTCCCACGTTGTCCCACGTTGTCCCACGTTGTCCCACGTTGTCCCACGTTGTCCCACGTTGTCCCACGGTGTCCAACGGTGTCCAACGGTGTCCAACGGTGTCCAACGGTGTCCAACGGTGTCCCACGATGTCCACCGATGTCCAACGGTGTCCAACGGTGTCCAACGGTGTCCAACGGTGTCCCACGTTGTCCCACGTTGTCCCACGGTGTCCAACGATGTCCAACGGTGTCCCACGTTGTCCCACGTTGTCCCACGGTGTCCAACGGTGTCCAACGATGTCCCACGTTGTCCCACGTTGTCCCACGTTGTCCCACGTTGTCCCACGATGTCCCACGTTGTCCCACGTTGTCCCACGTTGTCCCACGTTGTCCCACGTTGTCCCACGTTGTCCCACGTTGTCCCACGTTGTCCCACGGTGTCCAACGGTGTCCAACGATGTCCAACGGTGTCCAACGGTGTCCCACGATGTCCACCGATGTCCAACGGTGTCCAACGGTGTCCAACGGTGTCCAACGGTGTCCCACGTTGTCCCACGTTGTCCCACGGTGTCCAACGATGTCCAACGGTGTCCCACGTTGTCCCACGTTGTCCCACGTTGTCCCACGTTGTCCCACGATGTCCCACGTTGTCCCACGATGTCCAACGGTGTCCCACGTTGTCCCACGTTGTCCCACGTTGTCCCACGTTGTCCCACGTTGTCCCACGGTGTCCAACGGTGTCCAACGGTGTCCCACGTTGTCCCACGTTGTCCCACGTTGTCCCACGTTGTTCCATGGTTTCCCACGTTGTCCCACGTTGTCCCACGTTGTCCCACGTTGTCCCACGTTGTCCAACGGTGTCCCACGGTGTCCAACGCTGTCCCACGTTGTCCCACGTTGTCCCACGTTGTCCCACGTTGTCCCACGGTGTCCCACGTTGTCCCACGTTGTCCCACGGTGTCCAACGGTGTCCAACGATGTCCAAGGGTGTCCAACGGTGTCCCACGATGTCCACCGATGTCCAACGGTGTCCAACGGTGTCCAACGGTGTCCAACGGTGTCCAACGATGTCCAACGATGTCCAACGGTGTCCCACGTTGTCCCACGTTGTCCAACGATGTCCAACGGTGTCCCACGTTGTCCCACGTTGTCCCACGTTGTCCCACGTTGTCCCACTATGTCCCACGTTGTCCAACGATGTCCAACGGTGTCCCACGTTGTCCCACGTTGTCCTACGTTGTCCCACGTTGTCCCACGTTGTCCCACGGTGTCCAACGATGTCCAACGGTGTCCCACGTTGTCCCACGTTGTCCCACGTTGTCCCACGTTGTCCCCCGTTGTCCCACGATGTCCCACGTTGTCCCACGTTGTCCCACGTTGTCCCACGTTGTCCCACGTTGTCCCACGTTGTCCCACGGTGTCCAACGGTGTCCCACGTTGTCCCACGTTGTCCCACGTTGCCCCCCGGTGTCCAACGATGTCCAACGGTGTCCCACGTTGTCCCACGTTGTCCCACGTTGTCCCACGTTGTCCCACGGTGTCCAACGATGTCCAACGGTGTCCAACGATGCCCAACGGTGTCCCACGTTGTCCAACGGTGTCCCACGTTGTCCCACGTTGTCCCACGTTGTCCCACGTTGTCCCACGATGTCCCACGTTGTCCCACGTTGTCCCACGTTGTCCCACGTTGTCCCACGTTGTCCCACGGTGTCCAACGATGTCCAACGGTGTCCAACGGTGTCCAACGATGTCCAACGGTGTCCAACGGTGTCCCACGGTGTCCAACGGTGTCCAACGGTGTCCCACGGTGTCCAACGGTGTCCCACGTTGTCCCACGTTGTCCCACGTTGTCCCACGTTGTCCCACGATGTCCCACGTTGTCCAACGATGTCCAACGGTGTCCCACGTTGTCCAACGTTGTCCTACGTTGTCCCACGTTGTCCCACGTTGTCCCACGTTGTCCCACGATGTCCCACGTTGTCCCACGTTGTCCCACGTTGTCCCACGTTGTCCCACGTTGTCCCACGGTGTCCAACGATGTCCAACGGTGTCCAACGGTGTCCAACGATGTCCAACGGTGTCCAACGGTGTCCCACGGTGTCCAACGGTGTCCAACGGTGTCCCACGGTGTCCCACGTTGTCCCACGTTGTCCCACGTTGTCCCACGTTGTCCCACGATGTCCCACGGTGTCCAACGATGTCCAACGGTGTCCAACGGTGTCCCACGGTGTCCAACGATGTCCAACGGTGTCCAACGGTGTCCCACGGTGTCCAACGGTGTCCCACGTTGTCCCACGTTGTCCCACGGTGTCCAACGATGTCCAACGGTGTCCAACGGTGTCCCACGGTGTCCCACGTTGTCCCACGTTGTCCCACGGTGTCCAACGATGTCCAACGGTGTCCCACGTTGTCCCACGTTGTCCCACGTTGTCCCACGTTGTCCCACGTTGTCCCACGTTGTCCCACGTTGCCCCCCGGTGTCCAACGATGTCCAACGGTGTCCCACGTTGTCCCACGTTGTCCCACGTTGTCCCACGTTGTCCCACGGTGTCCAACGATGTCCAACGGTGTCCAACGATGCCCAACGGTGTCCCACGTTGTCCCACGGTGTCCCACGTTGTCCCACGTTGTCCCACGTTGTCCCACGTTGTCCCACGATGTCCCACGTTGTCCCACGTTGTCCCACGTTGTCCCACGTTGTCCCACGGTGTCCAACGATGTCCAACGGTGTCCCACGTTGTCCAACGGTGTCCCACGTTGTCCCACGTTGTCCCACGTTGTCCCACGTTGTCCCACGATGTCCCACGGTGTCCAACGATGTCCAACGGTGTCCAACGGTGTCCCACGGTGTCCAACGGTGTCCCACGTTGTCCCACGTTGTCCCACGTTGTCCCACGTTGTCCCACGTTGTCCCACGTTGTCCCACGTTGTCCCACGTTGTCCCACGTTGTCCCACGGTGTCCAACGGTGTCCCACGTTGTCCCACGTTGTCCCACGTTGTCCCACGTTGTCCCACGTTGTCCCACGTTATCCCACGTTGTCCCACGTTGTCCCACGTTGTCCCACGTTGTCCCACGTTGTCCCACGGTGTCCAACGGTGTCCAACGGTATCCAACGGTGTCCAACGATGTCCAACGGTGTCCAACGGTGTCCCACGGTGTCCAACGGGGTCCCACGTTGTCCCACGTTGTCCCACGTTGTCCCACGTTGTCCCACGATGTCCCACGTTGTCCAACGATGTCCAACGGTGTCCCACGTTGTCCCACGTTGTCCTACGTTGTCCCACGTTGTCCCACGTTGTCCCACGTTGTCCCACGTTGTCCCACGTTGTCCCACGGTGTCCAACGGTGTCCCACGTTGTCCCACGTTGTCCCACGGTGTCCAACGATATCCAACGGTGTCCAACGATGTCCAACGGTGTCCCACGTTGTCCAACGGTGTCCCACGTTGTCCCACGTTGTCCCACGTTGTCCCACGATGTCCCACGTTGTCCAACGATGTCCAACGGTGTCCCACGTTGTCCCACGTTGTCCTACGTTGTCCCACGTTGTCCCACGTTGTCCCACGTTGTCCCACGTTGTCCCACGGTGTCCAACGATGTCCAACGGTGTCCAACGGTGTCCCACGGTGTCCAACGGTGTCCCACGTTGTCCCACGTTGTCCCACGTTGTCCCACGTTGTCCCACGGTGTCCCACGTTGTCCCACGTTGTCCCACGGTGTCCAACGATGTCCAACGGTGCCCAACGGTGTCCCACGGTGTCCAACTGTGTCCCACGGTGTCCCACGTTGTCCCACGTTGTCCCACGTTGTCCCACGTTGTCCCACGTTGTCCAACGATGTCCAACGGTGTCCCACGTTGTCCCACGTTGTCCCACGTTGTCCCACGTTGTCCCACGGTGTCCAACGGTGTCCAACGATGTCCAACTGTGTCCAACGGTGTCCCACGTTGTCCCACGTTGTCCCACGTTGTCCCACGTTGTCCCACGTTGTCCAACGATGTCCAACGGTGTCCCACGTTGTCCCACGTTGTCCCACGTTGTCCCACGTTGTCCCACGGTGTCCCACGTTGTCCCACGTTGTCCCACGGTGTCCAACGATGTCCAACGGTGCCCAACGGTGTCCCACGGTGTCCAACTGTGTCCCACGGTGTCCCACGTTGTCCCACGTTGTCCCACGTTGTCCCACGGTGTCCAACGATATCCAACGGTGTCCAACGATGTCCAACGGTGTCCCACGTTGTCCAACGGTGTCCCACGTTGTCCCACGTTGTCCCACGTTGTCCCACGATGTCTCACGTTGTCCAACGATGTCCAACGTTGTCCCACGTTGTCCCACGTTGTCCCACGTTGTCCCACGATGTCCCACGTTGTCCAACGATGTCCAACGGTGTCCCACGTTGTCCCACGTTGTCCCACGTTGTCCCACGTTGTCCCACGTTGTCCCACGGTGTCCAACGGTGTCCAACGGTGTCCCACGTTGTCCCACGTTGTCCCACGTTGTCCCACGTTGTCCCACGTTGTCCCACGATGTCCCACGTTGTCCAACGATGTCCAACGGTGTCCCACGTTGTCCCACGTTGTCCCACGTTGTCCCACGTTGTCCCACGTTGTCCCACGGTGTCCAACGGTGTCCAACGGTGTCCCACGTTGTCCCACGTTGTCCCACGTTGTCCCACGTTGTTCCACGTTGTCCCACGATGTCCCACGTTGTCCAACGATGTCCAACGGTGTCCCACGTTGTCCCACGTTGTCCTACGTTGTCCCACGTTGTCCCACGTTGTCCCACGTTGTCCCACGTTGTCCCACGTTGTCCCACGTTGTCCCACGATGTCCCACGTTGTCCCACGTTGTCCCACGTTGTCCCACGTTGTCCCACGTTGTCCCACGGTGTCCAACGATGTCCAACGGTGTCCCACGTTGTCCAACGGTGTCCCACGTTGTCCCACGTTGTCCCACGTTGTCCCACGTTGTCCCACGATGTCCCACGGTGTCCAACGATGTCCAACGGTGTCCAACGGTGTCCCACGGTGTCCAACGATGGCCAACGGTGTCCAACGGTGTCCCACGGTGTCCCACGATGTCCCACGTTGTCCAACGATGTCCAACGGTGTCCCACGTTGTCCCACGTTGTCCTACGTTGTCCCACGTTGTCCCACGTTGTCCCACGTTGTCCCACGTTGTCCCACGTTGTCCCACGGTGTCCAACGGTGTCCCACGTTCTCCCACGTTGTCCCACGGTGTCCAACGATGTCCAACGGTGTCCAACGGTGTCCCACGGTGTCCAACGATGTCCAACGGTGTCCCACGTTGTCCCACGTTGTCCCACGTTGTCCCACGGTGTCCAACGGTGTCCAACGGTGTCCCACGTTGTCCCACGTTGTCCCACGTTGTCCCACGTTGTTCCATGGTTTCCCACGTTGTCCCACGTTGTCCCACGTTGTCCCACGTTGTCCCACGTTGTCCAACGGTGTCCCACGGTGTCCAACGCTGTCCCACGTTGTCCCACGTTGTCCCACGTTGTCCCACGTTGTCCCACGGTGTCCCACGTTGTCCCACGTTGTCCCACGGTGTCCAACGGTGTCCAACGGTGTCCAACGGTGTCCAACGATGTCCAACGATGTCCAACGGTGTCCCACGTTGTCCCACGTTGTCCCACGGTGTCCAACGATGTCCAACGGTGTCCCACGTTGTCCAACGGTGTCCCACGTTGTCCCACGTTGTCCCACGTTGTCCCACGTTGTCCCACGTTGTCCCACGATGTCCCACGTTGTCCCACGTTGTCCCACGTTGTCCCACGTTGTCCCACGTTGTCCCACGGTGTCCAACGATGTCCAACGGTGTCCCACGTTGTCCAACGGTGTCCCACGTTGTCCCACGTTGTCCCACGTTGTCCCACGTTGTCCCACGATGTCCCACGGTGTCCAACGATGTCCAACGGTGTCCAACGGTGTCCCACGGTGTCCAACGGTGTCCCACGTTGTCCCACGTTGTCCCACGTTGTCCCACGTTGTCCCACGTTGTCCTACGTTGTCCCACGTTGTCCCACGTTGTCCCACGTTGTCCCACGTTGTCCCACGTTGTCCCACGGTGTCCAACGGTGTCCCACGTTGTCCCACGTTGTCACACGTTGTCCCACGTTGTCCCACGTTATCCCACGTTGTCCCACGTTGTCCCACGTTGTCCCACGTTGTCCCACGTTGTCCCACGGTGTCCAACGGTGTCCAACGGTATCCAACGGTGTCCAACGATGTCCAACGGTGTCCAACGGTGTCCCACGGTGTCCAACGGGGTCCCACGTTGTCCCACGTTGTCCCACGTTGTCCCACGTTGTCCCACGATGTCCCACGTTGTCCAACGATGTCCAACGGTGTCCCACGTTGTCCCACGTTGTCCTACGTTGTCCCACGTTGTCCCACGTTGTCCCACGTTGTCCCACGTTGTCCCACGTTGTCCCACGGTGTCCAACGGTGTCCCACGTTGTCCCACGTTGTCCCACGGTGTCCAACGATATCCAACGGTGTCCAACGATGTCCAACGGTGTCCCACGATGTCCAACGGTGTCCCACGTTGTCCCACGTTGTCCCACGTTGTCCCACGATGTCTCACGTTGTCCAACGATGTCCAACGTTGTCCCACGTTGTCCCACGTTGTCCCACGTTGTCCCACGATGTCCCACGTTGTCCAACGATGTCCAACGGTGTCCCACGTTGTCCCACGTTGTCCCACGTTGTCCCACGTTGTCCCACGTTGTCCCACGGTGTCCAACGGTGTCCAACGGTGTCCCACGTTGTCCCACGTTGTCCCACGTTGTCCCACGTTGTTCCACGTTGTCCCACGGTGTCCAACGGTGTCCCACGTTGTCCCACGTTGTCCCACGGTGTCCAACGATATCCAACGGTGTCCAACGATGTCCAACGGTGTCCCACGTTGTCCAACGGTGTCCCACGTTGTCCCACGTTGTCCCACGTTGTCCCACGTTGTCCCACGATGTCCCACGGTGTCCAACGATGTCCAACGGTGTCCAACGGTGTCCCACGGTGTCCAACGATGTCCAACGGTGTCCAACGGTGTCCCACGGTGTCCCACGATGTCCCACGTTGTCCAACGATGTCCAACGGTGTCCCACGTTGTCCCACGTTGTCCTACGTTGTCCCACGTTGTCCCACGTTGTCCCACGTTGTCCCACGTTGTCCCACGTTGTCCCACGGTGTCCAACGGTGTCCCACGTTCTCCCACGTTGTCCCACGGTGTCCAGCGATGTCCAACGGTGTCCAACGGTGTCCCACGGTGTCCAACGATGTCCAACGGTGTCCCACGTTGTCCCACGTTGTCCCACGTTGTCCCACGGTGTCCAACGGTGTCCAACGGTGTCCCACGTTGTCCCACGTTGTCCCACGTTGTCCCACGTTGTTCCACGTTGTCCCACGGTGTCCAACGGTGTCCCACGTTGTCCCACGTTGTCCCACGGTGTCCAACGATATCCAACGGTGTCCAACGATGTCCAACGGTGTCCCACGTTGTCCAACGGTGTCCCACGTTGTCCCACGTTGTCCCACGTTGTCCCACGTTGTCCCACGATGTCCCACGGTGTCCAACGATGTCCAACGGTGTCCAACGGTGTCCCACGGTGTCCAACGATGTCCAACGGTGTCCAACGGTGTCCCACGGTGTCCCACGATGTCCCACGTTGTCCAACGATGTCCAACGGTGTCCCACGTTGTCCCACGTTGTCCTACGTTGTCCCACGTTGTCCCACGTTGTCCCACGTTGTCCCACGTTGTCCCACGTTGTCCCACGGTGTCCAACGGTGTCCCACGTTCTCCCACGTTGTCCCACGGTGTCCAGCGATGTCCAACGGTGTCCAACGGTGTCCCACGGTGTCCAACGATGTCCAACGGTGTCCCACGTTGTCCCACGTTGTCCCACGTTGTCCCACGGTGTCCAACGGTGTCCAACGGTGTCCCACGTTGTCCCACGTTGTCCCACGTTGTCCCACGTTGTTCCATGGTTTCCCACGTTGTCCCACGTTGTCCCACGTTGTCCCACGTTGTCCCACGTTGCGCCCCGGTGTCCAACGATGTCCAACGGTGTCCCACGTTGTCCCACGTTGTCCCACGTTGTCCCACGTTGTCCCACGGTGTCCAACGATGTCCAACGGTGTCCAACGATGCCCAACGGTGTCCCACGTTGTCCAACGGTGTCCCACGTTGTCCCACGTTGTCCCACGTTGTCCCACGTTGTCCCACGATGTCCCACGTTGTCCCACGTTGTCCCACGTTGTCCCACGTTGTCCCACGTTGTCCCACGGTGTCCAACGTTGTCCAACGGTGTCCAACGGTGTCCAACGATGTCCAACGGTGTCCAACGGTGTCCCACGGTGTCCAACGGTGTCCAACGGTGTCCCACGGTGTCCAACGGTGTCCCACGTTGTCCCACGTTGTCCCACGTTGTCCCACGTTGTCCCACGATGTCCCACGTTGTCCAACGATGTCCAACGGTGTCCCACGTTGTCCCACGTTGTCCTACGTTGTCCCACGTTGTCCCACGTTGTCCCACGTTGTCCCACGTTGTCCCACGTTGTCCCACGTTGTCCCACGTTGTCCCACGGTGTCCAACGGTGTCCCACGTTGTCCCACGTTGTCCCACGGTGTCCAACGATATCCAACGGTGTCCAACGATGTCCAACGGTGTCCCACGTTGTCCAACGGTGTCCCACGTTGTCCCACGTTGTCCCACGTTGTCCCACGATGTCCCACGTTGTCCAACGATGTCCAACGGTGTCCCACGTTGTCCCACGTTGTCCTACGTTGTCCCACGTTGTCCCACGTTGTCCCACGTTGTCCCACGTTGTCCCACGTTGTCCCACGTTGTCCCACGATGTCCCACGTTGTCCCACGTTGTCCCACGTTGTCCCACGTTGTCCCACGTTGTCCCACGGTGTCCAACGATGTCCAACGGTGTCCCACGTTGTCCAACGGCGTCCCACGTTGTCCCACGTTGTCCCACGTTGTCCCACGTTGTCCCACGATGTCCCACGGTGTCCAACGATGTCCAACGGTGTCCAACGGTGTCCCACGGTGTCCAACGATGTCCAACGGTGTCCAACGGTGTCCCACGGTGTCCAACGGTGTCCCACGTTGTCCCACGTTGTCCCACGGTGTCCAACGATGTCCAACGGTGTCCAACGGTGTCCCACGGTGTCCCACGTTGTCCCACGTTGTCCCACGGTGTCCAACGATGTCCAACGGTGTCCCACGTTGTCCCACGTTGTCCCACGTTGTCCCACGTTGTCCCACGTTGTCCCACGTTGTCCCACGTTGCCCCCCGGTGTCCAACGATGTCCAACGGTGTCCCACGTTGTCCCACGTTGTCCCACGTTGTCCCACGTTGTCCCACGGTGTCCAACGATGTCCAACGGTGTCCAACGATGCCCAACGGTGTCCCACGTTGTCCAACGGTGTCCCACGTTGTCCCACGTTGTCCCACGTTGTCCCACGTTGTCCCACGATGTCCCACGTTGTCCCACGTTGTCCCACGTTGTCCCACGCTGTCCCACGTTGTCCCACGGTGTCCAACGATGTCCAACGGTGTCCCACGTTGTCCAACGGTGTCCCACGTTGTCCCACGTTGTCCCACGTTGTCCCACGTTGTCCCACGATGTCCCACGGTGTCCAACGATGTCCAACGGTGTCCAACGGTGTCCCACGGTGTCCAACGGTGTCCCACGTTGTCCCACGTTGTCCCACGTTGTCCCACGTTGTCCCACGTTGTCCTACGTTGTCCCACGTTGTCCCACGTTGTCCCACGTTATCCCACGTTGTCCCACGTTGTCCCACGTTGTCCCACGTTGTCCCACGGTGTCCAACGGTGTCCAACGGTATCCAACGGTGTCCAACGATGTCCAACGGTGTCCAACGGTGTCCCACGGTGTCCAACGGGGTCCCACGTTGTCCCACGTTGTCCCACGTTGTCCCACGTTGTCCCACGATGTCCCACGTTGTCCAACGATGTCCAACGGTGTCCCACGTTGTCCCACGTTGTCCTACGTTGTCCCACGTTGTCCCACGTTGTCCCACGTTGTCCCACGTTGTCCCACGTTGTCCCACGGTGTCCAACGGTGTCCCACGTTGTCCCACGTTGTCCCACGGTGTCCAACGATATCCAACGGTGTCCAACGATGTCCAACGGTGTCCCACGTTGTCCAACGGTGTCCCACGTTGTCCCACGTTGTCCCACGTTGTCCCACGATGTCCCACGTTGTCCAACGATGTCCAACGGTGTCCCACGTTGTCCCACGTTGTCCTACGTTGTCCCACGTTGTCCCACGTTGTCCCACGTTGTCCCACGTTGTCCCACGGTGTCCAACGATGTCCAACGGTGTCCAACGGTGTCCCACGGTGTCCAACGGTGTCCCACGTTGTCCCACGTTGTCCCACGTTGTCCCACGGTGTCCAACGGTGTCCCACGTTCTCCCACGTTGTCCCACGGTGTCCAGCGATGTCCAACGGTGTCCAACGGTGTCCCACGGTGTCCAACGATGTCCAACGGTGTCCCACGTTGTCCCACGTTGTCCCACGTTGTCCCACGGTGTCCAACGGTGTCCAACGGTGTCCCACGTTGTTCCACGTTGTCCCACGTTGTCCCACGTTGTTCCATGGTTTCCCACGTTGTCCCACGTTGTCCCACGTTGTCCCACGTTGTCCCACGTTGTCCAACGGTGTCCCACGGTGTCCAACGCTGTCCCACGTTGTCCCACGTTGTCCCACGTTGTCCCACGTTGTCCCACGTTGTCCCACGTTGTCCCACGTTGTCCCACGGTGTCCAACGGTGTCCAACGATGTCCAAGGGTGTCCAACGGTGTCCCACGATGTCCACCGATGTCCAACGGTGTCCAACGGTGTCCAACGGTGTCCAACGGTGTCCAACGATGTCCAACGATGTCCAACGGTGTCCCACGTTGTCCCACGTTGTCCAACGATGTCCAACGGTGTCCCACGTTGTCCCACGTTGTCCCACGTTGTCCCACGTTGTCCCACGATGTCCCACGTTGTCCAACGATGTCCAACGGTGTCCCACGTTGTCCCACGTTGTCCTACGTTGTCCCACGTTGTCCCACGTTGTCCCACGGTGTCCAACGATGTCCAACGGTGTCCCACGTTGTCCCACGTTGTCCCACGTTGTCCCACGTTGTCCCACGTTGTCCCACGATGTCCCACGTTGTCCCACGTTGTCCCACGTTGTCCCACGTTGTCCCACGTTGTCCCACGTTGTCCCACGGTGTCCAACGGTGTCCCACGTTGTCCCACGTTGTCCCACGTTGCCCCGCGGTGTCCAACGATGTCCAACGGTGTCCCACGTTGTCCCACGTTGTCCCACGTTGTCCCACGTTGTCCCACGGTGTCCAACGATGTCCAACGGTGTCCAACGATGCCCAACGGTGTCCCACGTTGTCCAACGGTGTCCCACGTTGTCCCACGTTGTCACACGTTGTCCCACGTTGTCCCACGATGTCCCACGTTGTCCCACGTTGTCCCACGTTGTCCCACGTTGTCCCACGTTGTCCCACGGTGTCCAACGATGTCCAACGGTGTCCAACGGTGTCCAACGATGTCCAACGGTGTCCAACGGTGTCCCACGGTGTCCAACGGTGTCCAACGGTGTCCCACGGTGTCCAACGGTGTCCCACGTTGTCCCACGTTGTCCCACGTTGTCCCACGTTGTCCCACGATGTCCCACGTTGTCCAACGATGTCCAACGGTGTCCCACGTTGTCCCACGTTGTCCTACGTTGTCCCACGTTGTCCCACGTTGTCCCACGTTGTCCCACGTTGTCCCACGTTGTCCCACGTTGTCCCACGTTGTCCCACGGTGTCCAACGGTGTCCCACGTTGTCCCACGTTGTCCCACGGTGTCCAACGATATCCAACGGTGTCCAACGATGTCCAACGGTGTCCCACGTTGTCCAACGGTGTCCCACGTTGTCCCACGTTGTCCCACGTTGTCCCACGATGTCCCACGTTGTCCAACGATGTCCAACGGTGTCCCACGTTGTCCCACGTTGTCCTACGTTGTCCCACGTTGTCCCACGTTGTCCCACGTTGTCCCACGTTGTCCCACGTTGTCCCACGTTGTCCCACGATGTCCCACGTTGTCCCACGTTGTCCCACGTTGTCCCACGTTGTCCCACGTTGTCCCACGGTGTCCAACGATGTCCAACGGTGTCCCACGTTGTCCAACGGTGTCCCACGTTGTCCCACGTTGTCCCACGTTGTCCCACGTTGTCCCACGATGTCCCACGGTGTCCAACGATGTCCAACGGTGTCCAACGGTGTCCCACGGTGTCCAACGATGTCCAACGGTGTCCAACGGTGTCCCACGGTGTCCAACGGTGTCCCACGTTGTCCCACGTTGTCCCACGGTGTCCAACGATGTCCAACGGTGTCCAACGGTGTCCCACGGTGTCCCACGTTGTCCCACGTTGTCCCACGGTGTCCAACGATGTCCAACGGTGTCCCACGTTGTCCCACGTTGTCCCACGTTGTCCCACGTTGTCCCACGTTGTCCCACGTTGTCCCACGTTGCCCCCCGGTGTCCAACGATGTCCAACGGTGTCCCACGTTGTCCCACGTTGTCCCACGTTGTCCCACGTTGTCCCACGGTGTCCAACGATGTCCAACGGTGTCCAACGATGCCCAACGGTGTCCCACGTTGTCCAACGGTGTCCCACGTTGTCCCACGTTGTCCCACGTTGTCCCACGTTGTCCCACGATGTCCCACGTTGTCCCACGTTGTCCCACGTTGTCCCACGTTGTCCCACGTTGTCCCACGGTGTCCAACGATGTCCAACGGTGTCCCACGTTGTCCAACGGTGTCCCACGTTGTCCCACGTTGTCCCACGTTGTCCCACGTTGTCCCACGATGTCCCACGGTGTCCAACGATGTCCAACGGTGTCCAACGGTGTCCCACGGTGTCCAACGGTGTCCCACGTTGTCCCACGTTGTCCCACGTTGTCCCACGTTGTCCCACGTTGTCCTACGTTGTCCCACGTTGTCCCACGTTGTCCCACGTTGTCCCACGTTGTCCCACGTTGTCTCACGGTGTCCAACGGTGTCCCACGTTGTCCCACGTTGTCCCACGTTGTCCCACGTTGTCCCACGTTGTCCCACGTTGTCCCACGTTGTCCCACGTTGTCCCACGTTGTCCCACGTTGTCCCACGGTGTCCAACGGTGTCCAACGGTGTCCAACGGTGTCCAACGATGTCCAACGGTGTCCAACGGTGTCCCACGGTGTCCAACGGGGTCCCACGTTGTCCCACGTTGTCCCACGTTGTCCCACGTTGTCCCACGATGTCCCACGTTGTCCAACGATGTCCAACGGTGTCCCACGTTGTCCCACGTTGTCCTACGTTGTCCCACGTTGTCCCACGTTGTCCCACGTTGTCCCACGTTGTCCCACGTTGTCCCACGGTGTCCAACGGTGTCCCACGTTGTCCCACGTTGTCCCACGGTGTCCAACGATATCCAACGGTGTCCAACGATGTCCAACGGTGTCCCACGTTGTCCAACGGTGTCCCACGTTGTCCCACGTTGTCCCACGTTGTCCCACGATGTCCCACGTTGTCCAACGATGTCCAACGGTGTCCCACGTTGTCCCACGTTGTCCTACGTTGTCCCACGTTGTCCCACGTTGTCCCACGTTGTCCCACGTTGTCCCACGGTGTCCAACGATGTCCAACGGTGTCCAACGGTGTCCCACGGTGTCCAACGGTGTCCCACGTTGTCCCACGTTGTCCCACGTTGTCCCACGTTGTCCCACGGTGTCCCACGTTGTCCCACGTTGTCCCACGGTGTCCAACGATGTCCAACGGTGCCCAACGGTGTCCCACGGTGTCCAACTGTGTCCCACGGTGTCCCACGTTGTCCCACGTTGTCCCACGTTGTCCCACGTTGTCCCACGTTGTCCAACGATGTCCAACGGTGTCCCACGTTGTCCCACGTTTTCCCACGTTGTCCCACGTTGTCCCACGGTGTCCAACGGTGTCCAACGATGTCCAACTGTGTCCAACGGTGTCCCACGTTGTCCCACGTTGTCCCACGTTGTCCCACGTTGTCCCACGTTGTCCAACGATGTCCAACGGTGTCCCACGTTGTCCCACGTTGTCCCACGTTGTCCCACGTTGTCCCACGGTGTCCCACGTTGTCCCACGTTGTCCCACGGTGTCCAACGATGTCCAACGGTGTCCAACGGTGTCCCACGGTGTCCAACTGTGTCCCACGGTGTCCCACGTTGTCCCACGTTGTCCCACGTTGTCCCACGTTGTCCCACGTTGTCCAACGATGTCCAACGGTGTCCCACGTTGTCCCACGTTGTCCCACGTTGTCCCACGTTGTCCCACGGTGTCCAACGGTGTCCAACGATGTCCAACTGTGTCCAACGGTGTCCCACGTTGTCCCACGTTGTCCCACGTTGTCCCACGTTGTCCCACGTTGTCCAACGATGTCCAACGGTGTCCCACGTTGTCCCACGTTGTCCCACGGTGTCCAACGGTGTCCCACGTTGTCCCACGTTGTCCCACGGTGTCCAACGATGTCCAACGGTGTCCAACGGTGTCCCACGGTGTCCCACGTTGTCCCACGTTGTCCCACGGTGTCCAACGATGTCCAACGGTGTCCCACGTTGTCCCACGTTGTCCCACGTTGTCCCACGTTGTCCCACGTTGTCCCACGTTGTCCCACGTTGTCCCACGTTGTCCCACGTTGTCCCACGTTGTCCCACGATGTCCCACGTTGTCCAACGATGTCCAACGGTGTCCCACGTTGTCCCACGTTGTCCCACGTTGTCCCACGTTGTCCCACGGTGTCCAACGATGTCCAACGGTGTCCCACGTTGTCCCACGTTGTCCCACGTTGTCCCACGTTGTCCCACGTTGTCCCACGATGTCCCACGTTGTCCCACGTTGTCCCACGTTGTCCCACGTTGTCCCACGTTGTCCCACGTTGTCCCACGTTGTCCCACGTTGTCCCACGTTGTCCCACGTTGTCCCACGTTGTCCCACGTTGTCCCACGGTGTCCAACGGTGTCCAACGATGTCCAACGGTGTCCCACGGTGTCCCACGATGTCCACCGATGTCCAACGGTGTCCAACGGTGTCCAACGGTGTCCAACGGTGTCCCACGTTGTCCCACGTTGTCCCACGGTGTCCAACGATGTCCAACGGTGTCCCACGTTGTCCCACGTTGTCCCACGGTGTCCAACGGTGTCCAACGATGTCCCACGTTGTCCCACGTTGTCCCACGTTGTCCCACGTTGTCCCACGATGTCCCACGTTGTCCCACGTTGTCCCACGTTGTCCCACGTTGTCCCACGTTGTCCCACGTTGTCCCACGTTGTCCCACGTTGTCCAACGTTGTCCAACGGTGTCCAACGATGTCCAAGGGTGTCCAACGGTGTCCCACGATGTCCACCGATGTCCAACGGTGTCCAACGGTGTCCAACGGTGTCCAACGGTGTCCAACGATGTCCAACGATGTCCAACGGTGTCCCACGTTGTCCCACGTTGTCCCACGTTGTCCCACGTTGTCCCACGTTGTTCCATGGTTTCCCACGTTGTCCCACGTTGTCCCACGTTGTCCCACGTTGTCCCACGTTGTCCAACGGTGTCCCACGGTGTCCAACGCTGTCCCACGTTGTCCCACGTTGTCCCACGTTGTCCCACGTTGTCCCACGGTGTCCCACGTTGTCCCACGTTGTCCCACGGTGTCCAACGGTGTCCAACGATGTCCAAGGGTGTCCAACGGTGTCCCACGATGTCCACCGATGTCCAACGGTGTCCAACGGTGTCCAACGGTGTCCAACGGTGTCCAACGATGTCCAACGATGTCCAACGATGTCCAACGGTGTCCCACGTTGTCCCACGTTGTCCAACGATGTCCAACGGTGTCCCACGTTGTCCCACGTTGTCCCACGTTGTCCCACGTTGTCCCACGATGTCCCACGTTGTCCAACGATGTCCAACGGTGTCCCACGTTGTCCCACGTTGTCCTACGTTGTCCCACGTTGTCCCACGTTGTCCCACGGTGTCCAACGATGTCCAACGGTGTCCCACGTTGTCCCACGTTGTCCCACGTTGTCCCACGTTGTCCCACGATGTCCCACGTTGTCCCACGTTGTCCCACGTTGTCCCACGTTGTCCCACGTTGTCCCACGTTGTCCCACGGTGTCCAACGGTGTCCCACGTTGTCCCACGTTGTCCCACGTTGCCCCCCGGTGTCCAACGATGTCCAACGGTGTCCCACGTTGTCCCACGTTGTCCCACGTTGTCCCACGTTGTCCCACGGTGTCCAACGATGTCCAACGGTGTCCAACGATGCCCAACGGTGTCCCACGTTGTCCAACGGTGTCCCACGTTGTCCCACGTTGTCCCACGTTGTCCCACGTTGTCCCACGATGTCCCACGTTGTCCCACGTTGTCCCACGTTGTCCCACGTTGTCCCGCGTTGTCCCACGGTGTCCAACGATGTCCCACGTTGTCCAACGATGTCCAACGGTGTCCCACGTTGTCCCACGTTGTCCTACGTTGTCCCACGTTGTCCCACGTTGTCCCACGTTGTCCCACGTTGTCCCACGTTGTGCCACGTTGTCCCACGATGTCCCACGTTGTCCAACGATGTCCAACGGTGTCCCACGTTGTCCCACGTTGTCCTACGTTGTCCCACGTTGTCCCACGTTGTCCCACGTTGTCCCACGTTGTCCCACGTTGTCCCACGATGTCCCACGTTGTCCCACGTTGTCCCACGTTGTCCCACGTTGTCCCACGTTGTCCCACGGTGTCCAACGGTGTCCAACGGTGTCCCACGTTGTCCAACGGTGTCCCACGTTGTCCCACGTTGTCCCACGTTGTCCCACGTTGTCCCACGATGTCCCACGGTGTCCAACGATGTCCAACGGTGTCCAACGGTGTCCCACGGTGTCCAACGATGTCCAACGGTGTCCAACGGTGTCCCACGGTGTCCAACGGTGTCCCACGTTGTCCCACGTTGTCCCACGGTGTCCAACGATGTCCAACGGTGTCCAACGGTGTCCCACGGTGTCCCACGTTGTCCCACGTTGTCCCACGGTGTCCAACGATGTCCAACGGTGTCCCACGTTGTCCCACGTTGTCCCACGTTGTCCCACGTTGTCCCACGGTGTCCCACGTTGTCCCACGTTGTCCCACGGTGTCCAACGATGTCCAACGGTGTCCCACGTTGTCCCACGTTGTCCCACGTTGTCCCACGTTGTCCCACGTTGTCCCACGTTGTCCCACGTTGCCCCCCGGTGTCCAACGATGTCCAACGGTGTCCCACGTTGTCCCACGTTGTCCCACGTTGTCCCACGTTGTCCCACGGTGTCCAACGATGTCCAACGGTGTCCAACGATGCCCAACGGTGTCCCACGATGTCCCACGTTGTCCCACGTTGTCCCACGTTGTCCCACGTTGTCCCACGTTGTCCCACGGTGTCCAACGATGTCCAACGGTGTCCCACGTTGTCCAACGGTGTCCCACGTTGTCCCACGTTGTCCCACGTTGTCCCACGTTGTCCCACGATGTCCCACGGTGTCCAACGATGTCCAACGGTGTCCAACGGTGTCCCACGGTGTCCAACGGTGTCCCACGTTGTCCCCCGTTGTCCCAAGTTGTCCCACGTTGTCCCACGTTGTCCTACGTTGTCCCACGTTGTCCCACGTTGTCCCACGTTGTCCCACGTTGTCCCACGTTGTCCCACGGTGTCCAACGGTGTCCCACGTTGTCCCACGGTGTCCCACGTTGTCCCACGTTGTCCCACGTTGTCCCACGTTGTCCCACGTTGTCCCACGTTGTCCCACGTTGTCCCACGTTGTCCCACGGTGTCCAACGGTGTCCAACGGTGTCCAACGGTGTCCAACGATGTCCAACGGTGTCCAACGGTGTCCAACGGTGTCCCACGTTGTCCCACGTTGTCCCACGTTGTCCCACGTTGTCCCACGTTGTCCCACGTTGTCCCACGTTGTCCCACGGTGTCCAACGGTGTCCCACGTTGTCCCACGGTGTCCCACGTTGTCCCACGTTGTCCCACGTTGTCCCACGTTGTCCCACGTTGTCCCACGTTGACCCACGTTGTCCCACGTTGTCCAACGGTGTCCCAAGTTGTCCCACGTTGTCCCACGTTGTCCCACGTTGTCCCACGATGTCCCACGTTGTCCCACGTTGTCCCACGTTGTCCCACGTTGTCCCACGTTGTCCAACGATGTCCAACGGTGTCCCACGTTGTCCCACGTTGTCCTACGTTGTCCCACGTTGTCCCACGTTGTCCCACGTTGTCCCACGTTGTCCCACGTTGTCCCACGGTGTCCAACGGTGTCCCACGTTGTCCCACGTTGTCCCACGGTGTCCAACGATATCCAACGGTGTCCAACGATGTCCAACGGTGTCCCACGTTGTCCAACGGTGTCCCACGTTGTCCCACGTTGTCCCACGTTGTCCCACGATGTCCCACGTTGTCCAACGATGTCCAACGGTGTCCCACGTTGTCCCACGTTGTCCTACGTTGTCCCACGTTGTCCCACGTTGTCCCACGTTGTCCCACGTTGTCCCACGGTGTCCAACGATGTCCAACGGTGTCCAACGGTGTCCCACGGTGTCCAACGGTGTCCCACGTTGTCCCACGTTGTCCCACGTTGTCCCACGTTGTCCCACGGTGTCCCACGTTGTCCCACGTTGTCCCACGGTGTCCAACGATGTCCAACGGTGCCCAACGGTGTCCCACGGTGTCCAACTGTGTCCCACGGTGTCCCACGTTGTCCCACGTTGTCCCACGTTGTCCCACGTTGTCCCACGTTGTCCAACGATGTCCAACGGTGTCCCACGTTGTCCCACGTTGTCCCACGTTGTCCCACGTTGTCCCACGGTGTCCAACGGTGTCCAACGATGTCCAACTGTGTCCAACGGTGTCCCACGTTGTCCCACGTTGTCCCACGTTGTCCCACGTTGTCCCACGTTGTCCAACGATGTCCAACGGTGTCCCACGTTGTCCCACGTTGTCCCACGGTGTCCAACGGTGTCCCACGTTGTCCCACGTTGTCCCACGGTGTCCAACGATGTCCAACGGTGTCCAACGGTGTCCCACGGTGTCCCACGTTGTCCCACGTTGTCCCACGGTGTCCAACGATGTCCAACGGTGTCCCACGTTGTCCCACGTTGTCCCACGTTGTCCCACGTTGTCCCACGTTGTCCCACGTTGTCCCACGTTGTCCCACGTTGTCCCACGATGTCCCACGTTGTCCAACGATGTCCAACGGTGTCCCACGTTGTCCCACGTTGTCCCACGTTGTCCCACGCTGTCCCACGGTGTCCAACGATGTCCAACGGTGTCCCACGTTGTCCCACGTTGTCCCACGTTGTCCCACGTTGTCCCACGATGTCCCACGTTGTCCCACGTTGTCCCACGTTGTCCCACGTTGTCCCACGTTGTCCCACGTTGTCCCACGGTGTCCAACGGTGTCCCACGTTGTCCCACGTTGTCCCACGTTGTCCCACGATGTCCCACGTTGTCCCACGTTGTCCCACGTTGTCCCACGTTGTCCCACGTTGTCCCACGGTGTCCAACGATGTCCAACGGTGTCCCACGTTGTCCCACGTTGTCCCACGTTGTCCCACGTTGTCCCACGGTGTCCAACGATGTCCAACGGTGTCCCACGTTGTCCCACGTTGTCCCACGTTGTCCCACGTTGTCCCACGTTGTCCCACGTTGTCCCACGTTGTCCCACGTTGTCCCACGTTGTCCCACGGTGTCCAACGATGTCCAACGGTGTCCCACGTTGTCCCACGTTGTCCCACGTTGTCCCACGTTGTCCCACGTTGTCCCACGTTGTCCCACGTTGTCCCACGTTGTCCCACGTTGTCCCACGTTGTCCCACGTTGTCCCACGGTGTCCAACGGTGTCCAACGGTGTCCCACGTTGTCCCACGTTGTCCTACGTTGTCCCACGTTGTCCCACGTAGTCCCACGTTGTCCCACGTTGTCCCACGGTGTCCAACGGTGTCCCACGTTGTCCCACGTTGTCCCACGGTGTCCAACGATGTCCAACGGTGTCCAACGGTGTCCCACGGTGTCCCACGTTGTCCCACGTTGTCCCACGGTGTCCAACGATGTCCAACGGTGTCCCACGTTGTCCCACGTTGTCCCACGTTGTCCCACGTTGTCCCACGTTGTCCCACGGTGTCCAACGATGTCCAACGGTGTCGCACGTTGTCCCACGTTGTCCCACGTTGTCCCACGTTGTCCCAAGTTGTCCCACGATGTCCCACGTTGTCCCACGTTGTCCCACGTTGTCCCACGTTGTCCCACGTTGTCCCACGTTGTCCCACGTTGTCCAACGGTGTCCAACGTTGTCCAACGTTGTCCCACGTTGTCCCACGTTGTCCCACGTTGCCCCCCGGTGTCCAACGATGTCCAACGGTGTCCCACGTTGTCCCACGTTGTCCCACGTTGTCCCACGTTGTCCCACGTTGTCCCACGGTGTCCAACGATGTCCAACGGTGTCCCACGTTGTCCCACGTTGTCCCACGTTGTCCCACGTTGTCCCACGTTGTCCCACGTTGTCCCACGGTGTCCAACGATGTCCAACGGTGTCCCACGTTGTCCCACGTTGTCCCACGTTGTCCCACGTTGTCCCACGTTGTCCCACGTTGTCCCACGTTGTCCCACGGTGTCCAACGGTGTCCAACGATGTCCCACGTTGTCCCACGTTGTCCCACGTTGTCCCACGTTGTCCCACGATGTCCCACGTTGTCCCACGTTGTCCCACGTTGTCCCACGTTGTCCCACGTTGTCCCACGTTGTCCCACGTTGTCCCACGGTGTCCAACGATGTCCAACGGTGTCCAACGGTGTCCCACGTTGTCCCACGTTGTCCCACGGTGTCCAACGATGTCCAACGGTGTCCTACGGTGTCCCACGGTGTCCCACGTTGTCCCACGTTGTCCCACGTTGTCCCACGTTGTCCCACGTTGTCCCACGTTGTCCCACGTTGTCCCACGTTGTCCCACGTTGTCCCACGTTGTCCCACGTTGTCCCACGTTGTCCCACGGTGTCCAACGATGTCCAGCGGTGTCCAACGGTGTCCCACGGTGTCCAACGGTGTCCAACGGTGTCCCACGGTGTCCAACGGTGTCCCACGTTGTCCCACGTTGTCCCACGTTGTCCCACGTTGTCCCACGATGTCCCACGTTGTCCAACGATGTCCAACGGTGTCCCACGTTGTCCCACGTTGTCCCACGTTGTCCCACGTTGTCCCACGTTGTCCCACGGTGTCCAACGGTGTCCAACGATGTCCAACGGTGTCCAACGGTGTCCAACGGTGTCCCACGTTGTCCCACGATGTCCCACGTTGTCCAACGATGTCCAACGGTGTCCCACGTTGTCCCACGTTGTCCTACGTTGTCCCACGTTGTCCCACGTTGTCCCACGTTGTCCCACGTTGTCCCAGGTTGTCCCACGGTGTCCAACGGTGTCCAGCGATGTCCAACGGTGTCCAACGGTGTCCCACGTTGTCCCACGTTGTCCCACGTTGTCCCACGTTGTCCCACGTTGTCCCACGGTGTCCAACGATGTCCAACGGTGTCCCACGTTGTCCCACGTTGTCCCACGTTGTCCCACGTTGTCCCACGTTGTCCCACGTTGTCCCACGTTGTCCCACGTTGTCCCACGTTGTCCCACGTTGCCCCACGTTGTCCCACGTTGTCCCACGGTGTCCAACGGTGTCCAACGATGTCCAACGGTGTCCAACGGTGTCCCACGATGTCCACCGATGTCCAACGGTGTCCAACGGTGTCCAACGGTGTCCAACGGTGTCCAACGATGTCCAACGATGTCCAACGATGTCCAACGGTGTCCAACGGTGTCCCACGGTGTCCAACGGTGTCCCACGTTGTCCCACGTTGTCCCACGTTGTCACACGTTGTCCCACGTTGTCCCACGTTGTCCCACGTTGTCCCACGTTGTCCCACGTTGTCCCACGTTGTCCCACGGTGTCCAACGGTGTCCAACGATGTCCAACGATGTCCAACGGTGTCCCACGTTGTCCCACGTTGTCCCACGTTGTCCCACGTTGTTCCATGGTTTCCCACGTTGTCCCACGTTGTCCCACGTTGTCCCACGTTGTCCCACGTTGTCCCACGTTGTCCCACGTTGTCCCACGTTGTCCCACGTTGTCCAACGGTGTCCCACGGTGTCCAACGGTGTCCCACGTTGTCCCACGTTGTCCCACGTTGTCCCACGTTGTCCCACGTTGTCCCACGGTGTCCAACGGTGTCCAACGATGTCCAACGGTGTCCAACGGTGTCCCACGATGTCCACCGATGTCCAACGGTGTCCAACGGTGTCCAACGGTGTCCAACGGTGTCCAACGGTGTCCAACGATGTCCAACGATGTCCAACGATGTCCAACGGTGTCCAACGATGTCCAACGATGTCCCACGTTGTCCCACGTTGTCCCACGTTGTCCCACGTTGTCCAACGATGTCCAACGGTGTCCCA
Organism: Bombus terrestris; assembly: GCF_910591885.1. Classification (NCBI taxonomy): domain Eukaryota; kingdom Metazoa; phylum Arthropoda; class Insecta; order Hymenoptera; family Apidae; genus Bombus; species Bombus terrestris. Next base: position 69,925 of record NW_025963568.1, on the reverse strand, counting down.
CGTTGTCCCACGGTGTCCAACGATGTCCAACGGTGTCCAACGGTGTCCCACGGTGTCCAACGGTGTCCCACGTTGTCCCACGTTGTCCCACGTTGTCCCACGGTGTCCAACGGTGTCCCACGTTCTCCCACGTTGTCCCACGGTGTCCAGCGATGTCCAACGGTGTCCAACGGTGTCCCACGGTGTCCAACGATGTCCAACGGTGTCCCACGTTGTCCCACGTTGTCCCACGTTGTCCCACGGTGTCCAACGGTGTCCAACGGTGTCCCACGTTGTTCCACGTTGTCCCACGTTGTCCCACGTTGTTCCATGGTTTCCCACGTTGTCCCACGTTGTCCCACGTTGTCCCACGTTGTCCCACGTTGTCCAACGGTGTCCCACGGTGTCCAACGCTGTCCCACGTTGTCCCACGTTGTCCCACGTTGTCCCACGTTGTCCCACGGTGTCCCACGTTGTCCCACGTTGTCCCACGGTGTCCAACGGTGTCCAACGATGTCCAAGGGTGTCCAACGGTGTCCCACGATGTCCACCGATGTCCAACGGTGTCCAACGGTGTCCAACGGTGTCCAACGGTGTCCAACGATGTCCAACGATGTCCAACGGTGTCCCACGTTGTCCCACGTTGTCCAACGATGTCCAACGTTGTCCCACGTTGTCCCACGTTGTCCCACGTTGTCCCACGTTGTCCCACGATGTCCCACGTTGTCCAACGATGTCCAACGGTGTCCCACGTTGTCCCACGTTGTCCTACGTTGTCCCACGTTGTCCCACGTTGTCCCACGGTGTCCAACGATGTCCAACGGTGTCCCACGTTGTCCCACGTTGTCCCACGTTGTCCCACGTTGTCCCACGTTGTCCCACGATGTCCCACGTTGTCCCACGTTGTCCCACGTTGTCCCACGTTGTCCCACGTTGTCCCACGTTGTCCCACGGTGTCCAACGGTGTCCCACGTTGTCCCACGTTGTCCCACGTTGCCCCGCGGTGTCCAACGATGTCCAACGGTGTCCCACGTTGTCCCACGTTGTCCCACGTTGTCCCACGTTGTCCCACGGTGTCCAACGATGTCCAACGGTGTCCAACGATGCCCAACGGTGTCCCACGTTGTCCAACGGTGTCCCACGTTGTCCCACGTTGTCACACGTTGTCCCGCGTTGTCCCACGATGTCCCACGTTGTCCCACGTTGTCCCACGTTGTCCCACGTTGTCCCACGTTGTCCCACGGTGTCCAACGATGTCCAACGGTGTCCAACGGTGTCCAACGATGTCCAACGGTGTCCAACGGTGTCCCACGGTGTCCAACGGTGTCCAACGGTGTCCCACGGTGTCCAACGGTGTCCCACGTTGTCCCACGTTGTCCCACGTTGTCCCACGTTGTCCCACGATGTCCCACGTTGTCCAACGATGTCCAACGGTGTCCCACGTTGTCCCACGTTGTCCTACGTTGTCCCACGTTGTCCCACGTTGTCCCACGTTGTCCCACGTTGTCCCACGTTGTCCCACGTTGTCCCACGTTGTCCCACGGTGTCCCACGGTGTCCCACGTTGTCCCACGTTGTCCCACGGTGTCCAACGATATCCAACGGTGTCCAACGATGTCCAACGGTGTCCCACGTTGTCCAACGGTGTCCCACGTTGTCCCACGTTGTCCCACGTTGTCCCACGATGTCCCACGTTGTCCAACGATGTCCAACGGTGTCCCACGTTGTCCCACGTTGTCCTACGTTGTCCCACGTTGTCCCACGTTGTCCCACGTTGTCCCACGTTGTCCCACGTTGTCCCACGTTGTCCCACGATGTCCCACGTTGTCCCACGTTGTCCCACGTTGTCCCACGTTGTCCCACGTTGTCCCACGGTGTCCAACGATGTCCAACGGTGTCCCACGTTGTCCAACGGTGTCCCACGTTGTCCCACGGTGTCCCACGTTGTCCCACGTTGTCCCACGATGTCCCACGGTGTCCAACGATGTCCAACGGTGTCCAACGGTGTCCCACGGTGTCCAACGATGTCCAACGGTGTCCAACGGTGTCCCACGGTGTCCAACGGTGTCCCACGTTGTCCCACGTTGTCCCACGGTGTCCAACGATGTCCAACGGTGTCCAACGGTGTCCCACGGTGTCCCACGTTGTCCCACGTTGTCCCACGGTGTCCAACGATGTCCAACGGTGTCCCACGTTGTCCCACGTTGTCCCACGTTGTCCCACGTTGTCCCACGTTGTCCCACGTTGTCCCACGTTGCCCCCCGGTGTCCAACGATGTCCAACGGTGTCCCACGTTGTCCCACGTTGTCCCACGTTGTCCCACGTTGTCCCACGGTGTCCAACGATGTCCAACGGTGTCCAACGATGCCCAACGGTGTCCCACGTTGTCCAACGGTGTCCCACGTTGTCCCACGTTGTCCCACGTTGTCCCACGTTGTCCCACGTTGTCCCACGTTGTCCCACGTTGTCCCACGTTGTCCCACGTTGTCCCACGTTGTCCCACGGTGTCCAACGATGTCCAACGGTGTCCCACGTTGTCCAACGGTGTCCCACGTTGTCCCACGTTGTCCCACGTTGTCCCACGTTGTCCCACGATGTCCCACGGTGTCCAACGATGTCCAACGGTGTCCAACGGTGTCCCACGGTGTCCAACGGTGTCCCACGTTGTCCCACGTTGTCCCACGTTGTCCCACGTTGTCCCACGTTGTCCTACGTTGTCCCACGTTGTCCCACGTTGTCCCACGTTGTCCCACGTTGTCCCACGTTGTCCCACGGTGTCCAACGGTGTCCCACGTTGTCCCACGTTGTCCCACGTTGTCCCACGTTGTCCCACGTTATCCCACGTTGTCCCACGTTGTCCCACGTTGTCCCACGTTGTCCCACGTTGTCCCACGGTGTCCAACGGTGTCCAACGGTGTCCAACGGTGTCCAACGATGTCCAACGGTGTCCAACGGTGTCCCACGGTGTCCAACGGGGTCCCACGTTGTCCCACGTTGTCCCACGTTGTCCCACGTTGTCCCACGATGTCCCACGTTGTCCAACGATGTCCAACGGTGTCCCACGTTGTCCCACGTTGTCCTACGTTGTCCCACGTTGTCCCACGTTGTCCCACGTTGTCCCACGTTGTCCCACGTTGTCCCACGGTGTCCAACGGTGTCCCACGTTGTCCCACGTTGTCCCACGGTGTCCAACGATATCCAACGGTGTCCAACGATGTCCAACGGTGTCCCACGTTGTCCAACGGTGTCCCACGTTGTCCCACGTTGTCCCACGTTGTCCCACGATGTCCCACGTTGTCCAACGATGTCCAACGGTGTCCCACGTTGTCCCACGTTGTCCCACGTTGTCCTACGTTGTCCCACGTTGTCCCACGTTGTCCCACGTTGTCCCACGTTGTCCCACGGTGTCCAACGATGTCCAACGGTGTCCAACGGTATCCAACGGTGTCCAACGATGTCCAACGGTGTCCAACGGTGTCCCACGGTGTCCAACGGGGTCCCACGTTGTCCCACGTTGTCCCACGTTGTCCCACGTTGTCCCACGATGTCCCACGTTGTCCAACGATGTCCAACGGTGTCCCACGTTGTCCCACGTTGTCCTACGTTGTCCCACGTTGTCCCACGTTGTCCCACGTTGTCCCACGTTGTCCCACGTTGTCCCACGGTGTCCAACGGTGTCCCACGTTGTCCCACGTTGTCCCACGGTGTCCAACGATATCCAACGGTGTCCAACGATGTCCCACGGTGTCCAACGATGTCCAACGGTGTCCCACGTTGTCCAACGGTGTCCCACGTTGTCCCACGTTGTCCCACGTTGTCCCACGTTGTCCCACGATGTCCCACGGTGTCCAACGATGTCCAACGGTGTCCAACGGTGTCCCACGGTGTCCAACGGTGTCCCACGTTGTCCCACGTTGTCCAACGGTGTCCCACGTTGTCCCACGTTGTCCCACGTTGTCCCACGTTGTCCCACGATGTCCCACGGTGTCCAACGATGTCCAACGGTGTCCAACGGTGTCCCACGGTGTCCAACGGTGTCCAACGATGTCCAACGGTGTCCCACGTTGTCCCACGTTGTCCCACGTTGTCCCACGTTGTCCCACGGTGTCCCACGTTGTCCCACGTTGTCCCACGGTGTCCAACGATGTCCAACGGTGCCCAACGGTGTCCCACGGTGTCCAACTGTGTCCCACGGTGTCCCACGTTGTCCCACGTTGTCCCACGTTGTCCCACGTTGTCCCACGTTGTCCAACGATGTCCAACGGTGTCCCACGTTGTCCCACGTTGTCCCACGTTGTCCCACGTTGTCCCACGGTGTCCAACGGTGTCCAACGATGTCCAACTGTGTCCCACGTTGTCCCACGGTGTCCAACGATGTCCAACGGTGTCCCACGTTGTCCCACGTTGTCCCACGTTGTCCCACGTTGTCCCACGTTGTCCCACGTTGTCCCACGTTGTCCCACGTTGTCCCACGTTGTCCCACGTTGTCCCACGATGTCCCACGTTGTCCAACGATGTCCAACGGTGTCCCACGTTGTCCCACGTTGTCCCACGTTGTCCCACGTTGTCCCACGGTGTCCAACGATGTCCAACGGTGTCCCACGTTGTCCCACGTTGTCCCACGTTGTCCCACGTTGTCCCACGTTGTCCCACGATGTCCCACGTTGTCCCACGTTGTCCCACGTTGTCCCACGTTGTCCCACGTTGTCCCACGTTGTCCCACGTTGTCCCACGTTGTCCCACGTTGTCCCACGTTGTCCCACGTTGTCCCACGTTGTCCCACGGTGTCCAACGGTGTCCAACGATGTCCAACGGTGTCCAACGGTGTCCCACGATGTCCACCGATGTCCAACGGTGTCCAACGGTGTCCAACGGTGTCCAACGGTGTCCCACGTTGTCCCACGTTGTCCCACGGTGTCCAACGATGTCCAACGGTGTCCCACGTTGTCCCACGTTGTCCCACGGTGTCCAACGGTGTCCAACGATGTCCCACGTTGTCCCACGTTGTCCCACGTTGTCCCACGTTGTCCCACGATGTCCCACGTTGTCCCACGTTGTCCCACGTTGTCCCACGTTGTCCCACGTTGTCCCACGTTGTCCCACGTTGTCCCACGTTGTCCCACGGTGTCCAACGGTGTCCAACGATGTCCAAGGGTGTCCAACGGTGTCCCACGATGTCCACCGATGTCCAACGGTGTCCAACGGTGTCCAACGGTGTCCAACGGTGTCCAACGATGTCCAACGATGTCCAACGGTGTCCCACGTTGTCCCACGTTGTCCCACGTTGTCCCACGTTGTCCCACGTTGTTCCACGGTTTCCCACGTTGTCCCACGTTGTCCCACGTTGTCCCACGTTGTCCCACGTTGTCCAACGGTGTCCCACGGTGTCCAACGCTGTCCCACGTTGTCCCACGTTGTCCCACGTTGTCCCACGTTGTCCCACGTTGTCCCACGTTGTCCCACGTTGTCCCACGGTGTCCAACGGTGTCCAACGATGTCCAAGGGTGTCCAACGGTGTCCCACGATGTCCACCGATGTCCAACGGTGTCCAACGGTGTCCAACGGTGTCCAACGGTGTCCAACGATGTCCAACGATGTCCAACGGTGTCCCACGTTGTCCCACGTTGTCCAACGATGTCCAACGGTGTCCCACGTTGTCCCACGTTGTCCCACGTTGTCCCACGTTGTCCCACGATGTCCCACGTTGTCCAACGATGTCCAACGGTGTCCCACGTTGTCCCACGTTGTCCCACGTTGTCCCACGTTGTCCCACGTTGTCCCACGGTGTCCAACGATGTCCAACGGTGTCCCACGTTGTCCCACGTTGTCCCACGTTGTCCCACGTTGTCCCACGATGTCCCACGTTGTCCCACGTTGTCCCACGTTGTCCCACGTTGTCCCACGTTGTCCCACGTTGTCCCACGGTGTCCAACGGTGTCCCACGTTGTCCCACGTTGTCCCACGTTGCCCCCCGGTGTCCAACGATGTCCAACGGTGTCCCACGTTGTCCCACGTTGTCCCACGTTGTCCCACGTTGTCCCACGGTGTCCAACGATGTCCAACGGTGTCCAACGATGCCCAACGGTGTCCCACGTTGTCCAACGGTGTCCCACGTTGTCCCACGTTGTCCCACGTTGTCCCACGTTGTCCCACGATGTCCCACGTTGTCCCACGTTGTCCCACGTTGTCCCACGTTGTCCCGCGTTGTCCCACGGTGTCCAACGATGTCCCACGTTGTCCAACGATGTCCAACGGTGTCCCACGTTGTCCCACGTTGTCCTACGTTGTCCCACGTTGTCCCACGTTGTCCCACGTTGTCCCACGTTGTCCCACGTTGTGCCACGTTGTCCCACGATGTCCCACGTTGTCCAACGATGTCCAACGGTGTCCCACGTTGTCCCACGTTGTCCTACGTTGTCCCACGTTGTCCCACGTTGTCCCACGTTGTCCCACGTTGTCCCACGTTGTCCCACGATGTCCCACGTTGTCCCACGTTGTCCCACGTTGTCCCACGTTGTCCCACGTTGTCCCACGGTGTCCAACGATGTCCAACGGTGTCCCACGTTGTCCCACGTTGTCCCACGTTGTCCCACGTTGTCCCACGATGTCCCACGGTGTCCAACGATGTCCAACGGTGTCCAACGGTGTCCCACGGTGTCCAACGATGTCCAACGGTGTCCAACGGTGTCCCACGGTGTCCAACGGTGTCCCACGTTGTCCCACGTTGTCCCACGGTGTCCAACGATGTCCAACGGTGTCCAACGGTGTCCCACGGTGTCCCACGTTGTCCCACGTTGTCCCACGGTGTCCAACGATGTCCAACGGTGTCCCACGTTGTCCCACGTTGTCCCACGTTGTCCCACGTTGTCCCACGGTGTCCCACGTTGTCCCACGTTGTCCCACGGTGTCCAACGATGTCCAACGGTGTCCCACGTTGTCCCACGTTGTCCCACGTTGTCCCACGTTGTCCCACGTTGTCCCACGTTGTCCCACGTTGCCCCCCGGTGTCCAACGATGTCCAACGGTGTCCCACGTTGTCCCACGTTGTCCCACGTTGTCCCACGTTGTCCCACGGTGTCCAACGATGTCCAACGGTGTCCAACGATGCCCAACGGTGTCCCACGATGTCCCACGTTGTCCCACGTTGTCCCACGTTGTCCCACGTTGTCCCACGTTGTCCCACGGTGTCCAACGATGTCCAACGGTGTCCCACGTTGTCCAACGGTGTCCCACGTTGTCCCACGTTGTCCCACGTTGTCCCACGTTGTCCCACGTTGTCCCACGGTGTCCAACGATGTCCAACGGTGTCCAACGGTGTCCCACGGTGTCCAACGGTGTCCCACGTTGTCCCCCGTTGTCCCAAGTTGTCCCACGTTGTCCCACGTTGTCCCACGTTGTCCCACGTTGTCCCACGTTGTCCCACGTTGTCCCACGTTGTCCCACGTTGTCCCACGGTGTCCAACGGTGTCCCACGTTGTCCCACGGTGTCCCACGTTGTCCCACGTTGTCCCACGTTGTCCCACGTTGTCCCACGTTGTCCCACGTTGTCCCACGTTGTCCCACGTTGTCCCACGGTGTCCAACGGTGTCCAACGGTATCCAACGGTGTCCAACGATGTCCAACGGTGTCCAACGGTGTCCAACGGTGTCCCACGTTGTCCCACGTTGTCCCACGTTGTCCCACGTTGTCCCACGTTGTCCCACGTTGTCCCACGTTGTCCCACGGTGTCCAACGGTGTCCCACGTTGTCCCACGGTGTCCCACGTTGTCCCACGTTGTCCCACGTTGTCCCACGTTGTCCCACGTTGTCCCACGTTGTCCCACGTTGTCCCACGTTGTCCAACGGTGTCCCAAGTTGTCCCACGTTGTCCCACGTTGTCCCACGTTGTCCCACGATGTCCCACGTTGTCCCACGTTGTCCCACGTTGTCCCACGTTGTCCCACGTTGTCCAACGATGTCCAACGGTGTCCCACGTTGTCCCACGTTGTCCTACGTTGTCCCACGTTGTCCCACGTTGTCCCACGTTGTCCCACGTTGTCCCACGTTGTCCCACGGTGTCCAACGGTGTCCCACGTTGTCCCACGTTGTCCCACGGTGTCCAACGATATCCAACGGTGTCCAACGATGTCCAACGGTGTCCCACGTTGTCCAACGGTGTCCCACGTTGTCCCACGTTGTCCCACGTTGTCCCACGATGTCCCACGTTGTCCAACGATGTCCAACGGTGTCCCACGTTGTCCCACGTTGTCCTACGTTGTCCCACGTTGTCCCACGTTGTCCCACGTTGTCCCACGTTGTCCCACGGTGTCCAACGATGTCCAACGGTGTCCAACGGTGTCCCACGGTGTCCAACGGTGTCCCACGTTGTCCCACGTTGTCCCACGTTGTCCCACGTTGTCCCACGGTGTCCCACGTTGTCCCACGTTGTCCCACGGTGTCCAACGATGTCCAACGGTGCCCAACGGTGTCCCACGGTGTCCAACTGTGTCCCACGGTGTCCCACGTTGTCCCACGTTGTCCCACGTTGTCCCACGTTGTCCCACGTTGTCCAACGATGTCCAACGGTGTCCCACGTTGTCCCACGTTGTCCCACGTTGTCCCACGTTGTCCCACGGTGTCCAACGGTGTCCAACGATGTCCAACTGTGTCCAACGGTGTCCCACGTTGTCCCACGTTGTCCCACGTTGTCCCACGTTGTCCCACGTTGTCCAACGATGTCCAACGGTGTCCCACGTTGTCCCACGTTGTCCCACGGTGTCCAACGGTGTCCCACGTTGTCCCACGTTGTCCCACGGTGTCCAACGATGTCCAACGGTGTCCAACGGTGTCCCACGGTGTCCCACGTTGTCCCACGTTGTCCCACGTTGTCCCACGTTGTCCCACGTTGTCCCACGGTGTCCAACGATGTCCAACGGTGTCCCACGTTGTCCCACGGTGTCCCACGTTGTCCCACGTTGTCCCACGTTGTCCCACGTTGTCCCACGTTGTCCCACGTTGTCCCACGTTGTCCCACGTTGTCCCACGGTGTCCAACGGTGTCCAACGGTATCCAACGGTGTCCAACGATGTCCAACGGTGTCCAACGGTGTCCCACGTTGTCCCACGTTGTCCCACGTTGTCCCACGGTGTCCAACGATGTCCAACGGTGTCCAACGGTGTCCCACGTTGTCCCACGATGTCCCACGTTGTCCAACGATGTCCAACGGTGTCCCACGTTGTCCCACGTTGTCCCACGTTGTCCCACGCTGTCCCACGGTGTCCAACGATGTCCAACGGTGTCCCACGTTGTCCCACGTTGTCCCACGTTGTCCCACGTTGTCCCACGATGTCCCACGTTGTCCCACGTTGTCCCACGTTGTCCCACGTTGTCCCACGTTGTCCCACGTTGTCCCACGGTGTCCAACGGTGTCCCACGTTGTCCCACGTTGTCCCACGTTGTCCCACGATGTCCCACGTTGTCCCACGTTGTCCCACGTTGTCCCACGTTGTCCCACGTTGTCCCACGGTGTCCAACGATGTCCAACGGTGTCCCACGTTGTCCCACGTTGTCCCACGTTGTCCCACGTTGTCCCACGGTGTCCAACGATGTCCAACGGTGTCCCACGTTGTCCCACGTTGTCCCACGTTGTCCCACGTTGTCCCACGTTGTCCCACGTTGTCCCACGTTGTCCCACGTTGTACCACGTTGTCCCACGGTGTCCAACGATGTCCAACGGTGTCCCACGTTGTCCCACGTTGTCCCACGTTGTCCCACGTTGTCCCACGTTGTCCCACGTTGTCCCACGTTGTCCCACGTTGTCCCACGTTGTCCCACGTTGTCCCACGTTGTCCCACGTTGTCCCACGGTGTCCAACGGTGTCCAACGGTGTCCCACGTTGTCCCACGTTGTCCTACGTTGTCCCACGTTGTCCCACGTAGTCCCACGTTGTCCCACGTTGTCCCACGGTGTCCAACGGTGTCCCACGTTGTCCCACGTTGTCCCACGGTGTCCAACGATGTCCAACGGTGTCCAACGGTGTCCCACGGTGTCCCACGTTGTCCCACGTTGTCCCACGGTGTCCAACGATGTCCAACGGTGTCCCACGTTGTCCCACGTTGTCCCACGTTGTCCCACGTTGTCCCACGTTGTCCCACGGTGTCCAACGATGTCCAACGGTGTCCCACGTTGTCCCACGTTGTCCCACGTTGTCCCACGTTGTCCCAAGTTGTCCCACGATGTCCCACGTTGTCCCACGTTGTCCCACGTTGTCCCACGTTGTCCCACGTTGTCCCACGTTGTCCCACGTTGTCCAACGGTGTCCCACGTTGTCCCACGTTGTCCCACGTTGTCCCACGTTGTCCCACGTTGCCCCCCGGTGTCCCACGATGTCCAACGGTGTCCCACGTTGTCCCACGTTGTCCCACGTTGTCCCACGTTGTCCCACGTTGTCCCACGGTGTCCAACGATGTCCAACGGTGTCCCACGTTGTCCCACGTTGTCCCACGTTGTCCCACGTTGTCCCACGTTGTCCCACGTTGTCCCACGGTGTCCAACGATGTCCAACGGTGTCCCACGTTGTCCCACGTTGTCCCACGTTGTCCCACGTTGTCCCACGTTGTCCCACGTTGTCCCACGTTGTCCCACGGTGTCCAACGGTGTCCAACGATGTCCCACGTTGTCCCACGTTGTCCCACGTTGTCCCACGTTGTCCCACGATGTCCCACGTTGTCCCACGTTGTCCCACGTTGTCCCACGTTGTCCCACGTTGTCCCACGTTGTCCCACGTTGTCCCACGGTGTCCAACGATGTCCAACGGTGTCCAACGGTGTCCCACGTTGTCCCACGTTGTCCCACGGTGTCCAACGATGTCCAACGGTGTCCCACGGTGTCCCACGGTGTCCCACGTTGTCCCACGTTGTCCCACGGTGTCCAACGATGTCCAACGGTGTCCCACGTTGTCCCACGTTGTCCCACGTTGTCCCACGTTGTCCCACGTTGTCCCACGTTGTCCCACGTTGTCCCACGTTGTCCCACGTTGTCCCACGTTGTCCCACGTTGTCCCACGTTGTCCCACGGTGTCCAACGATGTCCAGCGGTGTCCAACGGTGTCCCACGGTGTCCAACGGTGTCCAACGGTGTCCCACGGTGTCCAACGGTGTCCCACGTTGTCCCACGTTGTCCCACGTTGTCCCACGTTGTCCCACGATGTCCCACGTTGTCCAACGATGTCCAACGGTGTCCCACGTTGTCCCACGTTGTCCCACGTTGTCCCACGTTGTCCCACGTTGTCCCACGGTGTCCAACGGTGTCCAACGATGTCCAACGGTGTCCAACGGTGTCCAACGGTGTCCCACGTTGTCCCACGATGTCCCACGTTGTCCAACGATGTCCAACGGTGTCCCACGTTGTCCCACGTTGTCCTACGTTGTCCCACGTTGTCCCACGTTGTCCCACGTTGTCCCACGTTGTCCCACGTTGTCCCACGGTGTCCAACGGTGTCCAGCGATGTCCAACGGTGTCCAACGGTGTCCCACGTTGTCCCACGTTGTCCCACGTTGTCCCACGTTGTCCCACGTTGTCCCACGGTGTCCAACGATGTCCAACGGTGTCCCACGTTGTCCCACGTTGTCCCACGTTGTCCCACGTTGTCCCACGTTGTCCCACGTTGTCCCACGTTGTCCCACGTTGTCCCACGTTGTCCCACGTTGCCCCACGTTGTCCCACGTTGTCCCACGGTGTCCAACGGTGTCCAACGATGTCCAACGGTGTCCAACGGTGTCCCACGATGTCCACCGATGTCCAACGGTGTCCAACGGTGTCCAACGGTGTCCAACGGTGTCCAACGATGTCCAACGATGTCCAACGATGTCCAACGGTGTCCAACGGTGTCCCACGGTGTCCAACGGTGTCCCACGTTGTCCCACGTTGTCCCACGTTGTCCCACGTTGTCCCACGTTGTCCCACGTTGTCCCACGTTGTCCCACGTTGTCCCACGTTGTCCCACGTTGTCCCACGGTGTCCAACGGTGTCCAACGATGTCCAACGATGTCCAACGGTGTCCCACGTTGTCCCACGTTGTCCCACGTTGTCCCACGTTGTTCCATGGTTTCCCACGTTGTCCCACGTTGTCCCACGTTGTCCCACGTTGTCCCACGTTGTCCCACGTTGTCCCACGTTGTCCCACGTTGTCCCACGTTGTCCAACGGTGTCCCACGGTGTCCAACGGTGTCCCACGTTGTCCCACGTTGTCCCACGTTGTCCCACGTTGTCCCACGTTGTCCCACGGTGTCCAACGGTGTCCAACGATGTCCAACGGTGTCCAACGGTGTCCCACGATGTCCACCGATGTCCAACGGTGTCCAACGGTGTCCAACGGTGTCCAACGGTGTCCAACGGTGTCCAACGATGTCCAACGATGTCCAACGATGTCCAACGGTGTCCAACGATGTCCAACGATGTCCCACGTTGTCCCACGTTGTCCCACGTTGTCCCACGTTGTCCAACGATGTCCAACGGTGTCCCACATAGTCCCACGTTGTCCCACGTTGTCCCACGTTGTCCCACGATGTCCCACGTTGTCCAACGATGTCCAACGGTGTCCCACGTTGTCCCACGTTGTCCTACGTTGTCCCACGTTGTCCCACGTTGTCCCACGTTGTCCCACGTTGTCCCACGTTGTCCCACGGTGTCCAACGGTGTCCCACGTTGTCCCACGTTGTCCCACGGTGTCCAACGATGTCCAACGGTGTCCAACGGTGTCCCACGGTGTCCAACGATGTCCAACGGTGTCCCACGTTGTCCCACGTTGTCCCACGTTGTCCCACGTTGTCCCACGTTGTCCCACGTTGTCCCACGTTGTCCCACGGTGTCCAACGGTGTCCAACGATGTCCAACGGTGTCCAACGGTGTCCCACGTTGTCCCACGTTGTCCCACGGTGTCCAACGATGTCCAACGGTGTCCCACGTTGTCCCACGTTGTCCCACGTTGTCCCACGTTGTTCCATGGTTTCCCACGTTGTCCCACGTTGTCCCACGTTGTCCCACGTTGTCCCACGTTGTCCAACGGTGTCCCACGGTGTCCAACGGTGTCCCACGTTGTCCCACGTTGTCCCACGTTGTCCCACGTTGTCCCACGTTGTCCCACGTTGTCCCACGTTGTCCCACGTTGTCCCACGGTGTCCAACGGTGTCCAACGATGTCCAACGGTGTCCAACGGTGTCCCACGATGTCCACCGATGTCCAGCGGTGTCCAACGGTGTCCAACGGTGTCCAACGGTGTCCAACGATGTCCAACGATGTCCAACGATGTCCAACGGTGTCCAACGATGTCCAACGATGTCCAACGGTGTCCCACGATGTCCCACGTTGTCCCACGTTGTCCCACGTTGTCCCACGTTGTCCCACGATGTCCCACGTTGTCCCACGTTGTCCCACGTTGTCCCACGTTGTCCCACGTTGTCCCACGTTGTCCCACGTTGTCCCACGTTGTCCCACGTTGTCCCACGTTGTCCCACGTTGTCCCACGTTGTCCCACGTTGTCCCACGTTGTCCCACGTTGTCCCACGTTGTCCCACGTTGTCTCACGTTGTCCCACGTTGTCCCACGTTGTCCCACGGTGTCCAACGGTGTCCAACGGTGTCCAACGGTGTCCAACGATGTCCAACGGTGTCCAACGGTGTCCCACGGTGTCCAACGGTGTCCAACGGTGTCCCACGTTGTCCCACGTTGTCCCACGTTGTCCCACGTTGTCCCACGTTGTCCCACGTTGTCCCACGTTGTCCCACGGTGTCCAACGATGTCCAACGGTGTCCAACGGTGTCCCACGGTGTCCCACGTTGTCCCACGTTGTCCCACGGTGTCCAACGATGTCCAACGGTGTCCCACGTTGTCCCACGTTGTCCCACGTTGTCCCACGGTGTCCAACGATGTCCAACGGTGTCCCACGTTGTCCCACGTTGTCCCACGTTGTCCCACGTTGTCCCACGTTGTCCCACGTTGTCCCACGTTGTCCCACGTTGTCCCACGTTGTCCCACGTTGTCCCACGTTGTCCCACGGTGTCCAACGGTGTCCCACGTTGTCCCACGTTGTCCCACGGTGTCCAACGATGTCCAACGGTGTCCAACGGTGTCCCACGGTGTCCCACGTTGTCCCACGTTGTCCCACGGTGTCCAACGATGTCCAACGGTGTCCCACGTTGTCCCACGTTGTCCCACGTTGTCCCACGTTGTCCCACGTTGTCCCACGGTGTCCAACGATGTCCAACGGTGTCCCACGTTGTCCCACGTTGTCCCACGTTGTCCCACGTTGTCCCACGTTGTCCCACGATGTCCCACGTTGTCCCACGTTGTCCCACGTTGTCCCACGTTGTCCCACGTTGTCCCACGTTGTCCCACGTTGTCCAACGGTGTCCCACGTTGTCCCACGTTGTCCCACGTTGTCCCACGTTGTCCCACGTTGCCCCCCGGTGTCCAACGATGTCCAACGGTGTCCCACGTTGTCCCACGTTGTCCCACGTTGTCCCACGTTGTCCCACGTTGTCCCACGGTGTCCAACGATGTCCAACGGTGTCCCACGTTGTCCCACGTTGTCCCACGTTGTCCCACGTTGTCCCACGTTGTCCCACGTTGTCCCACGGTGTCCAACGATGTCCAACGGTGTCCCACGTTGTCCCACGTTGTCCCACGTTGTCCCACGTTGTCCCACGTTGTCCCACGTTGTCCCACGTTGTCCCACGGTGTCCAACGGTGTCCAACGATGTCCCACGTTGTCCCACGTTGTCCCACGTTGTCCCACGTTGTCCCACGATGTCCCACGTTGTCCCACGTTGTCCCACGTTGTCCCACGTTGTCCCACGTTGTCCCACGTTGTCCCACGTTGTCCCACGGTGTCCAACGATGTCCAACGGTGTCCAACGGTGTCCCACGTTGTCCCACGTTGTCCCACGGTGTCCAACGATGTCCAACGGTGTCCTACGGTGTCCCACGGTGTCCCACGTTGTCCCACGTTGTCCCACGGTGTCCAACGATGTCCAACGGTGTCCCACGTTGTCCCACGTTGTCCCACGTTGTCCCACGTTGTCCCACGTTGTCCCACGTTGTCCCACGTTGTCCCACGTTGTCCCACGTTGTCCCACGTTGTCCCACGTTGTCCCACGTTGTCCCACGTTGTCCCACGGTGTCCAACGATGTCCAGCGGTGTCCAACGGTGTCCCACGGTGTCCAACGGTGTCCAACGGTGTCCCACGGTGTCCAACGGTGTCCCACGTTGTCCCACGTTGTCCCACGTTGTCCCACGTTGTCCCACGATGTCCCACGTTGTCCAACGATGTCCAACGGTGTCCCACGTTGTCCCACGTTGTCCTACGTTGTCCCACGTTGTCCCACGTTGTCCCACGTTGTCCCACGTTGTCCCACGTTGTCCCACGTTGTCCCACGGTGTCCAACGGTGTCCAACGATGTCCAACGGTGTCCAACGGTGTCCAACGGTGTCCCACGTTGTCCCACGTTGTCCCACGTTGTCCCACGTTGTCCCACGATGTCCCACGTTGTCCAACGATGTCCAACGGTGTCCCACGTTGTCCCACGTTGTCCCACGTTGTCCTACGTTGTCCCACGTTGTCCCACGTTGTCCCACGTTGTCCCACGTTGTCCCACGTTGTCCCACGTTGTCCCACGTTGTCCCACGGTGTCCAACGGTGTCCAACGATGTCCAACGGTGTCCAACGGTGTCCAACGGTGTCCCACGTTGTCCCACGATGTCCCACGTTGTCCAACGATGTCCAACGGTGTCCCACGTTGTCCCACGTTGTTCTACGTTGTCCCACGTTGTCCCACGTTGTCCCACGTTGTCCCACGTTGCCCCACGTTGTCCCACGTTGTCCCACGGTGTCCAACGGTGTCCAACGATGTCCAACGGTGTCCAACGGTGTCCCACGATGTCCACCGATGTCCAACGGTGTCCAACGGTGTCCAACGGTGTCCAACGGTGTCCAACGATGTCCAACGATGTCCAACGATGTCCAACGGTGTCCAACGGTGTCCCACGGTGTCCAACGGTGTCCCACGTTGTCCCACGTTGTCCCACGTTGTCACACGTTGTCCCACGTTGTCCCACGTTGTCCCACGTTGTCCCACGTTGTCCCACGTTGTCCCACGTTGTCCCACGGTGTCCAACGGTGTCCAACGATGTCCAACGAAGTCCAACGGTGTCCCACGTTGTCCCACGTTGTCCCACGTTGTCCCACGTTGTTCCATGGTTTCCCACGTTGTCCCACGTTGTCCCACGTTGTCCCACGTTGTCCCACGTTGTCCCACGTTGTCCCACGTTGTCCAACGGTGTCCCACGGTGTCCAACGGTGTCCCACGTTGTCCCACGTTGTCCCACGTTGTCCCACGTTGTCCCACGTTGTCCCACGGTGTCCAACGGTGTCCAACGATGTCCAACGGTGTCCAACGGTGTCCCACGATGTCCACCGATGTCCAACGGTGTCCAACGGTGTCCAACGGTGTCCAACGGTGTCCAACGATGTCCAACGATGTCCAACGATGTCCAACGGTGTCCAACGATGTCCAACGATGTCCCACGTTGTCCCACGTTGTCCCACGTTGTCCCACGTTGTCCAACGATGTCCAACGGTGTCCCACATAGTCCCACGTTGTCCCACGTTGTCCCACGTTGTCCCACGATGTCCCACGTTGTCCAACGATGTCCAACGGTGTCCCACGTTGTCCCACGTTGTCCTACGTTGTCCCACGTTGTCCCACGTTGTCCCACGTTGTCCCACGTTGTCCCACGATGTCCCACGTTGTCCCACGTTGTCCCACGTTGTCCCACGTTGTCCCACGTTGTCCCACGGTGTCCAACGATGTCCAACGGTGTCCCACGTTGTCCAACGGTGTCCCACGTTGTCCCACGTTGTCCCACGTTGTCCCACGTTGTCCCACGATGTCCCACGGTGTCCAACGATGTCCCACGGTGTCCAACGATGTCCAACGGTGTCCAACGGTGTCCCACGGTGTCCAACGGTGTCCCACGTTGTCCCACGTTGTCCCACGGTGTCCAACGATGTCCAACGGTGTCCAACGGTGTCCCACGGTGTCCCACGTTGTCCCACGTTGTCCCACGGTGTCCAACGATGTCCAACGGTGTCCCACGTTGTCCCACGTTGTCCCACGTTGTCCCACGTTGTCCCACGTTGTCCCACGTTGTCCCACGTTGCCCCCCGGTGTCCAACGATGTCCAACGGTGTCCCACGTTGTCCCACGTTGTCCCACGTTGTCCCACGTTGTCCCACGGTGTCCAACGATGTCCAACGGTGTCCAACGATGCCCAACGGTGTCCCACGTTGTCCAACGGTGTCCCACGTTGTCCCACGTTGTCCCACGTTGTCCCACGTTGTCCCACGATGTCCCACGTTGTCCCACGTTGTCCCACGTTGTCCCACGTTGTCCCACGTTGTCCCACGGTGTCCAACGATGTCCAACGGTGTCCCACGTTGTCCAACGGTGTCCCACGTTGTCCCACGTTGTCCCACGTTGTCCCACGTTGTCCCAAGATGTCCCACGGTGTCCAACGATGTCCAACGGTGTCCCACGGTGTCCAACGGTGTCCCACGTTGTCCCCCGTTGTCCCACGTTGTCCCACGTTGTCCCACGTTGTCCTACGTTGTCCCACGTTGTCCCACGTTGTCCCACGTTGTCCCACGTTGTCCCACGTTGTCCCACGGTGTCCAACGGTGTCCCACGTTGTCCCACGGTGTCCCACGTTGTCCCACGTTGTCCCACGTTGTCCCACGTTGTCCCACGTTGTCCCACGTTGTCCCACGTTGTCCCACGTTGTCCCACGTTGTCCCACGTTGTCCCACGGTGTCCAACGGTGTCCAACGGTATCCAACGGTGTCCAACGATGTCCAACGGTGTCCAACGGTGTCCCACGGTGTCCAACGGTGTCCAACGGTGTCCCACGGTGTCCAACGGGGTCCCACGTTGTCCCACGTTGTCCCACGTTGTCCCACGTTGTCCCACGATGTCCCACGTTGTCCAACGATGTCCAACGGTGTCCCACGTTGTCCCACGTTGTCCTACGTTGTCCCACGTTGTCCCACGTTGTCCCACGTTGTCCCACGTTGTCCCACGTTGTCCCACGGTGTCCAACGGTGTCCCACGTTGTCCCACGTTGTCCCACGGTGTCCAACGATATCCAACGGTGTCCAACGATGTCCAACGGTGTCCCACGTTGTCCAACGGTGTCCCACGTTGTCCCACGTTGTCCCACGTTGTCCCACGATGTCCCACGTTGTCCAACGATGTCCAACGGTGTCCCACGTTGTCCCACGTTGTCCTACGTTGTCCCACGTTGTCCCACGTTGTCCCACGTTGTCCCACGTTGTCCGACGGTGTCCAACGATGTCCAACGGTGTCCAACGGTGTCCCACGGTGTCCAACGGTGTCCCACGTTGTCCCACGTTGTCCCACGTTGTCCCACGTTGTCCCACGGTGTCCCACGTTGTCCCACGTTGTCCCACGGTGTCCAACGATGTCCAACGGTGCCCAACGGTGTCCCACGGTGTCCAACTGTGTCCCACGGTGTCCCACGTTGTCCCACGTTGTCCCACGTTGTCCCACGTTGTCCCACGTTGTCCAACGATGTCCAACGGTGTCCCACGTTGTCCCACGTTGTCCCACGTTGTCCCACGTTGTCCCACGGTGTCCAACGGTGTCCAACGATGTCCAACTGTGTCCAACGGTGTCCCACGTTGTCCCACGTTGTCCCACGTTGTCCCACGTTGTCCCACGTTGTCCAACGATGTCCAACGGTGTCCCACGTTGTCCCACGTTGTCCCACGGTGTCCAACGGTGTCCCACGTTGTCCCACGTTGTCCCACGGTGTCCAACGATGTCCAACGGTGTCCAACGGTGTCCCACGGTGTCCCACGTTGTCCCACGTTGTCCCACGGTGTCCAACGATGTCCAACGGTGTCCCACGTTGTCCCACGTTGTCCCAC
This sequence comes from Bombus terrestris, assembly GCF_910591885.1. Lineage (NCBI taxonomy): Eukaryota > Metazoa > Arthropoda > Insecta > Hymenoptera > Apidae > Bombus > Bombus terrestris. The sequence continues at coordinate 50,964 of NW_025963568.1, read as the reverse complement.
GTTGTCCCACGTTGTCCCACGTTGTCCCACGTTGTCCCACGTTGTCCCACGTTGTCCCACGATGTCCCACGTTGTCCCACGTTGTCCCACGTTGTCCCACGGTGTCCAACGATGTCCAACGGTGTCCCACGTTGTCCCACGTTGTCCCACGTTGTCCCACGTTGTCCCACGTTGTCCCACGATGTCCCACGTTGTCCCACGTTGTCCCACGTTGTCCCACGTTGTCCCACGTTGTCCCACGGTGTCCCACGTTGTCCCACGTTGTCCCACGTTGTCCCACGTTGTCCCACGTTGTCCCACGTTGTCCCACGTTGTCCCACGTTGTCCCACGTTGTCCCACGTTGTCCCACGTTGTCCCACGTTGTCCCACGGTGTCCAACGGTGTCCAACGGTGTCCAACGGTGTCCAACGATGTCCAACGGTGTCCAACGGTGTCCCACGGTGTCCAACGGTGTCCAACGGTGTCCCACGTTGTCCCACGTTGTCCCACGTTGTCCCACGTTGTCCCACGTTGTCCCACGTTGTCCCACGTTGTCCCACGATGTCCCACGTTGTCCAACGATGTCCAACGGTGTCCCACGTTGTCCCACGTTGTCCTACGTTGTCCCACGTTGTCCCACGTTGTCCCACGTTGTCCCACGTTGTCCCACGTTGTCCCACGGTGTCCAACGATGTCCAACGGTGTCCCACGTTGTCCCACGTTGTCCCACGTTGTCCCACGTTGTCCCACGTTGTCCCACGTTGTCCCACGTTGTCCCACGTTGTCCCACGGTGTCCAACGGTGTCCAACGGTGTCCAACGGTGTCCAACGATGTCCAACGGTGTCCAACGGTGTCCCACGGCGTCCAACGGTGTCCAACGGTGTCCCACGATGTCCCACGTTGTCCCACGTTGTCCCACGATGTCCCACGTTGTCCCACGTTGTCCCACGTTGTCCCACGTTGTCCCACGGTGTCCAACGATGTCCAACGGTGTCCCACGTTGTCCCACGTTGTCCCACGTTGTCCCACGTTGTCCCACGGTGTCCAACGGTGTCCAACGATGTCCCACGGTGTCCAACGGTGTCCAACGGTGTCCCACGTTGTCCCACGATGTCCCACGTTGTCCAACGATGTCCAACGGTGTCCCACGTTGTCCCACGTTGTCCTACGTTGTCCCACGTTGTCCCACGTTGTCCCACGTTGTCCCACGTTGTCCCAGGTTGTCCCACGGTGTCCAACGGTGTCCAGCGATGTCCAACGGTGTCCAACGGTGTCCCACGTTGTCCCACGTTGTCCCACGTTGTCCCACGTTGTCCCACGGTGTCCAACGATGTCCAACGGTGTCCCACGTTGTCCCACGTTGTCCCACGTTGTCCCACGTTGTCCCACGTTGTCCCACGTTGTCCCACGTTGTCCCACGTTGTCCCACGTTGTCCCACGTTGCCCCACGTTGTCCCACGTTGTCCCACGGTGTCCAACGGTGTCCAACGATGTCCAACGGTGTCCAACGGTGTCCCACGATGTCCACCGATGTCCAACGGTGTCCAACGGTGTCCAACGGTGTCCAACGGTGTCCAACGATGTCCAACGATGTCCAACGATGTCCAACTGTGTCCAACGGTGTCCCACGGTGTCCAACGGTGTCCCACGTTGTCCCACGTTGTCCCACGTTGTCACACGTTGTCCCACGTTGTCCCACGTTGTCCCACGTTGTCCCACGTTGTCCCACGTTGTCCCACGTTGTCCCACGGTGTCCAACGGTGTCCAACGATGTCCAACGATGTCCAACGGTGTCCCACGTTGTCCCACGTTTTCCCACGTTGTCCCACGTTGTTCCATGGTTTCCCACGTTGTCCCACGTTGTCCCACGTTGTCCCACGTTGTCCCACGTTGTCCCACGTTGTCCCACGTTGTCCAACGGTGTCCCACGGTGTCCAACGGTGTCCCACGTTGTCCCACGTTGTCCCACGTTGTCCCACGTTGTCCCACGTTGTCCCACGGTGTCCAACGGTGTCCAACGATGTCCAACGGTGTCCAACGGTGTCCCACGATGTCCACCGATGTCCAACGGTGTCCAACGGTGTCCAACGGTGTCCAACGGTGTCCAACGGTGTCCAACGATGTCCAACGATGTCCAACGATGTCCAACGGTGTCCAACGATGTCCAACGATGTCCCACGTTGTCCCACGTTGTCCCACGTTGTCCCACGTTGTCCAACGATGTCCAACGGTGTCCCACATAGTCCCACGTTGTCCCACGTTGTCCCACGTTGTCCCACGATGTCCCACGTTGTCCAACGATGTCCAACGGTGTCCCACGTTGTCCCACGTTGTCCTACGTTGTCCCACGTTGTCCCACGTTGTCCCACGTTGTCCCACGTTGTCCCACATTGTCCCACGGTGTCCAACGGTGTCCCACGTTGTCCCACGTTGTCCCACGGTGTCCAACGATGTCCAACGGTGTCCAACGGTGTCCCACGGTGTCCAACGATGTCCAACGGTGTCCCACGTTGTCCCACGTTGTCCCACGTTGTCCCACGTTGTCCCACGTTGTCCCACGTTGTCCCACGTTGTCCCACGGTGTCCAACGGTGTCCAACGATGTCCAACGGTGTCCAACGATGTCCAACGGTGTCCCACGTTGTCCCACGTTGTCCTACGTTGTCCCACGTTGTCCCACGTTGTCCCACGTTGTCCCACGTTGTCCCACGTTGTCCCACGGTGTCCAACGGTGTCCCACGTTGTCCCACGTTGTCCCACGATGTCCCACGTTGTCCAACGATGTCCAACGGTGTCCCACGTTGTCCCACGTTGTCCTACGTTGTCCCACGTTGTCCCACGTTGTCCCACGTTGTCCCACGTTGTCCCACGGTGTCCAACGATGTCCAACGGTGTCCAACGGTGTCCCACGGTGTCCAACGGTGTCCCACGTTGTCCCACGTTGTCCCACGTTGTCCCACGTTGTCCCACGGTGTCCCACGTTGTCCCACGTTGTCCCACGGTGTCCAACGATGTCCAACGGTGCCCAACGGTGTCCCACGGTGTCCAACTGTGTCCCACGGTGTCCCACGTTGTCCCACGTTGTCCCACGTTGTCCCACGTTGTCCCACGTTGTCCAACGATGTCCAACGGTGTCCCACGTTGTCCCACGTTGTCCCACGTTGTCCCACGTTGTCCCACCGTGTCCAACGGTGTCCAACGATGTCCAACTGTGTCCAACGGTGTCCCACGTTGTCCCACGTTGTCCCACGTTGTCCCACGTTGTCCCACGTTGTCCAACGATGTCCAACGGTGTCCCACGTTGTCCCACGTTGTCCCACGGTGTCCAACGGTGTCCCACGTTGTCCCACGTTGTCCCACGGTGTCCAACGATGTCCAACGGTGTCCAACGGTGTCCCACGGTGTCCCACGTTGTCCCACGTTGTCCCACGGTGTCCAACGATGTCCAACGGTGTCCCACGTTGTCCCACGTTGTCCCACGTTGTCCCACGTTGTCCCACGTTGTCCCACGTTGTCCCACGATGTCCCACGTTGTCCCACGTTGTCCCACGTTGTCCCACGGTGTCCAACGATGTCCAACGGTGTCCCACGTTGTCCCACGTTGTCCCACGTTGTCCCACGTTGTCCCACGTTGTCCCACGATGTCCCACGTTGTCCCACGTTGTCCCACGTTGTCCCACGTTGTCCCACGTTGTCCCACGGTGTCCCACGTTGTCCCACGTTGTCCCACGTTGTCCCACGTTGTCCCACGTTGTCCCACGTTGTCCCACGTTGTCCCACGTTGTCCCACGTTGTCCCACGTTGTCCCACGTTGTCCCACGTTGTCCCACGGTGTCCAACGGTGTCCAACGGTGTCCAACGGTGTCCAACGATGTCCAACGGTGTCCAACGGTGTCCCACGGTGTCCAACGGTGTCCAACGGTGTCCCACGTTGTCCCACGTTGTCCCACGTTGTCCCACGTTGTCCCACGTTGTCCCACGTTGTCCCACGTTGTCCCACGATGTCCCACGTTGTCCAACGATGTCCAACGGTGTCCCACGTTGTCCCACGTTGTCCTACGTTGTCCCACGTTGTCCCACGTTGTCCCACGTTGTCCCACGTTGTCCCACGTTGTCCCACGGTGTCCAACGATGTCCAACGGTGTCCCACGTTGTCCCACGTTGTCCCACGTTGTCCCACGTTGTCCCACGTTGTCCCACGTTGTCCCACGTTGTCCCACGTTGTCCCACGGTGTCCAACGGTGTCCAACGGTGTCCAACGGTGTCCAACGATGTCCAACGGTGTCCAACGGTGTCCCACGGCGTCCAACGGTGTCCAACGGTGTCCCACGATGTCCCACGTTGTCCCACGTTGTCCCACGATGTCCCACGTTGTCCCACGTTGTCCCACGTTGTCCCACGTTGTCCCACGGTGTCCAACGATGTCCAACGGTGTCCCACGTTGTCCCACGTTGTCCCACGTTGTCCCACGTTGTCCCACGGTGTCCAACGGTGTCCAACGATGTCCAACGGTGTCCAACGGTGTCCAACGGTGTCCCACGTTGTCCCACGATGTCCCACGTTGTCCAACGATGTCCAACGGTGTCCCACGTTGTCCCACGTTGTCCTACGTTGTCCCACGTTGTCCCACGTTGTCCCACGTTGTCCCACGTTGTCCCAGGTTGTCCCACGGTGTCCAACGGTGTCCAGCGATGTCCAACGGTGTCCAACGGTGTCCCACGTTGTCCCACGTTGTCCCACGTTGTCCCACGTTGTCCCACGGTGTCCAACGATGTCCAACGGTGTCCCACGTTGTCCCACGTTGTCCCACGTTGTCCCACGTTGTCCCACGTTGTCCCACGTTGTCCCACGTTGTCCCACGTTGTCCCACGTTGTCCCACGTTGCCCCACGTTGTCCCACGTTGTCCCACGGTGTCCAACGGTGTCCAACGGTGTCCAACGGTGTCCAACGGTGTCCCACGATGTCCACCGATGTCCAACGGTGTCCAACGGTGTCCAACGGTGTCCAACGGTGTCCAACGATGTCCAACGATGTCCAACGATGTCCAACGGTGTCCAACGGTGTCCCACGGTGTCCAACGGTGTCCCACGTTGTCCCACGTTGTCCCACGTTGTCCCACGTTGTCCCACGTTGTCCCACGTTGTCCCACGTTGTCCCACGTTGTCCCACGTTGTCCCACGTTGTCCCACGGTGTCCAACGGTGTCCAACGATGTCCAACGATGTCCAACGGTGTCCCACGTTGTCCCACGTTTTCCCACGTTGTCCCACGTTGTTCCATGGTTTCCCACGTTGTCCCACGTTGTCCCACGTTGTCCCACGTTGTCCCACGTTGTCCCACGTTGTCCCACGTTGTCCAACGGTGTCCCACGGTGTCCAACGGTGTCCCACGTTGTCCCACGTTGTCCCACGTTGTCCCACGTTGTCCCACGTTGTCCCACGGTGTCCAACGGTGTCCAACGATGTCCAACGGTGTCCAACGGTGTCCCACGATGTCCACCGATGTCCAACGGTGTCCAACGGTGTCCAACGGTGTCCAACGGTGTCCAACGGTGTCCAACGATGTCCAACGATGTCCAACGATGTCCAACGGTGTCCAACGATGTCCAACGATGTCCCACGTTGTCCCACGTTGTCCCACGTTGTCCCACGTTGTCCAACGATGTCCAACGGTGTCCCACATAGTCCCACGTTGTCCCACGTTGTCCCACGTTGTCCCACGATGTCCCACGTTGTCCAACGATGTCCAACGGTGTCCCACGTTGTCCCACGTTGTCCTACGTTGTCCCACGTTGTCCCACGTTGTCCCACGTTGTCCCACGTTGTCCCACGTTGTCCCACGGTGTCCAACGGTGTCCCACGTTGTCCCACGTTGTCCCACGGTGTCCAACGATGTCCAACGGTGTCCAACGGTGTCCCACGGTGTCCAACGATGTCCCACGGTGTCCCACGTTGTCCCACGTTGTCCCACGTTGTCCCACGTTGTCCCACGTTGTCCCACGTTGTCCCACGTTGTCCCACGGTGTCCAACGGTGTCCAACGATGTCCAACGGTGTCCAACGATGTCCAACGGTGTCCCACGTTGTCCCACGTTGTCCTACGTTGTCCCACGTTGTCCCACGTTGTCCCACGTTGTCCCACGTTGTCCCACGTTGTCCCACGGTGTCCAACGGTGTCCCACGTTGTCCCACGTTGTCCCACGGTGTCCAACGATGTCCAACGGTGTCCAACGGTGTCCCACGGTGTCCAACGATGTCCAACGGTGTCCCACGTTGTCCCACGTTGTCCCACGTTGTCCCACGTTGTCCCACGTTGTCCCACGTTGTCCCACGGTGTCCAACGGTGTCCAACGATGTCCAACGGTGTCCAACGGTGTCCCACGTTGTCCCACGTTGTCCCACGGTGTCCAACGATGTCCAACGGTGTCCCACGTTGTCCCACGTTGTCCCACGTTGTCCCACGTTGTTCCATGGTTTCCCACGTTGTCCCACGTTGTCCCACGTTGTCCCACGTTGTCCCACGTTGTCCAACGGTGTCCCACGGTGTCCAACGGTGTCCCACGTTGTCCCACGTTGTCCCACGTTGTCCCACGTTGTCCCACGTTGTCCCACGTTGTCCCACGTTGTCCCACGGTGTCCAACGGTGTCCAACGATGTCCAACGGTGTCCAACGGTGTCCCACGATGTCCACCGATGTCCAACGGTGTCCAACGGTGTCCAACGGTGTCCAACGGTGTCCAACGATGTCCAACGATGTCCAACGATGTCCAACGGTGTCCAACGATGTCCAACGATGTCCAACGGTGTCCCACGATGTCCCACGTTGTCCCACGTTGTCCCACGTTATCCCACGTTGTCCCACGATGTCCCACGTTGTCCCACGTTGTCCCACGTTGTCCCACGTTGTCCCACGTTGTCCCACGGTGTCCAACGGTGTCCCACGTTGTCCCACGTTGTCCCACGTTGTCCCACGTTGTCCCACGTTGTCCCACGTTGTCCCACGTTGTCCCACGTTGTCCCACGTTGTCCCACGTTGTCCCACGTTGTCCCACGTTGTCCCACGGTGTCCAACGATGTCCAACGGTGTCCCACGTTGTCCCACGTTGTCCCACGTTGTCCCACGTTGTCCCACGGTGTCCAACGATGTCCAACGGTGTCCCACGTTGTCCCACGTTGTCCCACGTTGTCCCACGTTGTCCCACGTTGTCCCACGTTGTCCCACGTTGTCCCACGTTGTCCCACGTTGTCCCACGTTGTCCCACGGTGTCCCACGTTGTCCCACGTTGTCCCACGTTGTCCCACGTTGTCCCACGTTGTCCCACGTTGTCCCACGTTGTCCCACGTTGTCCCACGTTGTCCCACGTTGTCCCACGTTGTCCCACGTTGTCCCACGGTGTCCAACGGTGTCCAACGGTGTCCAACGGTGTCCAACGATGTCCAACGGTGTCCAACGGTGTCCCACGGTGTCCAACGGTGTCCAACGGTGTCCCACGTTGTCCCACGTTGTCCCACGTTGTCCCACGTTGTCCCACGTTGTCCCACGTTGTCCCACGTTGTCCCACGGTGTCCAACGATGTCCAACGGTGTCCAACGGTGTCCCACGGTGTCCCACGTTGTCCCACGTTGTCCCACGGTGTCCAACGATGTCCAACGGTGTCCCACGTTGTCCCACGTTGTCCCACGTTGTCCCACGGTGTCCAACGGTGTCCAACGATGTCCCACGTTGTCCCACGTTGTCCCACGTTGTCCCACGTTGTCCCACGTTGTCCCACGTTGTCCCACGTTGTCCCACGTTGTCCCACGTTGTCCCACGTTGTCCCACGTTGTCCCACGTTGTCCCACGTTGTCCCACGGTGTCCAACGGTGTCCAACGGTGTCCAACGGTGTCCAACGATGTCCAACGGTGTCCAACGGTGTCCCACGGTGTCCAACGGTGTCCAACGGTGTCCCACGTTGTCCCACGTTGTCCCACGTTGTCCCACGTTGTCCCACGTTGTCCCACGTTGTCCCACGTTGTCCCACGATGTCCCACGTTGTCCAACGATGTCCAACGGTGTCCCACGTTGTCCCACGTTGTCCTACGTTGTCCCACGTTGTCCCACGTTGTCCCACGTTGTCCCACGGTGTCCAACGGTGTCCCACGTTGTCCCACGTTGTCCCACGGTGTCCAACGATGTCCAACGGTGTCCAACGGTGTCCCACGGTGTCCCACGTTGTCCCACGTTGTCCCACGGTGTCCCACGGTGTCCAACGGTGTCCAACGGTGTCCCACGTTGTCCCACGTTGTCCCACGTTGTCCCACGTTGTCCCACGTTGTCCCACGTTGTCCCACGTTGTCCCACGATGTCCCACGTTGTCCAACGATGTCCAACGGTGTCCCACGTTGTCCCACGTTGTCCCACGTTGTCCCACGTTGTCCCACGTTGTCCCACGTTGTCCCACGTTGTCCCACGTTGTCCCACGTTGTCCCACGGTGTCCCACGTTGTCCCACGTTGTCCCACGTTGTCCCACGTTGTCCCACGTTGTCCCACGTTGTCCCACGTTGTCCCACGTTGTCCCACGTTGTCCCACGTTGTCCCACGTTGTCCCACGGTGTCCAACGGTGTCCAACGGTGTCCAACGGTGTCCAACGATGTCCAACGGTGTCCAACGGTGTCCCACGGTGTCCAACGGTGTCCAACGGTGTCCCACGTTGTCCCACGTTGTCCCACGTTGTCCCACGTTGTCCCACGTTGTCCCACGTTGTCCCACGTTGTCCCACGGTGTCCAACGGTGTCCAACGGTGTCCAACGGTGTCCCACGGTGTCCCACGTTGTCCCACGTTGTCCCACGGTGTCCAACGATGTCCAACGGTGTCCCACGTTGTCCCACGTTGTCCCACGTTGTCCCACGGTGTCCAACGGTGTCCAACGATGTCCCACGTTGTCCCACGTTGTCCCACGTTGTCCCACGTTGTCCCACGTTGTCCCACGTTGTCCCACGTTGTCCCACGTTGTCCCACGTTGTCCCACGTTGTCCCACGTTGTCCCACGTTGTCCCACGTTGTCCCACGGTGTCCAACGGTGTCCAACGGTGTCCAACGGTGTCCAACGATGTCCAACGGTGTCCAACGGTGTCCCACGGTGTCCAACGGTGTCCAACGGTGTCCCACGTTGTCCCACGTTGTCCCACGTTGTCCCACGTTGTCCCACGTTGTCCCACGTTGTCCCACGTTGTCCAACGATGTCCCACGTTGTCCAACGATGTCCAACGGTGTCCCACGTTGTCCCACGTTGTCCCACGGTGTCCAACGATGTCCAACGGTGTCCAACGGTGTCCCACGGTGTCCCACGTTGTCCCACGTTGTCCCACGGTGTCCAACGATGTCCAACGGTGTCCCACGTTGTCCCACGTTGTCCCACGTTGTCCCACGTTGTCCCACGTTGTCCCACGGTGTCCAACGATGTCCAACGGTGTCCCACGTTGTCCCACGTTGTCCCACGTTGTCCCACGTTGTCCCACGTTGTCCCACGATGTCCCACGTTGTCCCACGTTGTCCCACGTTGTCCCACGTTGTCCCACGTTGTCCCACGTTGTCCCACGTTGTCCAACGGTGTCCCACGTTGTCCCACGTTGTCCCACGTTGTCCCACGTTGTCCCACGTTGCCCCCCGGTGTCCAACGATGTCCAACGGTGTCCCACGTTGTCCCACGTTGTCCCACGTTGTCCCACGTTGTCCCACGTTGTCCCACGGTGCCCAACGATGTCCAACGGTGTCCCACGTTGTCCCACGGTGTCCAACGATGTCCAACGGTGTCCCACGGTGTCCAACGGTGTCCAACGGTGTCCCACGGTGTCCAACGGTGTCCCACGTTGTCCCACGTTGTCCCACGTTGTCCCACGATGTCCCACGTTGTCCAACGATGTCCAACGGTGTCCCACGTTGTCCCACGTTGTCCTACGTTGTCCCACGTTGTCCCACGTTGTCCCACGTTGTCCCACGTTGTCCCACGTTGTCCCACGTTGTCCCACGTTGTCCCACGTTGTCCCACGTTGTCCCACGTTGTCCCACGTTGTCCCACGTTGTCCCACGGTGTCCAACGGTGTCCAACGGTGTCCAACGGTGTCCAACGATGTCCAACGGTGTCCAACGGTGTCCCACGGTGTCCAACGGTGTCCAACGGTGTCCCACGTTGTCCCACGTTGTCCCACGTTGTCCCACGTTGTCCCACGTTGTCCCACGTTGTCCCACGTTGTCCCACGGTGTCCAACGATGTCCAACGGTGTCCAACGGTGTCCCACGGTGTCCCACGTTGTCCCACGTTGTCCCACGGTGTCCAACGGTGTCCAACGGTGTCCCACGTTGTCCCACGTTGTCCCACGTTGTCCCACGTTGTCCCACGTTGTCCCACGTTGTCCCACGTTGTCCCACGATGTCCCACGTTGTCCAACGATGTCCAACGGTGTCCCACGTTGTCCCACGTTGTCCTACGTTGTCCCACGTTGTCCCACGTTGTCCCACGTTGTCCCACGGTGTCCAACGGTGTCCCACGTTGTCCCACGTTGTCCCACGGTGTCCAACGATGTCCAACGGTGTCCAACGGTGTCCCACGGTGTCCCACGTTGTCCCACGTTGTCCCACGGTGTCCCACGGTGTCCAACGGTGTCCAACGGTGTCCCACGTTGTCCCACGTTGTCCCACGTTGTCCCACGTTGTCCCACGTTGTCCCACGTTGTCCCACGTTGTCCCACGATGTCCCACGTTGTCCAACGATGTCCAACGGTGTCCCACGTTGTCCCACGTTGTCCCACGTTGTCCCACGTTGTCCCACGTTGTCCCACGTTGTCCCACGTTGTCCCACGTTGTCCCACGTTGTCCCACGGTGTCCCACGTTGTCCCACGTTGTCCCACGTTGTCCCACGTTGTCCCACGTTGTCCCACGTTGTCCCACGTTGTCCCACGTTGTCCCACGTTGTCCCACGTTGTCCCACGTTGTCCCACGGTGTCCAACGGTGTCCAACGGTGTCCAACGGTGTCCAACGATGTCCAACGGTGTCCAACGGTGTCCCACGGTGTCCAACGGTGTCCAACGGTGTCCCACGTTGTCCCACGTTGTCCCACGTTGTCCCACGTTGTCCCACGTTGTCCCACGTTGTCCCACGTTGTCCCACGGTGTCCAACGATGTCCAACGGTGTCCAACGGTGTCCCACGGTGTCCCACGTTGTCCCACGTTGTCCCACGGTGTCCAACGATGTCCAACGGTGTCCCACGTTGTCCCACGTTGTCCCACGTTGTCCCACGGTGTCCAACGGTGTCCAACGATGTCCCACGTTGTCCCACGTTGTCCCACGTTGTCCCACGTTGTCCCACGTTGTCCCACGTTGTCCCACGTTGTCCCACGTTGTCCCACGTTGTCCCACGTTGTCCCACGTTGTCCCACGTTGTCCCACGGTGTCCCACGGTGTCCAACGGTGTCCAACGGTGTCCAACGGTGTCCAACGATGTCCAACGGTGTCCAACGGTGTCCCACGGTGTCCAACGGTGTCCAACGGTGTCCCACGTTGTCCCACGTTGTCCCACGTTGTCCCACGTTGTCCCACGTTGTCCCACGTTGTCCCACGTTGTCCCACGATGTCCCACGTTGTCCAACGATGTCCAACGGTGTCCCACGTTGTCCCACGTTGTCCCACGGTGTCCAACGATGTCCAACGGTGTCCAACGGTGTCCCACGGTGTCCCACGTTGTCCCACGTTGTCCCACGGTGTCCAACGATGTCCAACGGTGTCCCACGTTGTCCCACGTTGTCCCACGTTGTCCCACGTTGTCCCACGTTGTCCCACGGTGTCCAACGATGTCCCACGGTGTCCCACGTTGTCCCACGTTGTCCCACGTTGTCCCACGTTGTCCCACGTTGTCCCACGATGTCCCACGTTGTCCCACGTTGTCCCACGTTGTCCCACGTTGTCCCACGTTGTCCCACGTTGTCCCACGTTGTCCAACGGTGTCCCACGTTGTCCCACGTTGTCCCACGTTGTCCCACGTTGTCCCACGTTGCCCCCCGGTGTCCAACGATGTCCAACGGTGTCCCACGTTGTCCCACGTTGTCCCACGTTGTCCCACGTTGTCCCACGTTGTCCCACGGTGCCCAACGATGTCCAACGGTGTCCCACGTTGTCCCACGGTGTCCAACGATGTCCAACGGTGTCCCACGGTGTCCAACGGTGTCCAACGGTGTCCCACGGTGTCCAACGGTGTCCCACGTTGTCCCACGTTGTCCCACGTTGTCCCACGATGTCCCACGTTGTCCAACGATGTCCAACGGTGTCCCACGTTGTCCCACGTTGTCCTACGTTGTCCCACGTTGTCCCACGTTGTCCCACGTTGTCCCACGTTGTCCCACGTTGTCCCACGTTGTCCCACGGTGTCCAACGGTGTCCAACGATGTCCAACGGTGTCCAACGGTGTCCAACGGTGTCCCACGTTGTCCCACGTTGTCCCACGTTGTCCCACGTTGTCCCACGATGTCCCACGTTGTCCAACGATGTCCAACGGTGTCCCACGTTGTCCCACGTTGTCCCACGTTGTCCTACGTTGTCCCACGTTGTCCCACGTTGTCCCACGTTGTCCCACGTTGTCCCACGTTGTCCCACGTTGTCCCACGTTGTCCCACGTTGTCCCACGTTGTCCCACGATGTCCCACGTTGTCCAACGATGTCCAACGGTGTCCCACGTTGTCCCACGTTGTCCCACGTTGTCCTACGTTGTCCCACGTTGTCCCACGTTGTCCCACGTTGTCCCACGTTGTCCCACGTTGTCCCACGTTGTCCCACGTTGTCCCACGGTGTCCAACGGTGTCCAACGATGTCCAACGGTGTCCAACGGTGTCCAACGGTGTCCCACGTTGTCCCACGATGTCCCACGTTGTCCAACGATGTCCAACGGTGTCCCACGTTGTCCCACGTTGTCCTACGTTGTCCCACGTTGTCCCACGTTGTCCCACGTTGTCCCACGTTGCCCCACGTTGTCCCACGTTGTCCCACGGTGTCCAACGGTGTCCAACGATGTCCAACGGTGTCCAACGGTGTCCCACGATGTCCACCGATGTCCAACGGTGTCCAACGGTGTCCAACGGTGTCCAACGGTGTCCAACGATGTCCAACGATGTCCAACGATGTCCAACGGTGTCCAACGGTGTCCCACGGTGTCCAACGGTGTCCCACGTTGTCCCACGTTGTCCCACGTTGTCACACGTTGTCCCACGTTGTCCCACGTTGTCCCACGTTGTCCCACGTTGTCCCACGTTGTCCCACGTTGTCCCACGGTGTCCAACGGTGTCCAACGATGTCCAACGAAGTCCAACGGTGTCCCACGTTGTCCCACGTTGTCCCACGTTGTCCCACGTTGTCCCACGTTGCCCCACGTTGTCCCACGTTGTCCCACGGTGTCCAACGGTGTCCAACGATGTCCAACGGTGTCCAACGGTGTCCCACGATGTCCACCGATGTCCAACGGTGTCCAACGGTGTCCAACGGTGTCCAACGGTGTCCAACGATGTCCAACGATGTCCAACGATGTCCAACGGTGTCCAACGGTGTCCCACGGTGTCCAACGGTGTCCCACGTTGTCCCACGTTGTCCCACGTTGTCACACGTTGTCCCACGTTGTCCCACGTTGTCCCACGTTGTCCCACGTTGTCCCACGTTGTCCCACGTTGTCCCACGGTGTCCAACGGTGTCCAACGATGTCCAACGAAGTCCAACGGTGTCCCACGTTGTCCCACGTTGTCCCACGTTGTCCCACGTTGTTCCATGGTTTCCCACGTTGTCCCACGTTGTCCCACGTTGTCCCACGTTGTCCCACGTTGTCCCACGTTGTCCCACGTTGTCCAACGGTGTCCCACGGTGTCCAACGGTGTCCCACGTTGTCCCACGTAGTCCCACGTTGTCCCACGTTGTCCCACGTTGTCCCACGGTGTCCAACGGTGTCCAACGATGTCCAACGGTGTCCAACGGTGTCCCACGATGTCCACCGATGTCCAACGGTGTCCAACGGTGTCCAACGGTGTCCAACGGTGTCCAACGATGTCCAACGATGTCCAACGATGTCCAACGGTGTCCAACGATGTCCAACGATGTCCCACGTTGTCCCACGTTGTCCCACGTTGTCCCACGTTGTCCAACGATGTCCAACGGTGTCCCACATAGTCCCACGTTGTCCCACGTTGTCCCACGTTGTCCCACGATGTCCCACGTTGTCCAACGATGTCCAACGGTGTCCCACGTTGTCCCACGTTGTCCTACGTTGTCCCACGTTGTCCCACGTTGTCCCACGTTGTCCCACGTTGTCCCACGTTGTCCCACGGTGTCCAACGGTGTCCCACGTTGTCCCACGTTGTCCCACGGTGTCCAACGATGTCCAACGGTGTCCAACGGTGTCCCACGGTGTCCAACGATATCCAACGGTGTCCCACGTTGTCCCACGTTGTCCCACGTTGTCCCACGTTGTCCCACGTTGTCCCACGTTGTCCCACGTTGTCCCACGGTGTCCAACGGTGTCCAACGATGTCCAACGGTGTCCAACGGTGTCCCACGTTGTCCCACGTTGTCCCACGGTGTCCAACGATGTCCCACGTTGTCCCACGTTGTCCAACGGTGTCCCACGGTGTCCAACGGTGTCCCACGTTGTCCCACGTTGTCCCACGTTGTCCCACGTTGTCCCACGTTGTCCCACGTTGTCCCACGTTGTCCCACGGTGTCCAACGGTGTCCAACGATGTCCCACGTTGTCCCACGTTGTCCCACGTTGTCCCACGGTGTCCAACGGTGTCCAACGATGTCCAACTGTGTCCAACGGTGTCCCACGTTGTCCCACGTTGTCCCACGTTGTCCCACGTTGTCCCACGTTGTCCAACGATGTCCAACGGTGTCCCACGTTGTCCCACGTTGTCCCACGATGTCCCACGTTGTCCCACGTTGTCCCACGTTGTCCAACGATGTCCAACGGTGTCCCACGTTGTCCCACGTTGTCCCACGTTGTCCCACGTTGTCCCACGATGTCCCACGTTGTCCAACGATGTCCAACGGTGTCCCACGTTGTCCCACGTTGTCCTACGTTGTCCCACGTTGTCCCACGTTGTCCCACGTTGTCCCACGTTGTCCCACGTTGTCCCACGGTGTCCAACGGTGTCCCACGTTGTCCCACGTTGTCCCACGGTGTCCAACGATGTCCAACGGTGTCCAACGGTGTCCCACGGTGTCCAACGATGTCCAACGGTGTCCCACGTTGTCCCACGTTGTCCCACGTTGTCCCACGTTGTCCCACGTTGTCCCACGTTGTCCCACGTTGTCCCACGTTGTCCCACGTTGTCCCACGGTGTCCAACGATGTCCAACGGTGTCCCACGTTGTCCCACGTTGTCCCACGTTGTCCCACGTTGTCCCACGGTGTCCAACGATGTCCAACGGTGTCCCACGTTGTCCCACGTTGTCCCACGTTGTCCCACGTTGTCCCACGTTGTCCCACGTTGTCCCACGGTGTCCAACGATGTCCAACGGTGTCCAACGGTGTCCCACGGTGTCCAACGGTGTCCCACGTTGTCCCACGTTGTCCCACGTTGTCCCACGTTGTCCCACGTTGTCCCACGTTGTCCCACGTTGTCCCACGTTGTCCCACGTTGTCCCACGTTGTCCCACGGTGTCCAACGGTGTCCCACGTTGTCCCACGTTGTCCCACGTTGTCCCACGTTGTCCCACGTTGTCCCACGTTGTCCCACGTTGTCCCACGTTGTCCCACGTTGTCCCACGTTGTCCCACGTTGTCCCACGTTGTCCCACGGTGTCCAACGGTGTCCAACGGTGTCCAACGGTGTCCAACGATGTCCAACGGTGTCCAACGGTGTCCCACGGTGTCCAACGGTGTCCAACGGTGTCCCACGTTGTCCCACGTTGTCCCACGTTGTCCCACGTTGTCCCACGTTGTCCCACGATGTCCCACGTTGTCCAACGATGTCCAACGGTGTCCCACGTTGTCCCACGTTGTCCAACGATGTCCAACGGTGTCCCACGTTGTCCCACGTTGTCCTACGTTGTCCCACGTTGTCCCACGTTGTCCCACGTTGTCCCACGTTGTCCCACGTTGTCCCACGGTGTCCAACGGTGTCCAACGATGTCCAACTGTGTCCAACGGTGTCCCACGTTGTCCCACGTTGTCCCACGTTGTCCCACGTTGTCCCACGTCGTCCAACGATGTCCAACGGTGTCCCACGTTGTCCCACGTTGTCCCACGATGTCCCACGTTGTCCGACGTTGTCCCACGTTGTCCAACGATGTCCAACGGTGTCCCACGTTGTCCCACGTTGTCCCACGTTGTCCCACGTTGTCCCACGATGTCCCACGTTGTCCCACGTTGTCCCACGTTGTCCCACGGTGTCCAACGGTGTCCCACGTTGTCCCACGTTGTCCCACGGTGTCCAACGATGTCCAACGGTGTCCAACGGTGTCCCACGGTGTCCAACGATGTCCAACGGTGTCCCACGTTGTCCCACGTTGTCCCACGTTGTCCTACGTTGTCCCACGTTGTCCCACGTTGTCCCACGTTGTCCCACGTTGTCCCACGTTGTCCCACGGTGTCCAACGGTGTCCCACGTTGTCCCACGTTGTCCCACGGTGTCCAACGATGTCCAACGGTGTCTAACGGTGTCCCACGGTGTCCAACGATGTCCAACGGTGTCCCACGTTGTCCCACGTTGTCCCACGTTGTCCCACGTTGTCCCACGTTGTCCCACGATGTCCACCGATGTCCAACGGTGTCCAACGGTGTCCCACGGTGTCCAACGGTGTCCCACGTTGTCCCACGTAGTCCCACGTTGTCCCACGTTGTCCCACGTTGTCCCACGGTGTCCAACGGTGTCCAACGATGTCCAACGGTGTCCAACGGTGTCCCACGATGTCCACCGATGTCCAACGGTGTCCAACGGTGTCCAACGGTGTCCAACGGTGTCCAACGATGTCCAACGATGTCCAACGATGTCCAACGGTGTCCAACGATGTCCAACGATGTCCCACGTTGTCCCACGTTGTCCCACGTTGTCCCACGTTGTCCAACGATGTCCAACGGTGTCCCACATAGTCCCACGTTGTCCCACGTTGTCCCACGTTGTCCCACGATGTCCCACGTTGTCCAACGATGTCCAACGGTGTCCCACGTTGTCCCACGTTGTCCTCCGTTGTCCCACGTTGTCCCACGTTGTCCCACGTTGTCCCACGTTGTCCCACGTTGTCCCACGGTGTCCAACGGTGTCCCACGTTGTCCCACGTTGTCCCACGGTGTCCAACGATGTCCAACGGTGTCCAACGGTGTCCCACGGTGTCCAACGATATCCAACGGTGTCCCACGTTGTCCCACGTTGTCCCACGTTGTCCCACGTTGTCCCACGTTGTCCCACGTTGTCCCACGTTGTCCCACGGTGTCCAACGGTGTCCAACGATGTCCAACGGTGTCCAACGGTGTCCCACGTTGTCCCACGTTGTCCCACGGTGTCCAACGATGTCCCACGTTGTCCCACGTTGTCCAACGGTGTCCCACGGTGTCCAACGGTGTCCCACGTTGTCCCACGTTGTCCCACGTTGTCCCACGTTGTCCCACGTTGTCCCACGTTGTCCCACGTTGTCCCACGGTGTCCAACGGTGTCCAACGATGTCCCACGTTGTCCCACGTTGTCCCACGTTGTCCCACGGTGTCCAACGGTGTCCAACGATGTCCAACGGTGTCCAACGGTGTCCCACGTTGTCCCACGTTGTCCCACGTTGTCCCACGTTGTCCCACGTTGTCCAACGATGTCCAACGGTGTCCCACGTTGTCCCACGTTGTCCCACGATGTCCCACGTTGTCCCACGTTGTCCCACGTTGTCCAACGATGTCCAACGGTGTCCCACGTTGTCCCACGTTGTCCCACGTTGTCCCACGTTGTCCCACGATGTCCCACGTTGTCCAACGATGTCCAACGGTGTCCCACGTTGTCCCACGTTGTCCTACGTTGTCCCACGTTGTCCCACGTTGTCCCACGTTGTCCCACGTTGTCCCACGTTGTCCCACGGTGTCCAACGGTGTCCCACGTTGTCCCACGTTGTCCCACGGTGTCCAACGATGTCCAACGGTGTCCAACGGTGTCCCACGGTGTCCAACGATGTCCAACGGTGTCCCACGTTGTCCCACGTTGTCCCACGTTGTCCCACGTTGTCCCACGTTGTCCCACGTTGTCCCACGTTGTCCCACGTTGTCCCACGTTGTCCCACGGTGTCCAACGATGTCCAACGGTGTCCCACGTTGTCCCACGTTGTCCCACGTTGTCCCACGTTGTCCCACGGTGTCCAACGATGTCCAACGGTGTCCCACGTTGTCCCACGTTGTCCCACGTTGTCCCACGTTGTCCCACGTTGTCCCACGTTGTCCCACGGTGTCCAACGGTGTCCAACGATGTCCCACGTTGTCCCACGTTGTCCCACGTTGTCCCACGTTGTCCCACGATGTCCCACGTTGTCCCACGTTGTCCCACGTTGTCCCACGTTGTTCCACGTTGTCCCACGTTGTCCCACGTTGTCCCACGTTGTCCCACGTTGTCCCACGTTGTCCCACGGTGTCCAACGATGTCCAACGGTGTCCAACGGTGTCCCACGGTGTCCAACGGTGTCCCACGTTGTCCCACGTTGTCCCACGTTGTCCCACGTTGTCCCACGTTGTCCCACGTTGTCCCACGTTGTCCCACGTTGTCCCACGTTGTCCCACGTTGTCCCACGGTGTCCAACGGTGTCCCACGTTGTCCCACGTTGTCCCACGTTGTCCCACGTTGTCCCACGTTGTCCCACGTTGTCCCACGTTGTCCCACGTTGTCCCACGTTGTCCCACGTTGTCCCACGTTGTCCCACGTTGTCCCACGGTGTCCAACGGTGTCCAACGGTGTCCAACGGTGTCCAACGATGTCCAACGGTGTCCAACGGTGTCCCACGGTGTCCAACGGTGTCCAACGGTGTCCCACGTTGTCCCACGTTGTCCCACGTTGTCCCACGTTGTCCCACGTTGTCCCACGATGTCCCACGTTGTCCAACGATGTCCAACGGTGTCCCACGTTGTCCCACGTTGTCCAACGATGTCCAACGGTGTCCCACGTTGTCCCACGTTGTCCTACGTTGTCCCACGTTGTCCCACGTTGTCCCACGTTGTCCCACGTTGTCCCACGTTGTCCCACGGTGTCCAACGGTGTCCAACGATGTCCAACTGTGTCCAACGGTGTCCCACGTTGTCCCACGTTGTCCCACGTTGTCCCACGTTGTCCCACGTCGTCCAACGATGTCCAACGGTGTCCCACGTTGTCCCACGTTGTCCCACGATGTCCCACGTTGTCCGACGTTGTCCCACGTTGTCCAACGATGTCCAACGGTGTCCCACGTTGTCCCACGTTGTCCCACGTTGTCCCACGTTGTCCCACGATGTCCCACGTTGTCCCACGTTGTCCCACGTTGTCCCACGGTGTCCAACGGTGTCCCACGTTGTCCCACGTTGTCCCACGGTGTCCAACGATGTCCAACGGTGTCCAACGGTGTCCCACGGTGTCCAACGATGTCCAACGGTGTCCCACGTTGTCCCACGTTGTCCCACGTTGTCCTACGTTGTCCCACGTTGTCCCACGTTGTCCCACGTTGTCCCACGTTGTCCCACGTTGTCCCACGGTGTCCAACGGTGTCCCACGTTGTCCCACGTTGTCCCACGGTGTCCAACGATGTCCAACGGTGTCTAACGGTGTCCCACGGTGTCCAACGATGTCCAACGGTGTCCCACGTTGTCCCACGTTGTCCCACGTTGTCCCACGTTGTCCCACGTTGTCCCACGATGTCCACCGATGTCCAACGGTGTCCAACGGTGTCCAACGGTGTCCAACGGTGTCCAACGGTGTCCAACGGTGTCCAACGATGTCCAACGGTGTCCAACGGTGTCCCACGATGTCCACCGATGTCCAACGGTGTCCAACGGTGTCCAACGGTGTCCAACGGTGTCCAACGATGTCCAACGATGTCCAACGATGTCCAACGGTGTCCCACGTTGTCCCACGTTGTCCCACGTTGTCCCACGGTGACCAACGGTGTCCCACGTTGTCCCACGTTGTCCCACGTTGTCCCACGTTGTCCCACGTTGTCCCACGTTGTCCCACGTTGTCCCACGTTGTCCCACGTTGTCCCACGTTGTCCCACGATGTCCAACGGTGTCCAACGGTGTCCAACGTTGTCCCACGGTGTCCAACGGTGTCCAACGATGTCCAACGGTGTCCAACGGTGTCCCACGATGTCCACCGATGTCCAACGGTGTCCAACGGTGTCCAACGGTGTCCAACGGTGTCCAACGATGTCCAACGATGTCCAACGATGTCCAACGGTGTCCCACATTGTCCCACGTTGTCCCACGTTGTCCCACGGTGACCAACGTTGTCCCACGTTGTCCCACGTTG
This sequence comes from Bombus terrestris, assembly GCF_910591885.1. Lineage (NCBI taxonomy): Eukaryota > Metazoa > Arthropoda > Insecta > Hymenoptera > Apidae > Bombus > Bombus terrestris. The sequence goes on along the minus strand of NW_025963568.1, from coordinate 30,510 downwards.
TCCCACGTTGTCCCACGTTGTCCCACGTTGTCCCACGTTGTCCCACGTTGTCCCACGTTGTCCCACGTTGTCCCACGTTGTCCCACGGTGTCCAACGGTGTCCAACGATGTCCAACGGTGTCCAACGGCGTCCCACGATGTCCACCGATGTCCAACGGTGTCCAACGGTGTCCAACGGTGTCCCACGTTGTCCCACGGTGTCCCACGGTGTCCAACGGTGTCCCACGTTGTCCCACGTTGTCCCACGTTGTCCCACGTTGTCCCACGTTGTCCAACGGTGTCCCACGGTGTCCAACTGTGTCCCACGGTGTCCAACGATGTCCAACGGTGTCCAACGATGTCCAACGGTGTCCCACGATGTCCACCGATGTCCAACGGTGTCCAACGGTGTCCAACGGTGTCCCACGATGTCCACCGATGTCCAACGGTGTCCAACGGTGTCCAACGGTGTCCAACGGTGTCCAACGATGTCCAACGATGTCCAACGATGTCCAACGGTGTCCAGCGATGTCCAACGATGTCCAACGATGTCCAACGGTGTCCAACGATGTCCAACGATGTCCAACGGTGTCCCACGATGTCCAACGATGTCCAACGATGTCCAACGGTGTCCCACGTTGTCCCACGATGTCCCACGTTGTCCAACGATGTCCCACGTTGTCCCACGTTGTCCCACGGTGTCCAACGATGTCCAACGGTGTCCCACGTTGTCCCACGTTGTCCCACGTTGTCCCACGTTGTCCCACGTTGTTCCATGGTTTCCCACGTTGTCCCACGTTGTCCCACGTTGTCCCACGGTGTCCAACGATGTCCAACGGTGTCCAACGGTGTCCCACGGTGTCCAACGGTGTCCCACGTTGTCCCACGGTGTCCCACGTTGTCCCACGTTGTCCCACGTTGTCCAACGGTGTCCCACGGTGTCCAACGGTGTCCCACGTTGTCCCACGTTGTCCCACGGTGTCCCACGTTGTCCCACGTTGTCCCACGTTGTCCCACGTTGTCCCACGTTGTCCAACGGTGTCCCACGGTGTCCAACGTTGTCCCACGGTGTCCAACGGTGTCCAACGATGTCCAACGGTGTCCAACGGTGTCCCACGATGTCCACCGATGTCCAACGGTGTCCAACGGTGTCCAACGGTGTCCAACGGTGTCCAACGATGTCCAACGATGTCCAACGATGTCCAACGGTGTCCCACGTTGTCCCACGTTGTCCCACGTTGTCCCACGGTGACCAACGGTGTCCCACGTTGTCCCACGTTGTCCCACGTTGTCCCACGTTGTCCCACGTTGTCCCACGTTGTCCCACGTTGTCCCACGTTGTCCCACGTTGTCCCACGTTGTCCCACGATGTCCAACGGTGTCCAACGGTGTCCAACGTTGTCCCACGGTGTCCAACGGTGTCCAACGATGTCCAACGGTGTCCAACGGTGTCCCACGATGTCCACCGATGTCCAACGGTGTCCAACGGTGTCCAACGGTGTCCAACGGTGTCCAACGATGTCCAACGATGTCCAACGATGTCCAACGGTGTCCCACATTGTCCCACGTTGTCCCACGTTGTCCCACGGTGACCAACGTTGTCCCACGTTGTCCCACGTTGTCCCACGTTGTCCCACGTTGTCCCACGTTGTCCCACGTTGTCCCACGTTGTCCCACGTTGTCCCAGGTTGTCCCACGTTGTCCCACGTTGTCCCACGGTGTCCAACGGTGTCCAACGATGTCCAACGGTGTCCAACGGCGTCCCACGATGTCCACCGATGTCCAACGGTGTCCAACGGTGTCCAACGGTGTCCAACGGTGTCCAACGGTGTCCAACGGTGTCCAACGATGTCCAACGATTTCCAACGATGTCCAACGGTGTCCAACGATGTCCAACGATGTCCAACGGTGTCCCACGATGTCCAACGATGTCCAACGATGTCCAACGGTGTCCAACGGTGTCCCACGTTGTCCCACGTTGTCCCACGTTGTCCCACGGTGTCCAACGATGCCCAACGGTGTCCCACGTTGTCCCACGTTGTCCCACGTTGTCCCACGTTGTCCCACGTTGTCCCACGTTGTCCCACGTTGTCCCACGTTGTCCCACGTTGTCCCACGTTGTCCCACGTTGTCCCACGTTGTCCCACGTTGTCCCACGGTGTCCAACGGTGTCCCACGTTGTCCCACGTTGTCCCACGTTGTCCCACGTTGTCCAACGGTGTCCCACGGTGTCCAACGGTGTCCCACGTTGTCCCACGTTGTCCCACGTTGTCCCACGGTGTCCAACGATGTCCAACGGTGTCCCACGTTGTCCCACGTTGTCCCACGTTGTCCCACGTTGTTCCATGGTTTCCCACGTTGTCCCACGTTGTCCCACGTTGTCCCACGGTGTCCCACGGTGTCCAACGGTGTCCCACGTTGTCCCACGTTGTCCCACGTTGTCCCACGTTGTCCCACGTTGTCCAACGGTGTCCCACGGTGTCCAACTGTGTCCCACGGTGTCCAACGATGTCCAACGGTGTCCAACGGTGTCCAACGGTGTCCCACGTTGTCCCACGTTGTCCCACGTTGTCCCACGGTGTCCAACGATGTCCAACGGTGTCCAACGATGTCCAACGGTGTCCCACGATGTCCAACGATGTCCAACGATGTCCAACGGTGTCCAACGGTGTCCCACGTTGTCCCACGTTGTCCAACGTTGTCCCACGGTGTCCAACGATGTCCAACGGTGTCCCACGTTGTCCCACGTTGTCCCACGGTGTCCAACGGTGTCCAACGATGTCCAACGGTGTCCAACGGTGTCCCACGATGTCCACCGATGTCCAACGGTGTCCAACGGTGTCCAACGGTGTCCAACGGTGTCCAACGATGTCCAACGATGTCCAACGATGTCCAACGGTGTCCAACGATGTCCAACGATGTCCCACGTTGTCCCACGTTGTCCCACGGTGTCCAACGATGTCCAACGGTGTCCCACGTTGTCCCACTTTGTCCCACGTTGTCCCACGTTGTCCCACGTTGTTCCATGGTTTCCCACGTTGTCCCACGTTGTCCCACGTTGTCCCACGATGTCCACCGATGTCCAACGGTGTCCAACGGTGTCCAACGGTGTCCAACGGTGTCCAACGGTGTCCAACGGTGTCCAACGATGTCCAACGATTTCCAACGATGTCCAACGGTGTCCAACGATGTCCAACGATGTCCAACGGTGTCCCACGATGTCCAACGATGTCCAACGATGTCCAACGGTGTCCAACGGTGTCCCACGTTGTCCCACGTTGTCCCACGTTGTCCCACGGTGTCCAACGATGCCCAACGGTGTCCCACGTTGTCCCACGTTGTCCCACGTTGTCCCACGTTGTCCCACGTTGTCCCACGTTGTCCCACGTTGTCCCACGTTGTCCCACGTTGTCCCACGTTGTCCCACGTTGTCCCACGTTGTCCCACGTTGTCCCACGGTGTCCAACGGTGTCCCACGTTGTCCCACGTTGTCCCACGTTGTCCCACGTTGTCCAACGGTGTCCCACGGTGTCCAACGGTGTCCCACGTTGTCCCACGTTGTCCCACGTTGTCCCACGGTGTCCAACGATGTCCAACGGTGTCCCACGTTGTCCCACGTTGTCCCACGTTGTCCCACGTTGTTCCATGGTTTCCCACGTTGTCCCACGTTGTCCCACGTTGTCCCACGGTGTCCCACGGTGTCCAACGGTGTCCCACGTTGTCCCACGTTGTCCCACGTTGTCCCACGTTGTCCCACGTTGTCCAACGGTGTCCCACGGTGTCCAACTGTGTCCCACGGTGTCCAACGATGTCCAACGGTGTCCAACGATGTCCAACGGTGTCCCACGTTGTCCCACGTTGTCCCACGTTGTCCCACGGTGTCCAACGATGTCCAACGGTGTCCAACGATGTCCAACGGTGTCCCACGATGTCCAACGATGTCCAACGATGTCCAACGGTGTCCAACGGTGTCCCACGTTGTCCCACGTTGTCCAACGTTGTCCCACGGTGTCCAACGATGTCCAACGGTGTCCCACGTTGTCCCACGTTGTCCCACGGTGTCCAACGGTGTCCCACGATGTCCAACGGTGTCCAACGGTGTCCCACGATGTCCACCGATGTCCAACGGTGTCCAACGGTGTCCAACGGTGTCCAACGGTGTCCAACGATGTCCAACGATGTCCAACGATGTCCAACGGTGTCCAACGATGTCCAACGATGTCCCACGTTGTCCCACGTTGTCCCACGGTGTCCAACGATGTCCAACGGTGTCCCACGTTGTCCCACTTTGTCCCACGTTGTCCCACGTTGTCCCACGTTGTTCCATGGTTTCCCACGTTGTCCCACGTTGTCCCACGTTGTCCCACGGTGTCCAACGATGTCCAACGGTGTCCAACGGTGTCCCACGGTGTCCAACGGTGTCCCACGTTGTCCCACGTTGTCCCACGTTGTCCCACGTTGTCCCACGTTGTCCAACGGTGTCCCACGGTGTCCAACGGTGTCCCACGTTGTCCCACGTTGTCCCACGGTGTCCCACGTTGTCCCACGTTGTCCCACGTTGTCCCACGTTGTCCCACGTTGTCCAACGGTGTCCCACGGTGTCCAACGTTGTCCCACGGTGTCCAACGGTGTCCAACGATGTCCAACGGTGTCCAACGGTGTCCCACGATGTCCACCGATGTCCAACGGTGTCCAACGGTGTCCAACGGTGTCCAACGGTGTCCAACGATGTCCAACGATGTCCAACGATGTCCAACGGTGTCCCACGTTGTCCCACGTTGTCCCACGTTGTCCCACGGTGACCAACGGTGTCCCACGTTGTCCCACGTTGTCCCACGTTGTCCCACGGTGTCCAACGGTGTCCCACGTTGTCCCACGTTGTCCCACGTTGTCCCACGTTGTCCCACGATGTCCCACGTTGTCCTACGTTGTCCCACGTTGTCCCACGTTGTCCCACGTTGTCCCACGTTGTCCCACGTTGTCCCACGTTGTCCCACGGTGTCCAACGATGTCCAACGGTGTCCAACGGTGTCCCACGGTGTCCAACGGTGTCCCACGTTGTCCCACGTTGTCCCACGTTGTCCAACGGTGTCCCACGGTGTCCAACGGTGTCCCACGTTGTCCCACGTTGTCCCACGTTGTCCCACGTTGTCCCACGTTGTCCCACGTTGTCCCACGTTGTCCCACGTTGTCCCACGTTGTCCCACGTTGTCCCACGTTGTCCCACGTTGTCCCACGATGTCCAACGGTGTCCAACGGTGTCCAACGTTGTCCCACGGTGTCCAACGGTGTCCAACGATGTCCAACGGTGTCCAACGGTGTCCCACGATGTCCACCGATGTCCAACGGTGTCCAACGGTGTCCAACGGTGTCCAACGGTGTCCAACGATGTCCAACGATGTCCAACGATGTCCAACGGTGTCCCACATTGTCCCACGTTGTCCCACGTTGTCCCACGGTGACCAACGTTGTCCCACGTTGTCCCACGTTGTCCCACGTTGTCCCACGTTGTCCCACGTTGTCCCACGTTGTCCCACGTTGTCCCACGTTGTCCCACGGTGTCCAACGGTGTCCAACGATGTCCAACGGTGTCCAACGGCGTCCCACGATGTCCACCGATGTCCAACGGTGTCCAACGGTGTCCAACGGTGTCCAACGGTGTCCAACGGTGTCCAACGGTGTCCAACGATGTCCAACGATTTCCAACGATGTCCAACGGTGTCCAACGATGTCCAACGATGTCCAACGGTGTCCCACGATGTCCAACGATGTCCAACGATGTCCAACGGTGTCCAACGGTGTCCCACGTTGTCCCACGTTGTCCCACGTTGTCCCACGGTGTCCAACGATGCCCAACGGTGTCCCACGTTGTCCCACGTTGTCCCACGTTGTCCCACGTTGTCCCACGTTGTCCCACGTTGTCCCACGTTGTCCCACGTTGTCCCACGTTGTCCCACGTTGTCCCACGTTGTCCCACGTTCTCCCACGTTGTCCCACGGTGTCCAACGGTGTCCCACGTTTTCCCACGTTGTCCCACGTTGTCCCACGTTGTCCAACGGTGTCCCACGGTGTCCAACGGTGTCCCACGTTGTCCCACGTTGTCCCACGTTGTCCCACGGTGTCCAACGATGTCCAACGGTGTCCCACGTTGTCCCACGTTGTCCCACGTTGTCCCACGTTGTCCCACGTTGTCCCACGTTGTTCCATGGTTTCCCACGTTGTCCCACGTTGTCCCACGTTGTCCCACGGTGTCCAACGATGCCCAACGGTGTCCCACGTTGTCCCACGTTGTCCCACGTTGTCCCACGTTGTCCCACGTTGTCCCACGTTGTCCCACGTTGTCCCACGTTGTCCCACGTTGTCCCACGTTGTCCCACGTTGTCCCACGTTGTCCCACGGTGTCCAACGGTGTCCAACGATGTCCAACGGTGTCCAACGGTGTCCCACGATGTCCACCGATGTCCAACGGTGTCCAACGGTGTCCAACGGTGTCCCACGGTGTCCAACGATGTCCAACGGTGTCCAACGATGTCCAACGGTGTCCCACGTTGTCCCACGTTGTCCCACGTTGTCCCACGGTGTCCAACGATGTCCAACGGTGTCCAACGATGTCCAACGGTGTCCCACGATGTCCCACGATGTCCAACGATGTCCAACGGTGTCCAACGGTGTCCCACGTTGTCCCACGTTGTCCAACGTTGTCCCACGGTGTCCAACGATGTCCAACGGTGTCCCACGTTGTCCCACGTTGTCCCACGGTGTCCAACGGTGTCCAACGATGTCCAACGGTGTCCAACGGTGTCCCACGATGTCCACCGATGTCCAACGGTGTCCAACGGTGTCCAACGGTGTCCAACGGTGTCCAACGATGTCCAACGATGTCCAACGATGTCCAACGGTGTCCAACGATGTCCAACGATGTCCAACGGTGTCCCACGATGTCCAACGATGTCCAACGATGTCCAACGGTGTCCCACGTTGTCCCACGATGTCCCACGTTGTCCATCGATGTCCCACGTTGTCCCACGTTGTCCCACGGTGTCCAACGATGTCCAACGGTGTCCCACGTTGTCCCACGTTGTCCCACGTTGTCCCACGTTGTCCCACGTTGTTCCATGGTTTCCCACGTTGTCCCACGTTGTCCCACGTTGTCCCACGGTGTCCAACGATGTCCAACGGTGTCCAACGGTGTCCCACGGTGTCCAACGGTGTCCCACGTTGTCCCACGTTGTCCCACGTTGTCCCACGTTGTCCCACGTTGTCCAACGGTGTCCCACGGTGTCCAACGGTGTCCCACGTTGTCCCACGTTGTCCCACGGTGTCCCACGTTGTCCCACGTTGTCCCACGTTGTCCCACGTTGTCCAACGGTGTCCCACGGTGTCCAACGTTGTCCCACGGTGTCCAACGGTGTCCAACGATGTCCAACGGTGTCCAACGGTGTCCCACGATGTCCACCGATGTCCAACGGTGTCCAACGGTGTCCAACGGTGTCCAACGGTGTCCAACGATGTCCAACGATGTCCAACGATGTCCAACGGTGTCCCACGTTGTCCCACGTTGTCCCACGTTGTCCCACGGTGACCAACGGTGTCCCACGTTGTCCCACGTTGTCCCACGTTGTCCCACGGTGTCCAACGGTGTCCAACGATGTCCAACGGTGTCCAACGATGTCCAACGGTGTCCAACGGTGTCCCACGGTGTCCCACGTTGTCCCACGTTGTCCCACGTTGTCCCACGTAGTCCCACGTTGTCCCACGTTGTCCCACGTTGTCCCACGTTGTCCAACGATGTCCAACGGTGTCCCACGTTGTCCCACGTTGTCCCACGTTGTCCCACGTTGTCCCACGTTGTCCCACGTTGTCCCACGTTGTCCCACGTTGTCCCACGTTGTCCCACGTTGTCCCACGTTGTCCCACGGTGTCCAACGATGTCCAACGATGTCCAACGGTGTCCAACGGTGTCCCACGATGTCCACCGATGTCCAACGGTGTCCAACGGTGTCCAACGGTGTCCAACGGTGTCCAACGATGTCCAACGATGTCCAACGATGTCCAACGGTGTCCAACGATGTCCAACGATGTCCAACGGTGTCCCACGATGTCCAACGATGTCCAACGATGTCCAACGGTGTCCAACGGTGTCCCACGTTGTCCCACGTTGTCCCACGTTGTCCCACGTTGTCCCACGGTGTCCAACGGTGTCCCACGTTGTCCCACGTTGTCCCACGTTGTCCCACGTTGTCCCACGGTGTCCAACGGTGTCCAACGATGTCCAACGGTGTCCAACGGTGTCCCACGATGTCCACCGATGTCCAACGATGTCCAACGATGTCCAACGGTGTCCCACGTTGTCCCACGTTGTCCCACGTTGTCCCACGGTGACCAACGGTGTCCCACGTTGTCCCACGTTGTCCCACGTTGTCCCACGGTGTCCAACGGTGTCCAACGATGTCCAACGGTGTCCAACGATGTCCAACGGTGTCCAACGGTGTCCCACGGTGTCCCACGTTGTCCCACGTTGTCCCACGTTGTCCCACGTTGTCCCACGTTGTCCCACGTTGTCCCACGTTGTCCCACGTTGTCCCACGTTGTCCCACGTTGTCCCACGTTGTCCCACGTTGTCCCACGTTGTCCCACGGTGTCCAACGGTGTCCCACGTTGTCCCACGTTGTCCCAGGTTGTCCCACGTTGTCCCACGTTGTCCAACGGTGTCCCACGGTGTCCAACGGTGTCCCACGTTGTCCCACGTTGTCCCACGTTGTCCCACGGTGTCCAACGATGTCCAACGGTGTCCCACGTTGTCCCACGTTGTCCCACGTTGTCCCACGTTGTCCCACGTTGTTCCATGGTTTCCCACGTTGTCCCACGTTGTCCCACGTTGTCCCACGGTGTCCAACGATGTCCAACGGTGTCCAACGGTGTCCCACGGTGTCCAACGGTGTCCCACGTTGTCCCACGTTGTCCCACGTTGTCCCACGTTGTCCCACGTTGTCCAACGGTGTCCCACGGTGTCCAACGGTGTCCCACGTTGTCCCACGTTGTCCCACGTTGTCCCACGTTGTCCCACGTTGTCCCACGTTGTCCCACGTTGTCCCACGTTGTCCCACGTTGTCCCACGGTGTCCAACGGTGTCCAACGATGTCCAACGGTGTCCAACGGTGTCCCACGATGTCCACCGATGGCCAACGGTGTCCAACGGTGTCCAACGGTGTCCCACGGTGTCCAACGATGTCCAACGGTGTCCAACGATGTCCAACGGTGTCCCACGTTGTCCCACGTTGTCCCACGTTGTCCCACGGTGTCCAACGATGTCCAACGGTGTCCAACGATGTCCAACGGTGTCCCACGATGTCCAACGATGTCCAACGATGTCCAACGGTGTCCAACGGTGTCCCACGTTGTCCCACGTTGTCCAACGTTGTCCCACGGTGTTCAACGATGTCCAACGGTGTCCCACGTTGTCCCACGTTGTCCCACGGTGTCCAACGGTGTCCAACGATGTCCAACGGTGCCCAACGGTGTCCCACGATGTCCACCGATGTCCAACGGTGTCCAACGGTGTCCAACGGTGTCCAACGGTGTCCAGCGATGTCCAACGATGTCCAACGATGTCCAACGGTGTCCAACGATGTCCAACGATGTCCAACGGTGTCCCACGATGTCCAACGATGTCCAACGTTGTCCCACGGTGTCCAACGGTGTCCAACGATGTCCAACGGTGTCCAACGGTGTCCCACGATGTCCACCGATGTCCAACGGTGTCCAACGGTGTCCAACGGTGTCCAACGGTGTCCAACGATGTCCAACGATGTCCAACGATGTCCAACGGTGTCCCACGGTGTCCAACGGTGTCCCACGTTGTCCCACGTTGTCCCACGTTGTCCCACGTTGTCCGACGTTGTCCCACGTTGTCCCACGTTGTCCCACGGTGTCCAACGGTGTCCAACGATGTCCAACGGTGTCCAACGGTGTCCCACGATGTCCACCGATGTCCAACGGTGTCCAACGGTGTCCACCGATGTCCAACGGTGTCCAACGGTGTCCAACGGTGTCCAACGGTGTCCAACGGTGTCCAACGGTGTTCAACGATGTCCAACGGTGTCCCACGTTGTCCCACGTTGTCCCACGGTGTCCAACGGTGTCCAACGATGTCCAACGGTGTCCAACGGTGTCCCACGATGTCCACCGATGTCCAACGGTGTCCAACGGTGTCCAACGGTGTCCAACGGTGTCCAGCGATGTCCAACGATGTCCAACGATGTCCAACGGTGTCCAACGATGTCCAACGATGTCCAACGGTGTCCCACGATGTCCAACGATGTCCAACGATGTCCAACGGTGTCCCACGTTGTCCCACGATGTCCCACGTTGTCCAACGATGTCCCACGTTGTCCCACGTTGTCCCACGGTGTCCAACGGTGTCCAACGGTGTCCAACGGTGTCCAACGGTGTCCAGCGATGTCCAACGATGTCCAACGATGTCCAACGGTGTCCAACGATGTCCAACGATGTCCAACGGTGTCCCACGATGTCCAACGATGTCCAACGTTGTCCCACGGTGTCCAACGGTGTCCAACGATGTCCAACGGTGTCCAACGGTGTCCCACGATGTCCACCGATGTCCAACGGTGTCCAACGGTGTCCAACGGTGTCCAACGGTGTCCAACGGTGTCCCACGGTGTCCAACGGTGTCCCACGTTGTCCCACGTTGTCCCACGGTGTCCCACGTTGTCCCACGTTGTCCCACGTTGTCCCACGTTGTCCAACGGTGTCCCACGGTGTCCAACGTTGTCCCACGGTGTCCAACGGTGTCCAACGATGTCCAACGGTGTCCAACGGTGTCCCACGATGTCCACCGATGTCCAACGGTGTCCAACGGTGTCCAACGGTGTCCAACGGTGTCCAACGATGTCCAACGATGTCCAACGATGTCCAACGGTGTCCAACGGTGTCCCACGGTGTCCAACGGTGTCCCACGTTGTCCCACGTTGTCCCACGTTGTCCCACGTTGTCCCACGTTGTCCCACGTTGTCCCACGTTGTCCCACGTTGTCCCACGTTGTCCCACGGTGTCCAACGATGTCCTACGGTGTCCCACGTTGTCCCACGTTGTCCCACGTTGTCCCACGTTGTCCCACGTTGTTCCATGGTTTCCCACGTTGTCCCACGTTGTCCCACGTTGTCCCACGGTGTCCAACGATGTCCAACGGTGTCCAACGGTGTCCCACGGTGTCCAACGGTGTCCCACGTTGTCCCACGTTGTCCCACGTTGTCCCACGTTGTCCCACGTTGTCCAACGGTGTCCCACGGTGTCCAACGGTGTCCCACGTTGTCCCACGTTGTCCCACGTTGTCCCACGTTGTCCCACGTTGTCCCACGTTGTCCCACGTTGTCCCACGTTGTCCCACGTTGTCCCACGGTGTCCAACGATGTCCAACGATGTCCAACGGTGTCCAATGGTGTCCCACGATGTCCACCGATGTCCAACGGTGTCCAACGGTGTCCAACGGTGTCCCACGTTGTCCCACGTTGTCCCACGTTGTCCCACGTTGTCCCACGGTGTCCAACGGTGTCCAACGATGTCCAACGGTGTCCAACGGTGTCCCACGATGTCCACCGATGTCCAACGGTGTCCAACGGTGTCCAACGGTGTCCAACGGTGTCCAACGATGTCCAACGATGTCCAACGATGTCCAACGGTGTCCAACGATGTCCAACGATGTCCAACGGTGTCCCACGATGTCCAACGATGTCCAACGATGTCCAACGGTGTCCCACGGTGTCCCACGTTGTCCCACGTTGTCCCACGTTGTCCCACGGTGTCCAACGATGCCCAACGGTGTCCCACGTTGTCCCACGTTGTCCCACGTTGTCCCACGTTGTCCCACGTTGTCCCACGTTGTCCCACGTTGTCCCACGTTGTCCCACGTTGTCCCACGTTGTCCCACGTTGTCCCACGTTGTCCCACGTTGTCCCACGTTGTCCCACGGTGTCCAACGGTGTCCCACGTTGTCCCACGTTGTCCCACGTTGTCCCACGTTGTCCCACGTTGTCCAACGGTGTCCCACGGTGTCCAACGGTGTCCCACGTTGTCCCACGTTGTCCCACGTTGTCCCACGGTGTCCAACGATGTCCAACGGTGTCCCACGTTGTCCCACGTTGTCCCACGTTGTCCCACGTTGTCCCACGTTGTCCCACGTTGTCCCACGTTGTTCCATGGTTTCCCACGTTGTCCCACGTTGTCCCACGTTGTCCCACGGTGTCCAACGATGTCCAACGGTGTCCAACGGTGTCCCACGGTGTCCAACGGTGTCCCACGTTGTCCCACGTTGTCCCACGTTGTCCCACGTTGTCCCACGTTGTCCAACGGTGTCCCACGGTGTCCAACGGTGTCCCACGTTGTCCCACGTTGTCCCACGTTGTCCCACGTTGTCCCACGTTGTCCCACGTTGTCCCACGTTGTCCCACGGTGTCCAACGGTGTCCAACGATGTCCAACGGTGTCCAACGGTGTCCCACGATGTCCACCGATGTCCAACGGTGTCCAACGGTGTCCAACGGTGTCCCACGGTGTCCAACGATGTCCAACGGTGTCCAACGATGTCCAACGGTGTCCCACGTTGTCCCACGTTGTCCCACGTTGTCCCACGGTGTCCAACGATGTCCAACGGTGTCCAACGATGTCCAACGGTGTCCCACGATGTCCAACGATGTCCAACGATGTCCAACGGTGTCCAACGGTGTCCCACGTTGTCCCACGTTGTCCAACGTTGTCCCACGGTGTTCAACGATGTCCAACGGTGTCCCACGTTGTCCCACGTTGTCCCACGGTGTCCAACGGTGTCCAACGATGTCCAACGGTGTCCAACGGTGTCCCACGATGTCCACCGATGTCCAACGGTGTCCAACGGTGTCCAACGGTGTCCAACGGTGTCCAGCGATGTCCAACGATGTCCAACGATGTCCAACGGTGTCCAACGATGTCCAACGATGTCCAACGGTGTCCCACGATGTCCAACGATGTCCAACGATGTCCAACGGTGTCCCACGTTGTCCCACGATGTCCCACGTTGTCCAACGATGTCCCACGTTGTCCCACGTTGTCCCACGGTGTCCAACGATGTCCAACGGTGTCCCACGTTGTCCCACGTTGTCCCACGTTGTCCCACGTTGTCCCACGTTGTTCCATGGTTTCCCACGTTGTCCCACGTTGTCCCACGTTGTCCCACGGTGTCCAACGATGTCCAACGGTGTCCAACGGTGTCCCACGGTGTCCAACGGTGTCCCACGTTGTCCCACGTTGTCCCACGTTGTCCCACGTTGTCCCACGTTGTCCAACGGTGTCCCACGGTGTCCAACGGTGTCCCACGTTGTCCCACGTTGTCCCACGGTGTCCCACGTTGTCCCACGGTGTCCCACGTTGTCCCACGTTGTCCCACGTTGTCCAACGGTGTCCCACGGTGTCCAACGTTGTCCCACGGTGTCCAACGGTGTCCAACGATGTCCAACGGTGTCCAACGGTGTCCCACGATGTCCACCGATGTCCAACGGTGTCCAACGGTGTCCAACGGTGTCCAACGGTGTCCAACGATGTCCAACGATGTCCAACGATGTCCAACGGTGTCCCACGTTGTCCCACGTTGTCCCACGTTGTCCCACGGTGACCAACGGTGTCCCACGTTGTCCCACGTTGTCCCACGTTGTCCCACGGTGTCCAACGGTGTCCCACGTTGTCCCACGTTGTCCCACGTTGTCCCACGTTGTCCCACGATGTCCCACGTTGTCCTACGTTGTCCCACGTTGTCCCACGTTGTCCCACGTTGTCCCACGTTGTCCCACGTTGTCCCACGTTGTCCCACGTTGTCCCACGTTGTCCAACGAAGTCCAACGGTGTCCAACGATGTCCAACGGTGTCCAACGTTGTCCCACGTTGTCCTACGTTGTCCCACGTTGTCCCACTTTGTCCCACGTTGTCCCACGTTGTCCCACGTTGTCCAACGGTGTCCCACGGTGTCCAACGGTGTCCCACGTTGTCCCACGTTGTCCCACGTTGTCCCACGGTGTCCAACGATGTCCAACGGTGTCCCACGTTGTCCCACGTTGTCCCACGTTGTCCCACGTTGTCCCACGTTGTTCCATGGTTTCCCACGTTGTCCCACGTTGTCCCACGTTGTCCCACGGTGTCCAACGATGTCCAACGGTGTCCCACGTTGTCCCACGTTGTCCCACGTTGTCCCACGGTGTCCAACGATGTCCAACGGTGTCCAACGATGTCCAACGGTGTCCCACGTTGTCCCACGTTGTCCCACGGTGTCCAACGATGTCCAACGGTGTCCAACGGTGTCCCACGGTGTCCAACGGTGTCCCACGTTGTCCCACGTTGTCCCACGTTGTCCCACGTTGTCCCACGTTGTCCAACGAAGTCCCACGGTGTCCAACGGTGTCCCACGTTGTCCCACGTTGTCCCACGTTGTCCCACGTTGTCCCACGTTGTCCCACGTTGTCCCACGTTGTCCCACGTTGTCCCACGGTGTCCAACGGTGTCCAACGATGTCCAACGGTGTCCAACGGTGTCCCACGATGTCCACCGATGTCCAACGGTGTCCAACGGTGTCCAACGGTGTCCCACGGTGTCCAACGGTGTCCCACGTTGTCCCACGTTGTCCCACGTTGTCCCACGTTGTCCAACGAAGTCCCACGGTGTCCCACGTTGTCCCACGTTGTCCCACGTTGTCCCACGTTGTTCCATGGTTTCCCACGTTGTCCCACGTTGTCCCACGTTGTCCCACGGTGTCCAACGATGTCCAACGGTGTCCAACGGTGTCCCACGGTGTCCAACGGTGTCCCACGTTGTCCCACGTTGTCCCACGTTGTCCCACGTTGTCCCACGTTGTCCAACGGTGTCCCACGGTGTCCAACGGTGTCCCACGTTGTCCCACGTTGTCCCACGTTGTCCCACGTTGTCCCACGTTGTCCCACGTTGTCCCACGTTGTCCCACGGTGTCCAACGGTGTCCAACGATGTCCAACGGTGTCCAACGGTGTCCCACGATGTCCACCGATGTCCAACGGTGTCCAACGGTGTCCACCGATGTCCAACGGTGTCCAACGGTGTCCAACGGTGTCCAACGGTGTCCAACGGTGTCCAACGGTGTCCAACGGTGTCCAACGGTGTCCCACGTTGTCCCACGTTGTCCCACGTTGTCCCACGGTGTCCAACGATGTCCAACGGTGTCCAACGATGTCCAACGGTGTCCCACGATGTCCAACGATGTCCAACGATGTCCAACGGTGTCCAACGGTGTCCCACGTTGTCCCACGTTGTCCCACGTTGTCCCACGGTGTCCAACGATGTCCAACGGTGTCCAACGATGTCCAACGGTGTCCCACGATGTCCAACGATGTCCAACGATGTCCAACGGTGTCCAACGGTGTCCCACGTTGTCCCACGTTGTCCCACGTTGTCCCACGGTGTCCAACGATGTCCAACGGTGTCCAACGGTGTCCAACGGTGTCCAACGATGTCCAACGGTGTCCCACGTTGTCCCACGTTGTCCCACGTTGTCCCACGGTGTCCAACGATGTCCAACGGTGTCCAACGATGTCCAACGGTGTCCCACGATGTCCAACGATGTCCAACGATGTCCAACGGTGTCCAACGGTGTCCCACGTTGTCCCACGTTGTCCCACGTTGTCCCACGGTGTCCAACGATGTCCAACGGTGTCCAACGATGTCCAACGGTGTCCCACGATGTCCAACGATGTCCAACGATGTCCAACGGTGTCCAACGGTGTCCAACGTTGTCCCACGTTGTCCCACGTTGTCCCACGGTGTCCAACGATGTCCAACGGTGTCCAACGATGTCCAACGGTGTCCCACGTTGTCCCACGTTGTCCCACGTTGTCCCACGTTGTCCCACGTTGTCCCACGGTGTCCAACGGTGTCCAACGGTGTCCAACGGTGTCCCACGATGTCCACCGATGTCCAACGGTGTCCCACGGTGTCCCACGTTGTCCCACGTTGTCCCACGTTGTCCCACGGTGTCCAACGATGTCCAACGGTGTCCAACGATGTCCCACGTTGTCCCACGTTGTCCCACGGTGTCCACCGATGTCCAACGGTGTCCAACGATGTCCAACGGTGTCCCACGATGTCCAACGATGTCCAACGA
The DNA here is from genome assembly GCF_910591885.1 of Bombus terrestris. Lineage (NCBI taxonomy): Eukaryota > Metazoa > Arthropoda > Insecta > Hymenoptera > Apidae > Bombus > Bombus terrestris. Next base: position 14,362 of record NW_025963568.1, on the reverse strand, counting down.
TGTCCAACGATGTCCAACGGTGTCCCACGTTGTCCCACGTTGTCCCACGTTGTCCCACGTTGTCCCACGTTGTCCCACGTTGTCCCACGTTGTCCCACGTTGTCCCACGTTGTCCCACGATGTCCCACGTCGTCCCACGTTGTCCCACGTTGTCCCACGTTGTCCCACGTTGTCCCACGTTGTCCCACGTTGTCCCACGTTGTCCCACGTTGTCCCACGTTGTCCCACGTTGTCCCACGTTGTCCCACGGTGTCCAACGGTGTCCAACGGTGTCCAACGGTGTCCAACGATGTCCAACGATGTCCAACGGTGTCCAACGGTGTCCCACGTTGTCCCACGTTGTCCCACGGTGTCCAACGATGTCCAACGGTGTCCCACGTTGTCCCACGTTGTCCCACGTTGTCCCACGTTGTCCCACGTTGTTCCATGGTTTCCCACGTTGTCCCACGTTGTCCCACGTTGTCCCACGGTGTCCAACGATGTCCAACGGTGTCCAACGGTGTCCCACGGTGTCCAACGGTGTCCCACGTTGTCCCACGTTGTCCCACGTTGTCCCACGTTGTCCCACGTTGTCCAACGGTGTCCCACGGTGTCCAACGGTGTCCCACGTTGTCCCACGTTGTCCCATGTTGTCCCACGTTGTCCCACGTTGTCCCACGTTGTCCCACGTTGTCCCACGTTGTCCCACGTTGTCCCACGTTGTCCCACGTTGTCCCACGGTGTCCAACGGTGTCCAACGATGTCCAACGGTGTCCAACGGTGTCCCACGATGTCCACCGATGTCCAACGGTGTCCAACGGTGTCCAACGGTGTCCCACGGTGTCCAACGATGTCCAACGGTGTCCAACGATGTCCAACGGTGTCCCACGTTGGCCCACGTTGTCCCACGTTGTCCCACGGTGTCCAACGATGTCCAACGGTGTCCCACGTTGTCCAACGGTGTCCAACGATGTCCAACGATGTCCAACGGTGTCCAACGGTGTCCCACGTTGTCCCACGTTGTCCCACGGTGTCCAACGGTGTCCAACGGTGTCCAACGGTGACCAACGATGTCCAACGATGTCCAACGGTGTCCAACGGTGTCCCACGTTGTCCCACGTTGTCCCACGTTGTCCCACGTTGTCCCACGGTGTCCAACGGTGTCCAACGATTTCCAACGGTGTCCAACGGTGTCCCACGTTGTCCCACGTTGTCCCACGATGTCCCACGTTGTCCCACGTTGTCCCACGTTGTCCCACGTTGTCCAACGGTGTCCAACGATGTCCAACGGTGTCCAACGGTGTCCCACGGTGTCCAACGGTGTCCCACGTTGTCCCACGTTGTCCCACGTTGTCCCACGTTGTCCCACGTTGTCCCACGTTGTCCCACGTTGTCCCACGTTGTCCCACGGTGTCCAACGGTGTCCCACGATGTCCAACGGTGTCCCACGTTGTCCCACGTTGTCCCACGTTGTCCCACGTTGTCCCACGTTGTCCCACATTGTCCCACGTTGTCCAACGTCGTCCAACGGTGTCCAACGATGTCCAACGATGTCCAACGGTGTCCAACGGTGTCCAACGATGTCCAACGGTGTCCAACGATGTCCAACGGTGTCCCACGATGTCCAACGTCGTGCAACGGTGTCCAACGGTGTCCAACGGTGTCCAACGGTGTCCAACGATGTCCAACGGTGTCCAACGATGTCCAACGATGTCCAACGGTGTCCCACGATGTCCAACGGTGTTCCATGTTGTCCCACGTTGTCCCACGTTGTCCCACGTTTTCCCACGGTGTCCAACGGTGTCCCACGTTGTCCCACGGTTTCCCACGGTGTCCAACGATGTCCCACGTTGTCCCACGTTGTCCCACGTTGTCCCACGTTGTCCCACGTTGTCCCACGTTGTCCCACGGTGTCCAACGGTGTCCAACGATGTCCAACGGTGTCCAACGATGTCCAACGGTGTCCCACGATGTCCAACGATGTCCAACGATGTCCAACGGTGTCCAACGGTGTCCCACGTTGTCCCACGTTGTCCCACGTTGTCCCACGGTGTCCAACGATGTCCAACGGTGTCCCACGTTGTCCAACGGTGTCCCACGTTGTCCCACGTTGTCCCACGTTGTCCCACGTTGTCCCACGTTGTCCCACGATGTCCCACGTTGTCCCACGTTGTCCCACGTTGTCCCACGTTGTCCCACGTTGTCCAACGGTGTCCAACGGTGTCCAACGATGTCCAACGATGTCCAACGATGTCCAACGGTGTCCAACGATGTCCAACGATGTCCAACGGTGTCCCACGATGTCCAACGATGTCCAACGATGTCCAACGGTGTCCCACGTTGTCCCACGATGTCCCACGTTGTCCATCGATGTCCCACGTTGTCCCACGTTGTCCCACGGTGTCCAACGATGTCCTACGGTGTCCCACGTTGTCCCACGTTGTCCCACGTTGTCCCACGTTGTCCCACGTTGTTCCATGGTTTCCCACGTTGTCCCACGTTGTCCCACGTTGTCCCACGGTGTCCAACGATGTCCAACGGTGTCCAACGGTGTCCCACGGTGTCCAACGGTGTCCCACGTTGTCCCACGTTGTCCCACGTTGTCCCACGTTGTCCCACGTTGTCCAACGGTGTCCCACGGTGTCCAACGGTGTCCCACGTTGTCCCACGTTGTCCCACGGTGTCCCACGTTGTCCCACGTTGTCCCACGTTGTCCCACGTTGTCCAACGGTGTCCCACGGTGTCCAACGTTGTCCCACGGTGTCCAACGGTGTCCAACGATGTCCAACGGTGTCCAACGGTGTCCCACGATGTCCACCGATGTCCAACGGTGTCCAACGGTGTCCAACGGTGTCCAACGGTGTCCAACGATGTCCAACGATGTCCAACGATGTCCAACGGTGTCCCACGTTGTCCCACGTTGTCCCACGTTGTCCCACGGTGACCAACGGTGTCCCACGTTGTCCCACGTTGTCCCACGTTGTCCCACGGTGTCCAACGGTGTCCAACGATGTCCAACGGTGTCCAACGATGTCCAACGGTGTCCAACGGTGTCCCACGGTGTCCCACGTTGTCCCACGTTGTCCCACGTTGTCCCACGTTGTCCCACGTTGTCCCACGTTGTCCCACGTTGTCCCACGTTGTCCCACGTTGTCCTACGTTGTCCCACGTTGTCCCACGTTGTCCCACGTTGTCCCACGTTGTCCCACGTTGTCCCACGTTGTCCCACGGTGTCCCACGATGTCCAACGGTGTCCAACGGTGTCCCACGGTGTCCAACGGTGTCCCACGTTGTCCCACGTTGTCCCACGTTGTCCCACGTTGTCCCACGTTGTCCCACGTTGTCCAACGATGTCCAACGGTGTCCCACGTTGTCCCACGTTGTCCCACGTTGTCCCACGTTGTCCCACGTTGTCCCACGTTGTCCCACGTTGTCCCACGTTGTCCCACGTTGTCCCACGTTGTCCCACGTTGTCCCACGGTGTCCAACGATGTCCAACGATGTCCAACGGTGTCCAATGGTGTCCCACGATGTCCACCGATGTCCAACGGTGTCCAACGGTGTCCAACGGTGTCCCACGTTGTCCCACGTTGTCCCACGTTGTCCCACGTTGTCCCACGGTGTCCAACGGTGTCCAACGATGTCCAACGGTGTCCAACGGTGTCCCACGATGTCCACCGATGTCCAACGGTGTCCAACGGTGTCCAACGGTGTCCAACGGTGTCCAACGATGTCCAACGATGTCCAACGATGTCCAACGGTGTCCAACGATGTCCAACGATGTCCAACGGTGTCCCACGATGTCCAACGATGTCCAACGATGTCCAACGGTGTCCAACGGTGTCCCACGTTGTCCCACGTTGTCCCACGTTGTCCCACGGTGTCCAACGATGTCCAACGGTGTCCCACGTTGTCCCACGTTGTCCCACGTTGTCCCACGTTGTCCCACGTTGTCCCACGTTGTCCCACGTTGTCCCACGTTGTCCCACGTTGTCCCACGTTGTCCCACGTTGTCCCACGTTGTCCCACGTTGTCCCACGTTGTCCCACGGTGTCCAACGGTGTCCCACGTTGTCCCACGTTGTCCCACGTTGTCCCACGTTGTCCCACGTTGTCCAACGGTGTCCCACGGTGTCCAACGGTGTCCCACGTTGTCCCACGTTGTCCCACGTTGTCCCACGGTGTCCAACGATGTCCAACGGTGTCCCACGTTGTCCCACGTTGTCCCACGTTGTCCCACGTTGTCCCACGTTGTCCCACGTTGTCCCACGTTGTTCCATGGTTTCCCACGTTGTCCCACGTTGTCCCACGTTGTCCCACGGTGTCCAACGATGTCCAACGGTGTCCAACGGTGTCCCACGGTGTCCAACGGTGTCCCACGTTGTCCCACGTTGTCCCACGTTGTCCCACGTTGTCCCACGTTGTCCAACGGTGTCCCACGGTGTCCAACGGTGTCCCACGTTGTCCCACGTTGTCCCACGTTGTCCCACGTTGTCCCACGTTGTCCCACGTTGTCCCACGTTGTCCCACGGTGTCCAACGGTGTCCAACGATGTCCAACGGTGTCCAACGGTGTCCCACGATGTCCACCGATGTCCAACGGTGTCCAACGGTGTCCAACGGTGTCCCACGGTGTCCAACGATGTCCAACGGTGTCCAACGATGTCCAACGGTGTCCCACGTTGTCCCACGTTGTCCCACGTTGTCCCACGGTGTCCAACGATGTCCAACGGTGTCCAACGATGTCCAACGGTGTCCCACGATGTCCAACGATGTCCAACGATGTCCAACGGTGTCCAACGGTGTCCCACGTTGTCCCACGTTGTCCAACGTTGTCCCACGGTGTTCAACGATGTCCAACGGTGTCCCACGTTGTCCCACGTTGTCCCACGGTGTCCAACGGTGTCCAACGATGTCCAACGGTGTCCAACGGTGTCCCACGATGTCCACCGATGTCCAACGGTGTCCAACGGTGTCCAGCGGTGTCCAACGGTGTCCAGCGATGTCCAACGATGTCCAACGATGTCCAACGGTGTCCAACGATGTCCAACGATGTCCAACGGTGTCCCACGATGTCCAACGATGTCCAACGATGTCCAACGGTGTCCCACGTTGTCCCACGATGTCCCACGTTGTCCAACGATGTCCCACGTTGTCCCACGTTGTCCCACGGTGTCCAACGATGTCCAACGGTGTCCCACGTTGTCCCACGTTGTCCCACGTTGTCCCACGTTGTCCCACGTTGTTCCATGGTTTTCCACGTTGTCCCACGTTGTCCCACGTTGTCCCACGGTGTCCAACGATGTCCAACGGTGTCCAACGGTGTCCCACGGTGTCCAACGGTGTCCCACGTTGTCCCACGTTGTCCCACGTTGTCCCACGTTGTCCCACGTTGTCCAACGGTGTCCCACGGTGTCCAACGGTGTCCCACGTTGTCCCACGTTGTCCCACGGTGTCCCACGTTGTCCCACGTTGTCCCACGTTGTCCCACGTTGTCCCACGTTGTCCAACGGTGTCCCACGGTGTCCAACGTTGTCCCACGGTGTCCAACGGTGTCCAACGATGTCCAACGGTGTCCAACGGTGTCCCACGATGTCCACCGATGTCCAACGGTGTCCAACGGTGTCCAACGGTGTCCAACGGTGTCCAACGATGTCCAACGATGTCCAACGATGTCCCACGGTGTCCCACGTTGTCCCACGTTGTCCCACGTTGTCCCACGGTGACCAACGGTGTCCCACGTTGTCCCACGTTGTCCCACGTTGTCCCACGGTGTCCAACGGTGTCCCACGTTGTCCCACGTTGTCCCACGTTGTCCCACGTTGTCCCACGATGTCCCACGTTGTCCTACGTTGTCCCACGTTGTCCCACGTTGTCCCACGTTGTCCCACGTTGTCCCACGTTGTCCCACGTTGTCCCACGTTGTCCCACGTTGTCCAACGAAGTCCAACGGTGTCCAACGATGTCCAACGGTGTCCCACGTTGTCCCACGTTGTCCCACGTTGTCCCACGTTGTCCCACGTTGTTCCATGGTTTCCCACGTTGTCCCACGTTGTCCCACGTTGTCCCACGGTGTCCAACGATGTCCAACGGTGTCCCACGTTGTCCCACGTTGTCCCACGTTGTCCCACGGTGTCCAACGATGCCCAACGGTGTCCAACGATGTCCAACGGTGTCCCACGTTGTCCCACGTTGTCCCACGGTGTCCAACGATGTCCAACGGTGTCCAACGGTGTCCCACGGTGTCCAACGGTGTCCCACGTTGTCCCACGTTGTCCCACGTTGTCCCACGTTGTCCCACGTTGTCCAACGAAGTCCCACGGTGTCCAACGGTGTCCCACGTTGTCCCACGTTGTCCCACGTTGTCCCACGTTGTCCCACGTTGTCCCACGTTGTCCCACGTTGTCCCACGTTGTCCCACGGTGTCCAACGGTGTCCAACGATGTCCAACGGTGTCCAACGGTGTCCCACGATGTCCACCGATGTCCAACGGTGTCCAACGGTGTCCAACGGTGTCCCACGGTGTCCAACGGTGTCCCACGTTGTCCCACGTTGTCCCACGTTGTCCCACGTTGTCCAACGAAGTCCCACGGTGTCCCACGTTGTCCCACGTTGTCCCACGTTGTCCCACGTTGTTCCATGGTTTCCCACGTTGTCCCACGTTGTCCCACGTTGTCCCACGGTGTCCAACGATGTCCAACGGTGTCCAACGGTGTCCCACGGTGTCCAACGGTGTCCCACGTTGTCCCACGTTGTCCCACGTTGTCCCACGTTGTCCCACGGTGTCCAACGGTGTCCCACGGTGTCCAACGGTGTCCCACGTTGTCCCACGTTGTCCCATGTTGTCCCACGTTGTCCCACGTTGTCCCACGTTGTCCCACGTTGTCCCACGGTGTCCAACGGTGTCCAACGATGTCCAACGGTGTCCAACGGTGTCCCACGATGTCCACCGATGTCCAACGGTGTCCAACGGTGTCCACCGGTGTCCAACGGTGTCCAACGGTGTCCAACGGTGTCCAACGGTGTCCAACGGTGTCCAACGGTGTCCAACGGTGTCCAACGGTGTCCCACGTTGTCCCACGTTGTCCCACGTTGTCCCACGGTGTCCAACGATGTCCAACGGTGTCCAACGATGTCCAACGGTGTCCCACGATGTCCAACGATGTCCAACGATGTCCAACGGTGTCCAACGGTGTCCCACGTTGTCCCACGTTGTCCCACGTTGTCCCACGGTGTCCAACGATGTCCAACGGTGTCCAACGATGTCCAACGGTGTCCCACGATGTCCCACGATGTCCAACGATGTCCAACGGTGTCCAACGGTGTCCCACGTTGTCCCACGTTGTCCCACGTTGTCCCACGGTGTCCACCGATGTCCAACGGTGTCCAACGGTGTCCAACGGTGTCCAACGATGTCCAACGGTGTCCCACGGTGTCCCACGTTGTCCCACGTTGTCCCACGGTGTCCAACGATGTCCAACGGTGTCCAACGATGTCCAACGGTGTCCCACGATGTCCAACGATGTCCAACGATGTCCAACGGTGTCCAACGGTGTCCCACGTTGTCCCACGTTGTCCCACGTTGTCCCACGGTGTCCAACGATGTCCAACGGTGTCCAACGATGTCCAACGGTGTCCCACGATGTCCAACGATGTCCAACGATGTCCAACGGTGTCCAACGGTGTCCAACGTTGTCCCACGTTGTCCCACGTTGTCCCACGGTGTCCAACGATGTCCAACGGTGTCCAACGATGTCCAACGGTGTCCCACGTTGTCCCACGTTGTCCCACGTTGTCCCACGTTGTCCCACGTTGTCCCACGGTGTCCAACGGTGTCCAACGATGTCCAACGGTGTCCCACGATGTCCAACGATGTCCAACGGTGTCCCACGGTGTCCCACGTTGTCCCACGTTGTCCCACGTTGTCCCACGGTGTCCAACGATGTCCAACGGTGTCCAACGATGTCCCACGTTGTCCCACGTTGTCCCACGGTGTCCACCGATGTCCAACGGTGTCCAACGATGTCCAACGGTGTCCCACGATGTCCAACGATGTCCAACGATGTCCAACGATGTCCAACGGTGTCCCACGTTGTCCCACGTTGTCCCACGTTGTCCCACGTTGTCCCACGTTGTCCCACGTTGTCCCACGTTGTCCCACGTTGTCCCACGTTGTCCCACGATGTCCCACGTCGTCCCACGTTGTCCCACGTTGTCCCACGTTGTCCCACGTTGTCCCACGTTGTCCCACGTTGTCCCACGTTGTCCCACGTTGTCCCACGTTGTCCCACGTTGTCCCACGTTGTCCCACGGTGTCCAACGGTGTCCAACGGTGTCCAACGGTGTCCAACGATGTCCAACGATGTCCAACGGTGTCCAACGGTGTCCCACGTTGTCCCACGTTGTCCCACGGTGTCCAACGATGTCCAACGGTGTCCCACGTTGTCCCACGTTGTCCCACGTTGTCCCACGTTGTCCCACGTTGTTCCATGGTTTCCCACGTTGTCCCACGTTGTCCCACGTTGTCCCACGGTGTCCAACGATGTCCAACGGTGTCCAACGGTGTCCCACGGTGTCCAACGGTGTCCCACGTTGTCCCACGTTGTCCCACGTTGTCCCACGTTGTCCCACGTTGTCCAACGGTGTCCCACGGTGTCCAACGGTGTCCCACGTTGTCCCACGTTGTCCCATGTTGTCCCACGTTGTCCCACGTTGTCCCACGTTGTCCCACGTTGTCCCACGTTGTCCCACGTTGTCCCACGGTGTCCAACGGTGTCCAACGATGTCCAACGGTGTCCAACGGTGTCCCACGATGTCCACCGATGTCCAACGGTGTCCAACGGTGTCCAACGGTGTCCCACGGTGTCCAACGATGTCCAACGGTGTCCAACGATGTCCAACGGTGTCCCACGTTGGCCCACGTTGTCCCACGTTGTCCCACGGTGTCCAACGATGTCCAACGGTGTCCCACGTTGTCCAACGGTGTCCAACGATGTCCAACGATGTCCAACGGTGTCCAACGGTGTCCCACGTTGTCCCACGTTGTCCCACGGTGTCCAACGGTGTCCAACGGTGTCCAACGGTGACCAACGATGTCCAACGATGTCCAACGGTGTCCAACGGTGTCCCACGTTGTCCCACGTTGTCCCACGTTGTCCCACGTTGTCCCACGGTGTCCAACGGTGTCCAACGATTTCCAACGGTGTCCAACGGTGTCCCACGTTGTCCCACGTTGTCCCACGATGTCCCACGTTGTCCCACGTTGTCCCACGTTGTCCCACGTTGTCCAACGGTGTCCAACGATGTCCAACGGTGTCCAACGGTGTCCCACGGTGTCCAACGGTGTCCCACGTTGTCCCACGTTGTCCCACGTTGTCCCACGTTGTCCCACGTTGTCCCACGTTGTCCCACGTTGTCCCACGTTGTCCCACGGTGTCCAACGGTGTCCCACGATGTCCAACGGTGTCCCACGTTGTCCCACGTTGTCCCACGTTGTCCCACGTTGTCCCACGTTGTCCCACATTGTCCCACGTTGTCCAACGTCGTCCAACGGTGTCCAACGATGTCCAACGATGTCCAACGGTGTCCAACGGTGTCCAACGATGTCCAACGGTGTCCAACGATGTCCAACGGTGTCCCACGATGTCCAACGTCGTGCAACGGTGTCCAACGGTGTCCAACGGTGTCCAACGGTGTCCAACGATGTCCAACGGTGTCCAACGATGTCCAACGATGTCCAACGGTGTCCCACGATGTCCAACGGTGTTCCATGTTGTCCCACGTTGTCCCACGTTGTCCCACGTTCTCCCACGGTGTCCCACGGTGTCCCACGTTGTCCCACGGTTTCCCACGGTGTCCAACGATGTCCCACGTTGTCCCACGTTGTCCCACGTTGTCCCACGTTGTCCCACGTTGTCCCACGTTGTCCCACGGTGTCCAACGGTGTCCAACGATGTCCAACGGTGTCCAACGATGTCCAACGGTGTCCCACGATGTCCAACGATGTCCAACGATGTCCAACGGTGTCCAACGGTGTCCCACGTTGTCCCACGTTGTCCCACGTTGTCCCACGGTGTCCAACGATGTCCAACGGTGTCCCACGTTGTCCAACGGTGTCCCACGTTGTCCCACGTTGTCCCACGTTGTCCCACGTTGTCCCACGTTGTCCCACGATGTCCCACGTTGTCCCACGTTGTCCCACGTTGTCCCACGTTGTCCCACGTTGTCCCACGTTGTCCCACGTTGTCCCACGTTGTCCCACGATGTCCAACGGTGTCCAACGGTGTCCAACGATGTCCAACGGTGTCCAACGGTGTCCCACGGTGTCCAACGGTGTCCAACGGTGTCCCACGGTGTCCCACGGTGTCCCACGTTGTCCCACGTTGTCCCACGTTGTCCCACGTTTTCCCACGATGTCCCACGTTGTCCAACGATGTCCAACGGTGTCCCACGTTGTCCCACGTTGTCCTACGTTGTCCCACGTTGTCCCACGTTGTCCCACGTTGTCCCACGTTGTCCCACGTTGTCCCACGTTGTCCCACGGTGTCCAACGGTGTCCAACGGTGTCCAACGGTGTCCCACGTTGTCCCACGTTGTCCCACGTTGTCCCACGTTGTCCCACGTTGTCCCACGTTGTCCCACGTTGTCCAACGGTGTCCCACGGTGTCCAACGGTGTCCCACGTTGTCCCACGTTGTCCCACGTTGTCCCACGTTGTCCCACGGTGTCCAACGGTGTCCCACGTTGTCCCACGTTGTCCCACGTTGTCCCACGATGTCCAACGGTGTCCAACGGTGTCCAACGATGTCCAACGGTGTCCAACGGTGTCCCACGGTGTCCAACGGTGTCCAACGGTGTCCCACGTTGTCCCACGTTGTCCAACGGTGTCCCACGGTGTCCAACGGTGTCCCACGTTGTCCCACGTTGTTCCATGGTTTCCCACGTTGTCCCACGTTGTCCCACGTTGTTCCATGGTTTCCCACGTGTCCCACGTTGTCCCACGTTGTCCCACGGTGTCCAACGGTGTCCCACGTTGTCCCACGTTGTCCCACGTTGTCCCACGTTGTCCCACGTTGTCCCACGTTGTCCCACGGTGTCCAACGGTGTCCAACGATGTCCAACGGTGTCCAACGGTGTCCCACGATGTCCACCGATGTCCAACGGTGTCCAACGGTGTCCAACGGTGTCCCACGGTGTCCAACGATGTCCAACGGTGTCCAACGATGTCCAACGGTGTCCCACGTTGTCCCACGTTGTCCCACGTTGTCCCACGTTGTCCCACGTTGTCCAACGGTGTCCCACGATGTCCACCGATGTCCAACGGTGTCCAACGGTGTCCACCGATGTCCAACGGTGTCCAACGGTGTCCAACGGTGTCCAACGGTGTCCAACGGTGTCCAACGGTGTCCAACGGTGTCCAACGGTGTCCCACGTTGTCCCACGTTGTCCCACGTTGTCCCACGGTGTCCAACGATGTCCAACGGTGTCCAACGATGTCCAACGGTGTCCCACGATGTCCAACGATGTCCAACGATGTCCAACGGTGTCCAACGGTGTCCCACGTTGTCCCACGTTGTCCCACGTTGTCCCACGGTGTCCAACGATGTCCAACGGTGTCCAACGATGTCCAACGGTGTCCCACGATGTCCAACGATGTCCAACGATGTCCAACGGTGTCCAACGGTGTCCCACGTTGTCCCACGTTGTCCCACGTTGTCCCACGGTGTCCAACGATGTCCAACGGTGTCCAACGATGTCCAACGGTGTCCCACGTTGTCCCACGTTGTCCCACGTTGTCCCACGTTGTCCCACGATGTCCAACGGTGTCCAACGGTGTCCAACGATGTCCAACGGTGTCCAACGGTGTCCCACGGTGTCCAACGGTGTCCAACGGTGTCCCACGGTGTCCAACGGTGTCCCACGTTGTCCCACGTTGTCCCACGTTGTCCCACGTTGTCCAACGAAGTCCCACGGTGTCCCACGTTGTCCCACGTTGTCCCACGTTGTCCCACGTTGTTCCATGGTTTCCCACGTTGTCCCACGTTGTCCCACGTTGTCCCACGGTGTCCAACGATGTCCAACGGTGTCCAACGGTGTCCCACGGTGTCCAACGGTGTCCCACGTTGTCCCACGTTGTCCCACGTTGTCCCACGTTGTCCCACGTTGTCCAACGGTGTCCCACGGTGTCCAACGGTGTCCCACGTTGTCCCACGTTGTCCCATGTTGTCCCACGTTGTCCCACGTTGTCCCACGTTGTCCCACGTTGTCCCACGGTGTCCAACGATGTCCAACGGTGTCCAACGGTGTCCCACGGTGTCCAACGGTGTCCCACGTTGTCCCACGTTGTCCCACGGTGTCCAACGATGTCCAACGGTGTCCAACGATGTCCAACGGTGTCCCACGATGTCCAACGATGTCCAACGATGTCCAACGGTGTCCAACGGTGTCCCACGTTGTCCCACGTTGTCCCACGTTGTCCCACGGTGTCCAACGATGTCCAACGGTGTCCAACGATGTCCAACGGTGTCCCACGATGTCCAACGATGTCCCACGGTGTCCACCGATGTCCAACGGTGTCCAACGGTGTCCAACGGTGTCCAACGATGTCCAACGGTGTCCCACGTTGTCCCACGTTGTCCCACGTTGTCCCACGGTGTCCAACGATGTCCAACGGTGTCCAACGATGTCCAACGGTGTCCCACGATGTCCAACGATGTCCAACGATGTCCAACGGTGTCCAACGGTGTCCCACGTTGTCCCACGTTGTCCCACGTTGTCCCACGGTGTCCAACGATGTCCAACGGTGTCCAACGATGTCCAACGGTGTCCCACGATGTCCAACGATGTCCAACGATGTCCAACGGTGTCCAACGGTGTCCCACGTTGTCCCACGTTGTCCCACGTTGTCCCACGGTGTCCAACGATGTCCAACGGTGTCCAACGATGTCCAACGGTGTCCCACGTTGTCCCACGTTGTCCCACGTTGTCCCACGTTGTCCCACGTTGTCCCACGGTGTCCAACGGTGTCCAACGATGTCCAACGGTGTCCCACGATGTCCACCGATGTCCAACGGTGTCCCACGGTGTCCCACGTTGTCCCACGTTGTCCCACGTTGTCCCACGGTGTCCAACGATGTCCAACGGTGTCCAACGATGTCCCACGTTGTCCCACGTTGTCCCACGGTGTCCACCGATGTCCAACGGTGTCCAACGATGTCCAACGGTGTCCCACGATGTCCAACGATGTCCAACGATGTCCAACGATGTCCAACGGTGTCCCACGTTGTCCCACGTTGTCCCACGTTGTCCCACGTTGTCCCACGTTGTCCCACGTTGTCCCACGTTGTCCCACGTTGTCCCACGTTGTCCCACGATGTCCCACGTCGTCCCACGTTGTCCCACGTTGTCCCACGTTGTCCCACGTTGTCCCACGTTGTCCCACGTTGTCCCACGTTGTCCCACGTTGTCCCACGTTGTCCCACGTTGTCCCACGTTGTCCCACGGTGTCCAACGGTGTCCAACGGTGTCCAACGGTGTCCAACGATGTCCAACGATGTCCAACGGTGTCCAACGGTGTCCCACGTTGTCCCACGTTGTCCCACGGTGTCCAACGATGTCCAACGGTGTCCCACGTTGTCCCACGTTGTCCCACGTTGTCCCACGTTGTCCCACGTTGTCCCACGTTGTCCCACGGTGTCCAACGGTGTCCCACGTTGTCCCACGTTGTCCCACGTTGTCCCACGATGTCCAACGGTGTCCAACGGTGTCCAACGGTGTCGCACGGTGTCCAACGATGTCCAACGGTGTCCAACGATGTCCAACGGTGTCCCACGTTGTCCCACGTTGTCCAACGGTGTCCAACGATGTCCAACGGTGTCCAACGGTGTCCCACGGTGTCCAACGGTGTCCCACGTTGTCCCACGTTGTCCCACGTTGTCCCACGTTGTCCCACGTTGTCCCACGTTGTCCCACGTTGTCCCACGTTGTCCCACGGTGTCCAACGGTGTCCCACGATGTCCAACGGTGTCCCACGTTGTCCCACGTTGTCCCACGTTGTCCCACGTTGTCCCACGTTGTCCCACATTGTCCCACGTTGTCCAACGTCGTCCAACGGTGTCCAACGATGTCCAACGATGTCCAACGGTGTCCAACGGTGTCCCACGATGTCCAACGGTGTCCAACGATGTCCAACGGTGTCCCACGATGTCCAACGTCGTGCAACGGTGTCCAACGGTGTCCAACGGTGTCCAACGGTGTCCAACGATGTCCAACGGTGTCCAACGATGTCCAACGATGTCCAACGGTGTCCCACGATGTCCAACGGTGTTCCATGTTGTCCCACGTTGTCCCACGTTGTCCCACGTTCTCCCACGGTGTCCAACGGTGT